>NW_026570994.1:23738733-23848733 GCF_026225935.1 Boleophthalmus pectinirostris | reverse complement strand
ACCTAGTTTAGACCTGGTTTAGTCCTGGTTTAGTCCTGGTTTAGACCTGGTTTAGTCCTGGTTTAGTCCTGGTTTAGTCCTGGTTTCTATTCTGAGTCAGAGTCCGGTTCTTTTGTGTGACTCTCAGTTTGTGTCTCAGGTGAAGTTCTGATCCTCCTCAGATCCTGGACGTCAGTTCTGACCCAGAGTCCAGCAGATCAAACCAACAGAACCTGGTGTGGTTCTGTTTCATTAAAATGTGATTAACGACCCGTCCTCGTTAGAGCTCTGTCTCCTCGTCTCCTCGTCTCCTCGTCTCCTCGTCTCCTCGTCTCCTTGTCTCCTCGTCGTCTCCTCGTCTCTCCTCGTCTCCTCTTCTCCTCGTCTCCTCTTCTCCTCGTCTCCTCTCTCTCGTCTCGTCTCGTCTCCTCTTCTCCTCGTCTCCTCGCTCCTCCGTCTCTCCTCGTCCCTCCCTCGTCGTCTCCTCGTCTCCTCGTCTCCTCCTCGTCTCTCGTCTCCTCATCTCCTCGTCTCCTCTCGTCTCCTCGTCTCCTCCTCGTCTCCTCGTCTCCTCGTCTCTCCTCGTCTCCTCGTCTCCTCGTCTCCTCTCGTCTCGTCCTCGTCGTCTCCTCGTCTCCTCGTCTCATCCCTCCTCTCCTCCCCCTCATCGTCCCCTCTCCTCTCCTCGTTCCCTCTCTCCTCGTCCCCTCTCCTCGTCCCCTCGTCTCCTCGTCTCCTCGTCTCCTCGTCTCCTCGTCTCCTCGTCTCCTCGTCTCCTCGTCTCCTCAGTGTTTTACGTTCGTTTCCGACTCGAGGCTTTTACTGAATTAAAACTGAAACAGAAACATGAATCAACTTAAACACCGAGACCAGAGACTAAACCAGAACTAAACCAGGACTAAACCAAGAACTAAACCAGGACTGAACCAGGACTAAACCAGACTAAACCGACTAAACCAGGACTAAAACCAAGAACTAAACCAGACTAAACCAAGACTAAACCAGAACTAAACCAGGACTGAAACCAGGACTAACCAGGACTAAACAGGACTAAAACCAGGACTAAACCAAGAACTAAACCAAGGACTAAACCAGAACTAAACCAGGACTAAACCAAGACTAAACCAGGACTAAACCAGGACTAAACCAAGAACTAAACCAGGACTAAACCAGGACTAAACCAAGAACTAAAACCAGGACTAAACCAAGAACTAAACCAGAACTAAACCAGGACTAAACCAGGACTAAACCAGGACTAAACCAGGAAACCAGGACTAAAACCAGGACTAAACCAGGACTAAACCAGGACTAAACCAGACTAAAACCAGACTAAACCAGGACTAAACCAGAACTAACCAGGACTAACCAGGACTAAACCAGGACTAAACCAGGACTAAACCAGGACTAAACAGGACTAAACCAGGACTAAACCAGAACCAGGACTAAACCAGGACTAAACCAGACTAAACCAGGATAAACCAGGACTAAACAGGACTAAACAGACAAACCAGGACTAAAACCAGGAACTAAAACCAGGACTAAACCAGACTAAACCAGACTACTAAACCAGAACTAAACCAGGACTAAACAGGACTAAACCAGAACTAAACCAGGACTAACCAGAACTAAACCAGGACTAAACCAGGACTGAACCAGGACTAAACCAGGACTGAACAGGACTAAACCAAACTAAACCAGACTAAACAGAACTAAACCAGGACTAAACCAGGACTAAACCAAGACTAAACCAGGATGAACCAGTTGAACCAGGACTTAAACCTCCTGAGGTTAGAACCTCAGACGGTTTAATCCTGTTTTAGTCCTGATTCTGGTCTGGTTTAGTCCCACTTTAGACCTGGTTTAGTCCCTGGTTTAGTCCCTGGTTTAGTCCCTGGTTTAGTTCTGGTTTAGTCTGGTTTAGTCCTGGTTCAGTCCCTGGTTTAGACCTGGTTTAGTTGGTCCTGGTTTAGTCCTGGTTTAGTCTGTTTAGTCCTGGTTTAGTCTTGTGTTTTCTGGTTTAGTCCTGGTTTAGTTCCTGGTTTAGTCCTGGTTTAGTCCTGGTTTAGTCCTGGTTTAGTCCTTTTAGTTTAGTCTGGTTTAGTCCTGGTTTAGTCCTGGTTTAGTCCTGGTTTAGTCCTGGTTTAGTTAGGTTTAGTCCTGGTTTAGTCCTGGTTTAGTTTTAGTTCTTGGTTTAGTTTTAGTGGTTTAGTTCTTGGTTTAGACCTGGTTTAGTTCTTGGTTTAGACCTGGTTTAGTTCTTGGTTTAGACCTGGTTTAGTCCTGGTTTAGTCCTGGTTCAGAGGCGGGACAAACACAGAGACTCAGACCCAGATTTGGCTGAGACCAAACGTGGACTTGAACCTGGACTTAGACCTGGACTTGGGAAAGCGGTCGGTGTAAACAGTGATGAAACGAGGCCAGAGTCACGGGGAGTTTTGAAAGTCCAGGTCAGATCCTGCCACGACTCGTTGAGCAAGACACTTTTATCACCACAGGAACAAAACCGACGACCACAAAAACACAAAACCACAACCGAGGTTTTATCATAGACCTGCACCATTTACACAAGAACAAAACCCCACTGAGACCAGGACTAGACCTAGACCGACTAGACCAGGGACTAGACCAGGACTAGACCAGGGACTAGACAGGACGGAGACTAGACCTAGGGACTAGACCAGGACTAGACCAGGACTAGACCAGGGACTAGACAGGACTAGACCGGACTAGACCAGACTAGACCAGAGACTAGACCAGGAACTAGACCAGGACTAGACCAGGGACTAGACCAGGACTAGGACTAGACAAGGACTAGAACCAGACTAGACCAGGACTAGACCAGACTAGACCAGGACTAGACCAGGGACTAGACAGGGACTAGACTAGACAGGGACTAGACCAGGAACTAGACTAGACTAGACCAGGGACTAGACCACCAGGGACTAGACCCGGACTAGACCAGGGACTAGACCAGGACTAGACTAGACAGACCCAGGGACTAGACCAGGGACTAGACCAGGGACTAGACCAGGGACTAGACCAGGGACTGAACCGGGACTAAACCAGAACTGTTTACATCAAACTCTGTTCCAGTTCTTAGGAAAAGACTCGATTCTGTTCTTTGCCGTGACTTCGCTATGGGGCTGTTCTACATGCATGTCTGTGGTAGAATGTTCAGCAGTTTCCGTGACGACACAAACACACACAAACACACACAAAAAAGTTTTAAACTCGTCTGAAAACTGAAGAAAAGTGAAAGGAGCCGCAGACAGAGCAGAGCCTCCAGATGTGTGTGTGTGTGTTGTTCTTGTGTGTAACTTGTGTGTTTTCTGTGTTTTTGTGTGTTTTTGTGTTTTGTGGAGCCTCTTCTGGGGGGTGTGTGTGTGAATGTGCGTGGACATTTTTCTGAGCGCAGAGGAGCAAGTGTCTGAACAAACGTCTGAAACAACTGACACTGAACAGCTGCAAACACAAGTGTGAAACAGACCGAGACCAAGACCAGACCAAGACCAGACCAAGACCAGACCAGACCAGACCCAGACCAGACCCAGACCGACCGACCAGACCAGGGCCAGACCAGACCAGACCAGACCCAGGGCCGACCAGACCAGACCAGACCAGACCCAGACCAGACCCAGAGACCAGGAGACCAGACCAAGGACCCAGGGCCGGACCAAGACCAGACCGAGACTAGACCCAGGGCCGGACCGAGGGCCAGGCTGGGTCCAGGCTGGGTCCAGGCTGGGTCCAGGCTGGGTCCAGGCCGGGTCTAGTTTTGGTTTAGTCCTGGTCATGTTCATTTTCAGTTTGGTTTTACAGTTTGATCCTAAATCAGTCCCAGGATCAAACTCAGATTCTCACAGATCCAGAGTTTAAACCAAGGACCGGACTAAACCAAGGACCGGACTAAACCAAGGACCGGACTAAACCAGGGACCGGACTAAACCAAGGACCGGACTAAACCAAGGACCGGACTAAACCAAGGACCGGACTAACCAAGGACCAGGACTAAACCAAGGACCAGACTAAACCAAGGACCAGACTAAACCGGGACCAGACTAAACCAGACTCAGATTGTGGACTTTTGTTTTGTGGACTTAACTGGGAGTTTAGGAGGATCTTCATGTCTGATTAATCGATTAAAGGACCAGGGTTCAGGATCTAGGGTCCACCCTAGATCCTGATCCGGTCTCTGGTCCTCTGGTCCTCGGTCTCGGGTCTCGGGTCTCGGTCTCGGGTCTGGTCCTGGTCTCTGGTCTCTGGTCTTTGGTCTCTGGTCTCTGGTCTTTGGTCTTTGGTCTCTGGTCTCTGGTCTGGTCTGGTCTTGGTCCTGGTCTTTGGTCTTAGCTCTGGTCTCTGGTCTCTGGTCTTTGGTCTTTGGTCTCTGGTCTCTGGTCTCTGGTCTTTGGTCTCTGGTCTTTGGTCTCTGGTCTTGTCTCTGGTCTTGGTCTGGTCTTCTTGGTCTCTGGTCTTGGTGGACTCTGGTCCTGGTCTCTGGTCTCTGGTCTCTGGTCTGGTCTCTGGTCTTGGTCTTGGTCTCTTCTTTGGTCTCTGGTCTCTTGGTCTCTGGTCTTTGTCTGGTCTTGGTCTCTGGTCTGGTCTTTGGTCTCTGGTCTCTTGGTCTTGTCTGGTCTTGGTCTCTGGTCTCTGGTCCTGGTCCGGGGTCTCTGTGGTCTTTGGTCTCTGGTCCTGGTCTTTGGTCCTGGTCTCTGGTCTTGGTCTCTTGGTCTGGTCTCTGGTCTGGTCTGGTCTTGGTCCTTTGGTCTGGGGTCTTGGTCTGGTCTCTGGTCTCTGGTCTGGTCTCTGGTCTTCTGGTCTTTGGTCTGGTCTTTGGTCCTGGTCCTGGTCCTGGTCTCTGGTCCTGAAGTGTCAGAGGTCTCTGTCTCTGTGTCTCTGTGTCTCTGTGTCTCTGAGTCTGTCTCTGTGTTTGTGATTAGAATCTGGTTTGAATTAAAATCCTCGTTGTTAATCCCGTCTCTTTTTTTTCTCTCTCCAGCTGCTGATACTGCAAATACTACGACTACTGAAAGTACTACAAGTACTGCAAATACTACTACTACTACTGCAGTAACGGAATAATACGAGCAGAAACAGAACAAAGGTGAGAAACAAATAAATATAAAGAATAAATAAAATCCACACGAAGTAAACGAGTACAAGTACACGGGTTTAGTCCTGGTTTAGTCCTGGTTTAGTCCTGGTTTA
The DNA here is from genome assembly GCF_026225935.1 of Boleophthalmus pectinirostris. Taxonomy (NCBI): domain Eukaryota; kingdom Metazoa; phylum Chordata; class Actinopteri; order Gobiiformes; family Gobiidae; genus Boleophthalmus; species Boleophthalmus pectinirostris. The sequence goes on along the minus strand of NW_026570994.1, from coordinate 23,843,549 downwards.
GTCCTGGTTTAGTCCTGGTTTCAGTCCTGGTTTAGTCCTGGTTCAGTCCTGGTTCAGTCCTGGTTCAGTCCTGGTTTAGTCCTGGTTTAGTCCCTGGTTTAGTCCTGGTTCAGTCCTGGTTCAGTCCTGGTTTAGTCCTGGTTCCTGGTTAGTCCTGGTTTAGTCAGTCCTGGTTCAGTCCTGGTTTAGTCGTCCTGGTTCAGTCCTGGTTCAGTCCTGGTTCAGTCCTGGTTCAGTCCTGGTTTAGTCCTGGTTTAGTCCTGGTTCAGTCCTGGTTCAGTCCTGGTTTAGTCCTGGTTCAGTGGTTTTTAGTCCTGGTTTAGTCCTGGTTCAGTCCTGGTTTAGTCCTGGTTTAGTCCTGGTTTAGTCCTGGTTTAGTCCTGGTTTAGTCCTGGTTTAGTCCTGGTCAGTCCTGTAGTTAGTCCTGGTTTCCTGGTTTAGTCCTGGTTAGTCCTGGTTTAGTCCTGGTTTCAGTCCTGGTTCCTGGTTCAGTCTGGTTTAGTCCTGGTTAGTCCTGGTTTAGTCCTGGTTCAGTCCTGGTTGGTTTAGTCCTGGTTTAGTCCTGGTTCAGTGACAGTTTGTGGACAGACTTGTTCTGAACTCGTTTCTGAGTCAGAACCGTTTGGACCCAGAGGCAGAACCAGAATCAACACGAACTCGGTCACATGATCAGATTCAACACACGCACACACACAGAGTCTGGATCTGGGTCTGAGTCTGGGTCTGGTCTAGTTCTGTCTTCAGGAGATCTGACCCCTTTGACCTTTGACCCACTACTCCAAAAGACCCCAGTCCTAGACCTGGTTTAGACCTGGTTTAGACCTGGTTACCTGGTTTTAGTCCTGGTTTAGACCTGGTTTAGTCCTGGTTTAGACCTGGTTTAGTCCTGGTTTAGACCTGGTTTAGACCTGGTTTAGTCCTGGTTTAGTCCTGTTTAGTCCTGGTTTAGACCTGGTTTTAGACCTGGTTTAGTCCTGGTTTAGTCCTGGTTTAGACCTGGTTTTAGTCCTGGTTTAGACCTGGTTTAGACCTGGTTTAGACCTGGTTTAGTCCTGGTTTAAGTCCTGGTTTAGACCTGGTTTAGACCTGGTTTTAGTCTGGTTTAGACCTGGTTTAGACCTCCCCTGGTTTAGTCCTGGTTTAGACCTGGTTTACCTGGTTTAGTCCTGGTTTTAGGTTTAGACTGGTTTAGTCCTGGTTTTAGTCCTGGTTTAGACCTGGTTTAGGCCTGGTTTAGTCCTGGTTTAGTCCTGGTTTAGACCTGGTTTAGGCCTGGTTTTAGACCTGGTTTAGACCTGGTTTAGTGGTTTAGATGGTTTAGTCCTGGTTTAGACCTGGTTTAGACCTGGTTTACCTGGTTTAGACCTGGTTTAGTCCTGGTTTAGGCTGGTTTAGGCCTGGTTTAGTCTGGTTTAGTCCTGGTTTTTAGACCTGGTTTAGACCTGGTTTACTGGTTTAGACCTGGTTTAGACCTGGTTTCCTGGTTTAGACCTGGTTTAGACCTGGTTTACCTGGTTTAGGCCTGGTTACCTGACCTGGTTTAGGCCTGGTTTAGTCCTGGTTTAGACCTGGTTTAGACCTGGTTTAGACCTGGTTTAGTACTGGTTTAGTCCTGGTTTAGACCTGGTTTAGACCTGGTTTAGTCCTGGTTTAAACCAACAACCAAACCAAAAACTAAGCGAACACAAAAGGAAGAGGACCAGGACTTGGACTAGACCAGGGACTAGACCGGTGTTTGGACTTGAGACTGGACCGGGGACTGGACCGGGGACTAGATTAGACCAAGGACTGGACCGGGGTTTAGACCGAGGACTGGACCAAGGACTGGACCGGGGTTTAGACCAGGGACTTGGACTGGACCAGGTCTGAGGAGCAGCTGGACGTTTAAAGAGACTTTTTTTTTTTTTTTCCTCATGTTTCAAAACGACACAAGTGAACGAGGGAACAGACGGAGAGAGAGAAAGAGAGAGAGAAGAATGACCCAGAGAACAACTGCAGAGAGAGAGAGAGAGAAAGAGAGAGAGAGAGAGAGAGAGAGAGAGAGAGAGAGAGAGAGAGAGAGAGAGAGAGAGAGAGAGAGAGAGAACGAGAGAAGAAGACAACTGGAGAGAGGAGAGAGAGAGAGAGAGAACAGAGGGAGGAGAGATGGGAAATGGGTCAAGAAAACAAGTCTGATCACAACGGAAGAGAAAAAGAGACAAGTGAACGAGGAAAAAGAAAAAGAGAGAAAAAGAAGGAGAGAGGGAGAAGAAAGAGAAAAAGGAAAAAGAAAGAGAAAAGAGAAAGAGAGCGTGCCCCACAGCAGCTGGACTAAACCAGGACTAAACCAGGACTAAACCAGGACTAAACCAGGACTGAACCAGGACTAAACCAGGACTGAACCAGGACTAAACCAGGACTAACCAGGACTAAACCAGGACTAAACCAGAAACTAAACCAGGGTCTGTTCTGGGTCTTGTTGTTTTCTCTTGTTTTGTGACACATTTTTCACTCAGTGATTCAGAGTCAGATGGTTCCACTTTTCCTCAGGACTAAAACTGGGACTAAAGTAGAGCTTATTTAGTCCTGACCAGTTTTAGTCCTGGTTCAGTCCAGTTTTAGTCCTGGTCTAGTCCTGGTCTAGTCCTGGTCCAGACTGGGAGCAGCTGCAGTTTCCTGTTGGACTCAGACCAAATAAAAAAATGGGGAATTCTCGTTCACTTCCTGTTTCTGCTGCAGCTGATTCCACAAGAAGAAGAACAGAGACAGAGACTCAGACCAGGACCAGACCAGGACCAGACCAGGACCAGACCCGGACCAGACCAGGACCAGACCAGGACCAGGATCCTGGTTTCAGTCCTGGTTCAGTCCTGGTTTAGTCCTGGTTCAGTTTTTAATTCTTTGCATGTTTATTTTTGAACATTTATTTGGATTCCTAAAATTCCCACAGAAAATAAAAATAAAAACTGAAATGTTTTTCACTAAATCAAAAAGAGAAAATAAAAGCAGGACCATAGAGTCTGAACATATATATATATATATAATATATATATGTATGTATATATATATTATATATATACACATATACACATGTACACAGACGTGTGGAGGGTCTGTCCAGGAGCACTTGATGACATCACAGGGTGGGGAGGTGCTGTAGTGTCTGTGTCCAGCAGAGGGCGCTGTGTCTCTGCTCTGAGGGTCACAACAACATCTGGGTCATATTTTTAGAGTTTTACTTATTTACTATTTCAGCACAAATATTTTAAAATTCAAACTCAAATTCAACATCAAAAAACTAAAGAGAGTAAAAAATTAAGATCAAAGATCCAAGATTGAACAAAAGTGACTCGTCTGAGTTTAAACTGAAGATAAACAAACTGAACCTGAGAAACTGAACAGACGAACTCAACGTGTGTATTAAATCTAACATATAGAGTATATATGTATATAACCTCACATGGACCATGTGTGTTTGTATATAAAATATATATAAAGTATTTTATATACTTTGTCTCACATGGACCATGTGTGTTTGTATATAAAATATATACAAAGTATTTTATATACTTTGTCTCACATGGATCAGGTGTGTTTGTATATATTTTATATATAAAGTATTTTATATACTTTGTTGTAGATGGATCATGTGTGTTTGTATATATTTTATATATAAAGTATTTTTTATATACTTTTGTTACATGGATCATGTGTGTTTGTATATATTTTATATAAAGTATTTTATATACTTTGTTGTAGATGGATCAGGTGTGTTTGTATATATTTTATATATAAAGTATTTTATATACTTTGTTGTAGATGGATCATGTGTGTTTGTATATATTTTATATATAAAGTATTTTATATACCTTGTTGTAGATGGATCATGTGTGTTTGTATATATTTTATATATAAAGTATTTTATATACCTTGTTGTAGATGGATCAGGTGTGTTTGTATATATTTTATATATAAAGTATTTTATATACTTTGTTGTAGATGGATCATGTGTGTTTGTATATATTTTATATATAAAGTATTTTATATACTTTGTTGTAGATGGATCAGGTGTGTTTGTATATATTTTATATATAAAGTATTTTATATACTTTGTTGTAGATGGATCAGGTGTGTTTGTATATATTTTATATATAAAGTATTTTATATACTTTGTTGTAGATGGATCAGGTGTGTTTGTATATATTTTATATATAAAGTATTTTTTATATACTTTGTTGTAGATGGATCAGGTGTGTTTGTATATATTTTATATATAAAGTATTTTTTATATACCTTGTTGTAGATGGATCAGGTGTGTTTGTATATATTTTATATATAAAGTATTTTATATACCTTGTTGTAGATGGATCAGGTGTCAGATGATGAGTTGGATCACGGCGCTGAGGAGGACAGTGATAAAGAAGATCAGGACCTGGACCAAATGTTTGGAGCCTGGCTCGGAGAACTCGACAAACTCACACAGGTACTACAAGTACTACTACAAGTACTGCTACAAGTACTGCTACAAGTACTACTAAAAGTACTGCTACAAGTACTACTACAAGTACTACTATTACTCAACTAACTCGACAAACTCACACAGGTACTACAAGTACTGCTACAAGTACTGCTACAAGTACTACTACTAGTACTACAAGTACTACTACTAGTACTACTACAAGTACTGCTACAAGTACTGCTACAAGTACTACTACAAGTACTACTACAAGTACTACTATTACTCAACTAACTCGACAAACTCACACAGGTACTACAAGTACTACTACAAGTACTGCTACAAGTACTGCTACAAGTACTACTATTACTCAACTAACTCGACAAACTCACACAGGTACTACAAGTACTGCTACAAGTACTGCTACAAGTACTACTACAAGTACTGCTACAAGTACTGCTACAAGTACTACTATTACTCAACTAACTCGACAAACTCACACAGGTACTACAAGTACTACTACAAGTACTGCTACAAGTACTACTACAAGTACTACTACAAGTACTACTACAAGTACTACTACAAGTACTGCTACAAGTACTACTACAAGTACTGCTACAAGTACTACTACAAGTACTACTATTACTCAACTAACTCGACAAGCTCACACAGGTACTACAAGTATTATAAGTACTACTATTACAAATACTACTACTATTATTGACACGAGTACTACTTGTTCTACTGCTATTATTGCTCCTCACACAGGTGTGAGTACTAACTACAGTATTGAAAGTATAAAAAGTACTACTACTTCATATACTTTGACACTACTGTGTTTGTTGTTCCTGCCAACGTAGTAAAAGTGTGAGGGAATAAAAACAAACGGTGTGATCAGTGTCTGGGGTTTCCACGGCAACCGTCACCGTGACGATCTGATTCCTGTTGCCAGGCAACAGTCCCCCCCCCGTCTCCAGTAGCAACCCCCCCCCCCCCCCCGTCCCTCCATCTGAGTGTGAAACAGAGGACAGACTAAAAATACCTCCAGGAAATCAACTCCAAACATTTATTTAACTATTTAACAATTTAAATCCACGACACCTCCTCCTCCTATTGGTCAGAACCTGAGTGAGTGACAGGAGCATCAGCCAATCACAGTGAACAGTGACAGGAGCATCAGCCAATCACAGTGAGCATCAGCCAATCACAGTGAAGTGACAGTCAGAGCATCAGGAGTGACAGGAGCATCAGCCAATCACAGTGAAGTGAGGAGCAGATGAGTTTAGGTTCTAAAATAAAGTAAATAAAACTGTGTGCAGAAGAACTGAAACTAAACCAGGACTCGACCCAGACTTGATCTGGATTTGACCTGGACTTTTGAACCTTTGACCTTGACCAGGACTTGAGTTGATGTTTGTTGTTGTTGTTTCAGAGTCTGGACGATGGTCGTCCTCAGAAGAGCGTCCAGAAACCTCCACTCAGACAAGAAACAAACATGGCCAACTTCAGCTACCGCTTCTCCATGTACAACATCAACGGTACAAACACCTACTATCTATATCTATATCTATATCTATATATATATATATATGTATATATGTGTGTGACTGATATTATATAACATCCTCTATAACCGCTTCTCCATGTACAACATCAACGGTACAAACACCTACTATCTATATCTATATCTATATCTATATATCTATATATATATATATATATATATATATATATATATATATATATATATATATATAGATATATATATGTGTGACTGATATTATATAACATCCTCTATAACCGCTTCTCCATGTACAACATCAACGGTACAAACACCTACTATCTATATCTATATCTATCTATCTATATATATTATATATATATATATATATATATATATATAGATATATATATATATAGATAGATAGATATATGTATGTGTGTGTGTGACTGATATTATATAACATCCTCTATAACCGCTTCTCCATATACAACATCAACGGTAACAATTATGTTTATATATATGTGACTTATATAACATCCTCTATAACATCTTCATATACAACATCAACATTACAACCGGGTCTGAACCGGGTCTGAACCGGGTCTGAACCGGGTCTGAACCGGGTGTGTCTTGCAGAGGCGTTGAACCAGGGCGAGTCCGTGGACCTGGACGCTCTCATGGCCGACCTCTGCTCCATGGAACAGGACCTGACCCCGTCCAGACCCGGATCAGGGGTCAAAGGTCAGACCAAAGGGCACCAGCAGAGGGCGCCGGCGATTCAGAGCAACGGAACCAGGAGCAACGCCGGAGGAGCGGGCAGCAGCGGAGGTACGGGACTGAACCGGGACTGGACCGAGACTGAACCAGAGACTGAACCAGGACTAAACCAGCTCCTCTGTGTCGCCCCCTGCAGGCAGTTCAAACAGCAGTACTCGTGCGTCCCCGGCGAGCTCGGTGCGTGGCCCCGCCTCTCGCCCCGCCCCCTCTGCGCTCTCATTGGACGAGATCACTGCTCGTCTGGACCAGGCGTCGGCGAGTATGGACCAGGCGGCGCGAGACTCCTCCTCCTCCTCCGGCTCCTCCTCTTCCTCCGGCTCAGGCCCCGCCCCCTCCGCCGGCCCCGCCCCCCCGGAGGCCGTCGGCGGCGTCGTCCACGTGCGGCGGGGAGGGGCGAGTGGGGGAGGGGCTTCCCGCGGGCGGCGCTGTGGACTCGGAGCGACAGAACGCGGGACAGAACCAGAGCGAGGTGAGACATGACACTTTAAACTCTGCTCCTCTTTAAAGCTGCACTCTGGAACTTTTCTGGAGGGTCTGACACCTGCTGGTTTCCATGGAGATGCCTCTGGTGTGCCGGGAATTCTCCACAGTACAGCATTAAACTTATCTATCTAGTGTTGCCGTGGTAACAAAATAAAAACCCTCTTTGTTTAGAGAATCTCCAGATTCAATGGTGGAACTTTATTTTCTCTTTTTTTATATTTTACTTTTTTCATTGTTTTTGAAAAAATAAACTCTGGTAAAACAAAACATGGAACACGACTCACAGAGTGAAGAAATTCAAATTAAAGTTGAAATAATGTTCCATCACGTCAGGTCCCGTTTAGTCCAACGTTTGGTCCATTTTCAAATTAAATCCAAACTTTATTTTCTCAAATTTTTTGAATTTTGTTTATAATTTTGTATAATTGTTTAGTTTTAGAATTAGTCCTGGTCCAGTCCTGGTTTAGTCCTGGTTTAGTCCTGGTCCAGTCCTGGTTTAGTCCTGGTCCTGGTTCAGTCCTGGTTCAGTCCTGGTTCAGTCCTGGTTTAGTCCTGGTTTAGTCCTGGTTTAGTCCTGGTTTAGTCCTGGTTTAGTCCTGGTTCAGTCCTGGTTCAGTCCTGGTTTAGTCCTGGTTTAGTCCTGGTTTAGTCCTGTTTGATCTTGTTTCCATGGAGATAAACATATTTAATGCCGCACTGTGGGATGTTTCAGGCACAGCTCCAGCGTCTCCGTGGAGACGGGGCAGGTCTTCTCAGATGTTCCACAGTGGAGCTTTTTTCACATGTTGTTTGTAAATGTTTGTGTGGAAGGGCATCTGACGTAAATCTGTCTGACCCAGAACAAATCCGCCCGACGACAGCTCCACTTCACACCAGCAGGGGGCGACAGCGACAGGGCTGTAGTAAGTCACAGAGACCCGGTCTAGACCCGGTCTAGACCTGGGTTAGACCTGGTTTAGTCCCAGGAATAGACCTGGTTTAGACCTGGTTTAGTCCTGGTTTAGTTCTGGACGTTTGTGGTTAGATCAGTGAAAATTACAAAATCTAAATAAATGTTTAATTTTTTCAGTAAATTTTAACTTTTGATCCAAATTTCATAAAACTTTGAGACACAAAAGTGGAAGAAAAATTTTGAACAATTTTGGTTTAGTCCTGGTTTAGTCCTGGTTTAGTCCTGGTTTAGTCCTGGTTTAGTTCTGGTTTAGTCCTAGTTTAGTTCTGGTTTAGTCCTGGTTTAGTCCTGGTTTAGTTTTGGTTTAGTTCTGGTTTAGTCCTGGTTTAGTCCTGGTTTAGTCCTGGTTTAGTTCTGGTTTAGTCCTGGTTTAGTCCTGGTTTAGTCCTGGTTCATGTTGATTTCAAAGTGTCTCAGATTTTGTGAAATTTGGTGAAATAATTCTTGTTTTTGTAGAAGTTAAATTTTTGTCTGTAACATGAAACTAAATAAAAAATGGTTTGTTTGTTGTGTCAGTTTTAAAAGTGTCTCGTCTTCCTCCTCGTCTTCGTCTTCGTCTTCGTCTTCGTCTTCGTCTTCGTCCTCGTCCTTCGTGTCTTTACCTCTGGTCCACAGCTGCAGCTCCAGTCACACGTGTCTCTTTAACAAATCTGATTAAAAATGTTTAATTCTGTGTAAAATAATTCACTTCACAGTTTTATTTTCTCACATCATTTTATATTTTTATATTTAATATTTGTGTTTTTTGCAGCATTCGTATCTGGACCGAGAAACGTCGCTGATCCTGAAAAACATCGCAGGAAAACCAACACATCTACTCACCAAGGTGAGACCTGAAGTAGACCTGAAGTAGACCTGGTTTAGTCCTGGTTTTAGACCTGAAGTAGTCCTGGTTTAGTCCTGGTTTAGTCCTGGTTTAGTCCTGGGTTTAGTCTTGGGTTTAGTCCTGAAGTAGTCCTCGTTAAAACCTAGTAGGTCCAGGTTTAGTCCCGAGTTTAGTCCTGAGTTTAGTCCTGAAGAAATCCTGGTTAAAATCTAGTATAAGGTCCAGGTTTAGTCCAGTTTTAGTCCAGTTTTAGTCCAGTTTTAGTCCTGGTTTAGTCCTGGTTTAGATCTGGTTTTGACACTGGTTTAGTCTTGAAGAAATCCTGATTAAAATCTTGTACAAGGTCCAGGTTTTGTCCCATTTTAGTCCTGGGTTAGTCCTGGTTCTGGTTCTGGTTTCCTTATTTTAGTCCTGGTCCAGTCCTGGTCCAGTCCTGGTCCAGTCCTGGTCCAGTGTTTTTGTCGATTCTTCTGGACGTGTTTAAACTTTGAATCTTTTTATTAAAACAAAAATCCCAAATATTTCCCCTGGGATCGTTCCGTCTCCTCAAACAAAAGTTCCGCAGTGCAGCTTTAACGCTCCTCAGTTCCCTTCGTTCCTGATCCGGCACATTCCTCTGTCTGATCCCGGGTCACGCTTCTCCCATCGACCCACATTTTTCTTTCACCTTTTGGACTTTTTTTTTTTTTTTCTTGGATTAACGTGATTTAAAAGGATGGAGGCGCGTGAGGATCGAGGCTTGTGCCAAATCGGAAAATCGGGCAAACGGGAAAGGGTGAAGTGTGTTTGTGTTTTTGGGGGAGGGTCGGAGTGAAGCGCCGCAGACTCTTCGCTCGTCGCCGTTCACGTCCACAAAAAAACGCCGCCTCGGTTCAGATTTAATCCCACGTTTTCCTCTCGCAGACCTGCACCTGACGGAAAAGAGGGATTTTATTTTTGTGTTTTTTGTGTTTTTTGTTTTTGGGAACGCGGCGTCTTTGTTCCGGTTTTGTTCCTGGTTTTGTCCTGGTTTTGTCCGGTTTTGTCCTGGTTTTGTCAGATCAAAGACGTGGGACGCGGTCGAGTCGAGTCGCAGACGCAGAGACGGAATCATCAGGAAAATTTATGGATTAAAAACTGAAATTTGACCAAAAAAATTAGGACAAAATGATGATGCCGTGTTGGAAAAGAAAAGTAAGAACAACACTGGAAATACTACGACAAATACTACAAATACTACAAATACTACTACAAATACTACTACTACTACTACTGCTGCTGCTACTACAAATACTACTACGACTAATACTACAAATACTACAAATACTACTACTGCTGCTGCTTCTACAAATACTGCCACTACTACTGCTACTACTACTACTACTACTACTACTACTACTACTACTACTACTACTACTACTACTGGTACTACTACTACTACTGGTACTACTACTACTACTACTACTACTACTACTACTACTACTACTACTAGGTACTACTACTACTACTACTACTACTACTACTACTACTACTACTACTGGTACTACTACTACTACTGCTACTACTACTACTGGTACTACTACTACTACTACTACTACTACTACTACTACTACTACTACTACTACTACTACTACTACTACTACTACTACTACTACTACTACTTACTACTACTACTACTACTACTACTACTACTACTACTACTACTACTACTGGTACTACTACTACTACTGGTACTACTACTACTACTGCTACTACTACTACTACTACTACTACTACTACTACTACTACTACTACTACTACTACTACTACTACTACTACTACTGGTACTACTACTACTACTGGTACTACTACTACTACTACTACTACTACTACTACTACTACTACTACTACTACTACTACTATACTACTACTACTACTACTACTACTACTACTACTACTACTACTACTACTACTACTACTACTACTACTACTACTACTGGTACTACTACTACTACTGCTACTACTACTACTACTACTACTACTACTACTACTACTACTACTACTACTACTACTACTACTACTACTACTACTACTACTACTACTGCTACTACTGGTACTACTACTACTACTACTACTACTACTACTACTACTACTACTACTACTACTACTACTACTACTACTACTACTACTACTACTACTACTACTACTACTACTACTACTTACTACTACTACTACTGTACTACTACTACTACTACTACTACTGGTACTACTACTACTACTACTACTACTACTACTACTACTACTACTACTACTACTACTACTACTACTACTGCTACTACTACTACTACTACTGCTACTACTACTACTACTACTACTACTACTACTACTACTACTACTACTACTACTACTACTACTACTACTACTACTACTACTACTACTACTACTACTGTACTACTACTACTACTGCTACTACTCTACTACTACTACTACTACTACTACTACTACTACTACTGTTACTACTGGTACTACTGCTACTACTACTACTACTACTACTACTACTACTACTACTACTACTACTACTACTACTACTAGTAGTACTGCTACTACTACAAATACCACTACAAATACTACTATTACTACTGCTGCTGCTGTTGATATTACTAATATTACTAGAAATACTACTGTAAATTCTACTACTACTACTACTGCTACTACTACTACTACTACTACTACTACTACTACTACTACTACTACTAATATTACTACTAATACTACTCTAAATACTGCTTCTACTGCAAATGCTACTATTACTACTGTAACTACTACAACTGCTAATACTCCTGCTACTCCTAATACTACTATAAATACTACTATAAATATTTCTACTACTGATGACGTTTGTAGATTTAAAAGTTAAAGTTACAATCATGATGTGATTTGTGATTCTGTTTTTCACACATTTGTGGTTTTGTTGTTTTTGGAGGAAATGAAGATTTAAAATTTGAATTGAGACAATTTGTCTCGTTAATAAACGTATAAACACTTCATATATTTAATAAAACCTCTGTCCTGTGGTTTTATTTGTTTGTTATATTTGAATTAAATGTATTTGTGTGTTTGTGTTTCAGGAGGAGCAGGCGGCCAAACTAAAAGCCGAGAAGATCCGAGTCGCTCTGGAAAAAATCAAAGAGGCTCAAGTCAAAAAGGTAAAAATCAACTTGAAAATATTTCACTTTTAGTCCTGGTTTAGTTCCTGGTTTAGTCTTGGTTTAGTCCTGGTTTAGTCCTGGTTTAGTCCTGGTTTAGTTCCTGGTTTAGTCTTGGTTTAGTCCTGGTTTAGTCCTGGTTTAGTCCTGGTTTAGTCCTGGTTTAATCCTGGTTTAGTCCTGGTTTAGTCCTGGTTTAGTCCTGGTTTAGTCTTGGTTTAGTTCCTGGTTTAGTTCCTGGTTTAGTCCTGGTTTAGTCTTGGTTTAGTCTTGGTTTAGTCTTGGTTTAGTCCTGGTTTAGTCCTGGTTTAGTTCCTGGTTTAGTCCTGGTTTAGTTCCTGGTTTAGTTCCTGGTTTAGTTCCTGGTTTAGTCCTGGTTTAGTCCTGTTTAGTCCTGGTTTAGTCCTGGTTTAGTCTGGTTTAGTTCCTGGTTTAGTCTTGGTTTAGTTCCTGGTTTAGTCTTGGTTTAGTTCCTGGTTTAGTTCTGGTTTAGTCCTGGTTTAGTCTTGGTTTAGTTCCTGGTTTAGTTCCTGGTTTAGTCCTGGTTTAGTTCCTGGTTTAGTTCCTGGTTTAGTCCTGGTTTAGTTCCTGGTTTAGTTCCTGGTTTAGTCCTGGTTTAGTTCCTGGTTTAGTCTTGGTTTAGTTCCTGGTTTAGTCCTGGTTTAGTCCTGGTTTAGTCCTGGTTTCTGGTCTTTTTTCTTGTTTGAGTAAAAGTAGGTCAGTGCAGTGTGGACAGTGACAGACAGGGGGCAGCAGAGCACAGGCGACCGTTTGATCTGAGACACAGAAAAGAACTGAACCAGGACTAACAGGGGACTCAACAAACACTAGTCCTGGTTTAGTTCTACATTTAGTCCTGGTTTAGTCCTGTTTGAGTCCTGGTTGAGTTCCGTGTGTAAAGCCGGACTCACGTTTGGGCAGATTAGCCTCGATCTGAAATAATCCTGAGACTTTAAATCTTTTACAAACAAGAAAAACAAGAAACGTGACCAAGAAACAAGACTAATCCAACAACCTGACACACACTGAGGGACCTGACACACACACTGAGGGACCTGACACACACACTGAGGGGGACCTGACACTGACACACGAGGAGGGACCTGACACACACGGAGGGACCTGACACACACTGACACACACGGAGGGACCTGACACACACGGAGGGACCTGACACACACACAGGGACCTGACACACAGGAGGGACCTGACACACACACACACTGACACACAGGGGGACCTGACACACACACGGAGGGACCTGACACACACACTGAGGGACCTGACACACACACCTGACACACAGGAGGACCTGACACACACACGGAGGGACCTGACACACACACGGAGGGACCTGACACACACACCCTGACACACACGGGAGGGACCTTGACACACACACGGGGAGGGACCTGACACACACACGGGGGACCTGACACACACACGGGACCTGACACACACTGACACACACACGGAGGGACCTGACACACACACGGAGGGACCTGACACACACGGAGGGACCTGACACACACACGACACACACACGGGGGACCTGACACACACGGAGGGACCTGACACACACACGGGGGACCTGGGACCTGACACACACGGAGGGACCTGACACAGGACCTGACACACACACGGAGGGACCTGACACACACAGGAGGGACCTGACACACACGGGGGAGACACACACGGAGGGACCTGACACACACAGGGGACCTGGGACCTGACACACACACGGAGGGACCTGACACACACACGGAGGGACCTGACACACACACGGAGGGACCTGACACACACACACACACACACGGAGGGACCTGACACACACACGGAGGGACCTGACACACACGGAGGGACCTGACACACACACGGAGGGACCTGACACACACGGAGGGACCTGACACACACGAGGACCTGACACACACACGGAGGACCTGACGGACCTGACACACACGGGGGACCTGGGACCTGACACACACGGGGAGGGACCTGACACACACGGGGGACCTGACACACACGAGGGACCTGGGACCTGACACACACACGAGGAGGGACCTGGCACACACATGGAGGGACCTGACACACACACGGGGAGGGACCTGACACACACAGGGAGGGACCTGACACACACACGAGGAGGGACCTGACACACCAGGTTTTTATTTAGTACAAGTTTAGTTCTTGCTGTTGTCCCATGGTCTAAACCAGGTCTAAACCAGGTCTAAACCAGGTCTAAACCAGGTCTAAACCAGGTCTAAACCAGGTCTATCCTCGTTTCTGTCCCCCGGTCTAACCCCGGTCTAACCCCGGTCTCGGTCCCCGGTCTCGGTCCGTCCCTGGTCTCGGTCTGTCCCGGTCTCGGTCTCGGTCTCGGTCTCGGTCTCGGTCTGGTCTCGGTCTGGTCTCGGTCTCTCGGTCTCGGTCTCGGTCTCGGTCTGGTCTCCTGGTCTCCTGGTCTCGGTCTCGGTCTCGGTCTCGGTCTCGGTCTCGGTCTTGGTCTCGGTCTAACCCCGGTCTTTGTCCCGGTCTTTGTCCCGGTCTTTGTCCCGGTCTTTGTCCCGGTCTTTGTGCAGCTCGTGATCCGCGTCCACATGTCTGATGAAAGTTCCAAGACGATGATGGTGGACGAGCGGCAGACGGTTCGACAGGTCCTGGACTCGCTCCTCGACAAATCCCACTGCGGATACTCGCCCGACTGGAGCCTCGTGGAGACGCTGTCCGAGCTACGCATGGGTCAGTACTACAAATACTACTACTACTACTACTACTACTACTACTACTACTACTACTACTACAAACACAAATACTACAAATAATACTACTACTACATATACTCGCCCGACTGGAGCCTCGTGGAGACGCTGTCCGAGCTACGCATGGGTCAGTACTACAAATACTACAAATAACTACTACTACTACTACTACAAATACTACTACTACTACTACAACAAATACAAATACAAATACTACAAATACTTTTCCTGCTGTCACACTGTTCTGTGGAGGCGTCTGGTCTGAGCTCCAGATGTTCAGATGTTTTTTTTCCTGATGTTCTAAACGTTCTGTTGTGTGTTTTGGGATGTTCATGTTTAAATTCTTCTTCTCTTTTCTTCTGTTTGTTTGTTTGTTTGTTTGTTTGTTTGTTTGTTTTTCAGAGAGGATTTTTGAGGATCACGAGAACCTGGTGGAAAACCTCCTGAACTGGACCAGAGACAGTCACAACAAACTCATGTTTATAGAACGAATCGAGAAGTACGCGCTCTTCAAAAACCCACAGGTACAAACCAAATAAAACACTGTACCTGTACTCAAGTACAAATAATATACACATGAAACACAGAGAAGTGCGCCCCCTGCAGGAGCACACGGTACAACACCACAAACCTGGAGATTTATGAAAACTATTATAAGACGCTTCGAAAACATTGAGCCAAAAACATTTGGCTTTGGAACAAGTGTCTCTGCATCTGCAGCTCTGCAGCTCAGGTCCGAGTCCCGCTCCGGGTCGGGTCCGAGTCCCGCTCCGGGTCGGGTCCGAGTCCCGCTCCGGGTCGGGTCCGAGTCCGGCTCGAGTCAGGAGCACAGGGAGCAGGTTTTCTCAAAGCTCCATCAGGTGGCGGCTGCACTTACCTCCATGTGGAGCTGCTCCTGTCCTTTCACCTGCCGTCACCTGACGGACTTTGCAGGCGCAGCTTAGTCCTGGGTCGGTCCTGGGTCGGTCCTGGGTCGGTCCTGGGTCGGTCCTGGGTCGGTCCTGGGTCGGTCCTGGGTCATCACGGGCGGTAACAAGTGGAATGTTAACAGGTCTGGTCGGGTGCAGGTCTCATGGCAGAGTCCTGGTTTAGTCCTGGTTTAGTCCTGGTTTAGTTCTGGTTTAGTCCTGGTTTAGTCCTGGTTTAGTCCTGGTTTAGTCCTGGTTTAGTCCTGGTTTAGTCTGGTTTAGTCCTGGTTTAGTCCTGGTTTAGTCTGGTTTAGTCCTGTTTTAGTCCTGGTTTAGTCTGGTTTAGTCCTGGTTTAGTCTGGTTTAGTTCTGGTTTAGTCTGGTTTAGTCCTGGTTTAGTCCTGGTTTTAGTCCTGGTTTTGTCTGGTTTAGTCTGGTTTAGTCCTGGTTAGTCCTGGTTTAGTCTGGTTTAGTCCTGGTTTAGTTCTGGTTTAGTCCTGGTTTAGTCCTTTTAGTCCTGGTTTAGTCCTGGTTTAGTCCTGGTTTAGTCCTGGTTTTAGTCCTGGTTTAGTCCTGGTTTAGTCCTGGTTTAGTCCTGGTTTGTGCAGTATTTTGGTTCTGGTTTTCTTGTTTGTGGTTAAATTCTGTTTCTCTCCGTCTGATTTAGTTTTAGTTGAATCTTTATTTAGACCTGGTTTATGTCTGATTCAGAAAACCCACTTCAGTCCAAGGACCTGAACCAGGACTAAACCTTGACCCGGGACTAAACCAGGACTAAACCGAGGACCTAAACTAGACTAAACCGGAACTACTTTCTCTTTGCAGAACTACTTTTTGGGGCGGAAGGAGGCGACTGAAATGGCCGACAGGAACAAAGAGGCTCTTCTGGAGGTGACGCTTCACAACATTTCATCATTTTAACATTTATTTCTAAACATTTCAAGTCTTGTTTGTTGTAAAATGTTTTTTGTTTTTTGGTTTTGTTTCTTCAGGAGTGTTTCTGCAGTGGGACGGTGATGGTTCCTGAGATGGAGGGCGTCCTGTGGCTCAAAGAGGACGGAAAAAAGTCCTGGAAGAAAAGATACTTCCTGCTCCGAGCTTCCGGAATCTACTACGTCCCCAAGGGAAAAGCCAAGGTCCTAATCTCCTCCTCCTCTTCTCCTCCTCTTCTCCTCTCTCCTCCTCTCTCTCTCTCTCTCCTCTCTCTCTCTCTCTCTCTCCCTCTCTCCTCTCCTCTCCTCTCTCTCCTCTCTCTCTCTCCTCCTCCTCTCTCCTCCTCCTCTCCTCTCCTCCTCCTCCTCTTCCTCCTCCTCCTCCTCTCCTCCTCTCCTCTCTCCTCTCCTCTCTCTCTTCTCCTCCTCTCTTCTCCTCCTCTCTCTCTCCTCTCTCCTCTCCTCTCCTCTCTCTCCTCTCTCTCCTCTCTCCTCTCTCCTCTCCTCCTCCTCCTCTCCTCCTCTCTCCTCTCCTCTCTCCTCCTCCTCCTCCTCCTCTCTCTCTCTCCTCCTCCTCTCTCCTCTCTCCTCTCTCCTCCTCCTCTCCTCTCCTCTCCTCTCTTCTCCTCCTCTCTCTCCTCTCTCTCTTCTCTCCTCCTCTCTCTTCTCTCCTCTCCTCCTCTCTCCTCTCCTCTCCTCTCCTCTCTCTCCTCTTCTCCTCTCTTCTCCTCTTCTCCTCTCTCTCTCTCTCCTCCTCTCTCCTCTTCTCCTCTCTCCTCTTCTCCTCTCTCCTCTTCTCTCTCCTTCTCCTCCTCTCTCTCTCCTCTCTCTTTCTGTTTCTTCTGATCTCTCTTCTCTCTCTTCTCCTCCTCTATCTCTCCTCTTCTCCTCTTCTGATCCTCCTCTTCTTCCTCTCCTCCTCTACTCCTCCTCTTCCTCCTCCTTTTCTCCTCTAACCTTCTCCTCTGCTCCATCTTCTCCTCCTCTGACCTTCTGTTCTTCTCCTCTCATCTTCTCTTCTCCTCCTCTGCTCCTTTGCTCCTCCTCATCTCCTCCTTCTTCTCCTTTCTGTTCTTCTCCTCCTCTGACCTTCTGTTCTTCTTCTTCTTCTTCTTGTTTCCAGGCGTCTCGGGACCTGGTTTGTTTTCTTCAGTTGGATCATGTAAATGTTTATTATGGTCAAGATTATCGCTGCAAGTACAAAGCTCCGACCGACTACTGCCTCGTCCTCAAGGTACAACTTCACCCCTCAAAACAACGTTCTACTTTATATAAACCAAACTGTGACAAACAAGTCCCACTTTCAAAGTGTTTACAAAGTCTCTTCTTCATGTTGGTTAAACACAAATGTGGTGTAGAACTTTACATCGGCCTTGGTCTTGAGACCGTTTTTTACAGTCTTGGTCTCGTCTTGGACTTGAACATGTTTGGACTCGGTCTGATACTTGACATGTGAAAAAATGAAGATTTTATACAAAAAATATATGTAAATGTGCCAAAATAACTGTAAAATACAAATAAATGTGGAAATTTACAAAGATGGTCTCGATTTGGTCTCGATTTGGTCTCGATGGGTCATGGCCTTGGCCTCGTCTCGACCTTTAAAAGTCTTGGTCTTTTCTAGACCCACAGAGGTCTTGGTCTTGTTCTGGTCTTGTCCTGGCCTTGACCTTTTAAAAGTCTCGGTCTTGGTCTTGGTCTTTAAAAGTCTCGGTCTTGGTCTTGGTCTTTCAAGAACCCTGGTCTCGGTCTGGTCTTGGTCTGGATTATTGTGCTCTTAAATACAACAGAAATGCTGCAAAGGCTCATGGGTCTTGTAGTTCGTTTAGTTTGATTTTAGATTTAGTTTAAAAAGTCTCTGTAACGTTGTGTGTTTTGTTTTTTGCAGCATCCTCAGATCCAGAAAAAGTCCCAGTACATAAAGTATCTTTGCTGTGACGACGTCCGGACTCTGCACCAGTGGGTCAACGGGATCCGAATCGCCAAGTACGGACGCCAACTCTACGCCAACTACCAGGAGGCCATGAAGAGGACGGAGGCGGCCTACGACTGGTCCTCGCTCTCCAACAGCCTGCGCTCCGGCTCCAGCTGCAACAGCATCCCAGGTCTGGACCCGGACCAAGAGACCGAGACACGGGACCGGGACAGAGACCGGGACCGAGACCGGGACCGAGACCGGGACCGAGAGACCGGACCGAGACAGAGACCGGGACCGAGACCGGGACCGAGAACCGGACAGAGACCGCGACAGAGACCGCGACAGAGACGGGGACCGACCGAGACAGAGACCGGGACAGAGACCGGGACCGAGACAGGACAGAGACCGCGACAGAGACCGACAGAGGCCGGGACAGAGACCGGGACCGGAGACCGGACCGGACCGAGACCGGACCGAGACCGCGACAGAGACCGGGGACAGAGACCGGGACAGAGACCGGGACAGAGACCGGGACCGAGACAGAGACAGAGACCGCGACAGAGACCGCGACAGAGACCCGACAGAGACCGCGACAGAGACCGCGACAGAGACGGACCGAGACCGGGACCGAGACCGCGACAAGAAACCGGGACAGAGACCGGGACAGAGACCGGGACAGAGACCGGGACCGAGACAGAGACAGAGACCGCGACAGAGACCGCGACAGAGACCGCGACAGAGACCGCGACGACGAGAGACCGCCGGACCGAGACCGGGACCGAGACCGGGACAGAGACCGAGACAGAGACCGGGACAGCGACAGAGACCGGGACAGAGACCGGGACAGAGACCGGGACAGAGACCGAGACAGAGACCGAGACAGAGACCGAGACAGAGACCGCGACAGAGACCGCGACAGAGACCGGGACGGAGACCGGGACGAGACCGGGACAGAGACCGGGACAAGAGACCGGGACAGAGGACGGACAGAGACCGGGACAGAGACCGGGACAGAGACCGGACAGACAGAGACCGGGACAGAGACCGGGAGAGACCCGGGACAGAGACCGAGAGAGACCGGACTGAGAACCGGACAGAGACCGAGACTGAGACCGCGACAGAGACCGCGACAGAGACCGCGACAAGAGACCGCACAGGAGACCGGACAGAGACCGCGACAGAGACCGAGACTGACCGAGACTGAGACCGAGAGACCGCGACAGAGACCGCGACAGAGACCGGGACAGAGACCGCGACAGAGACCGACAGAGACTGAGACCGAGACTGAGACTGAGACCGCGACAGAGACCGCGACAGAGACCGCGACAGAGACCGCGACAGAGACCGCGACAGAGACCGCGACAGAGACCGAGACTGAGACCGAGACTGAGACCGAGACTGAGACGAGACCGCGACAGAACCGCGACAGAGACCGCGACAGAGACCGCGACAGAGACCGCGGAGACAGAGACGAGACTGAGACCTGAGACCGAGAGACTGAGACCGACAGACCGCGACAGAGACCGACAGAGACCGAGACCGCCGACAGAGACCGAGACTGAGACCGAGACTGAGACCGAGACTGAGACCGAGACTGAGAGGACGAGACCGCGACAGAGACCGGGACAGAGACCGAGACTGAGACCGCGACAGAGACCGCGACAGAGACCGCGACAGAGACCGCGACAGAGACCGGGACAGAGACCGGGACTAAAGCAGGACCAGGACCAAACCAGGACTAGACCAGAGAAAATAGAAATTGAAAACTAGAAACTGGGACTAAAATAGAGACTGAACCAGGACTGAACCAGGACTAAACCAGGACTGAACCAGGACTGAACCAGGACTGAACCAGGACTGAACCAGGACTGAACCAGGACTGAACCAGGTCTAAAATGTCTTGTGTTTGACCTGGTGTGTGCAGAGTCTCAGTCGAGTCACTCGGGGGACAGCGGTGTGGACTCGGGTTCTTCTCACGGTCGATCTCAGAGTGTGGTCAGCTCCATCTTCTCTGAGGCCTGGAAGAGAGGAACACAGATCGAGGAAAACACCAAGGTACAAAAGTTCCACACTGCAGCTTTAACTTCACTCACTGTGAAAAAGAGAAAAGGAAACTGACTTTTATTTATTTTTAAATAACAATTGGATTTGTTCACACTAGTGTGTATGTGAGTGTTGTTGTGTGTATAGTGTTTGTTCACACTAGTGTGTATGTGAGTGTTGTTGTGTGTATAGTGTTTGTTCACACTAGTGTGTAGTGGTGTGTGTATGTGAGTGTTGTTGTGTGTATAGTGTTTGTTCACACTAGTGTGTATGTGAGTGTTGTTGTGTGTATAGTGTTTGTTCACACTAGTGTGTATGTGAGTGTTGTTGTGTGTATAGTGTTGTTCACACTAGTGTGTGTGTGAGTGTTGTTGTGTGTATAGTGTTTGTTCACACTAGTGTGTATGTGAGTGTTGTTGTGTGTATAGTGTTTGTTCACACTAGTGTGTATGTGAGTGTTGTTGTGTGTATAGTGTTTGTTCACACTAGTGTGTATGTGAGTGTGTGTTGTGTGTATAGTGTTTGTTCACACTAGTGTGTATGTGAGTGTTGTTGTGTGTATAGTGTTTGTTCACACTAGTGTGTATGTGAGTGTTGTTGTGTGTATAGTGTTTGTTCACACTAGTGTGTGTGAGTGGTGTTGTGTGTATAGTGTTTGTTCACACTAGTGTATGTGTGTGTGTGTTGTGTGTGTATAGTGTGTTTGTGTCACACTAGTGTGTTGTGAGTGGTGTGTGTGTATAGTGTTTGTTCACACTAGTGTGTATGTGAGTGGTGTTGTTGTGTGTATAGTGTTTGTTCACACTAGTGTGTATGTGAGTGTTGTTTGTTGTGTATAGTGTTTGTCACACTAGTGTGTATGTGAGTGGTGTTGTGTGTGTATGTGTTATAGTGTGTGTGTGTTGTTGTTGTGTGTATAGTGTTGTTCACACTAGTGTGTATGTGAGTGTTGTTGTGTGTATAGTGTTTGTTCACACTAGTGTGTATGTGAGTGTTGTTGTGTGTATAGTGTTTGTTCACACTAGTGTGTATGTGAGTGTTTGTGTGTGTGTAGTGTTTGTTCACACTAGTGTGTATGTGAGTGGTGTTGTTGTGTGTGTGTTGTTCACACTAGTGTGTATGTGAGTGTGTTGTGTGTACACTGTGTGTATGTGTGTGTGTGTGTGCACACTAGTGTGTATGTGTGTGTTGTGTGTGTGTGTATGTGTGTGTGTTCACACTAGTGTGTGTGGTGTGTTGTTGTGTGTTTGTGTGTGTGTGTGTGTACTAGTGTGTATGTGAGTGTGTGTTGTGTGTATAGTGTGTTCACACTAGTGTGTGTGTGTATGTGTGTTGTTGTGTGTATAGTGTGTGTGTGTTGTGTGTGTGGTGTGTGATAGTGTGTTGTGAGTGTGTGTTGTGTGTATGTGTGTTCACACTAGTGTGTATGTGAGTGGTGTTGTTGTGTGTATAGTGTTTGTTCACACTAGTGTGTATGTGAGTGGTGTTGTGTGTATAGTGTTTGTTCACACTAGTGTTGTGTGTGAGTGTTGTGTGTGTGTGTGTTGCACACTAGTGTGTATGTGAGTGTTGTTGTGTGTATAGTGTGTGTGTACACTAGTGTGTGGTGTGATGGTGTTGTGTGTGTGTGTTGTGTTCACACTAGTGTGTGTGTGTGTGTGTGTGTGTTAGTGTTGTGTCTGTACACTAGTGTGTATGTGAGTCCAGATGTGATGGAGACTGTGTGAAAACTCTGATCCTCTGATGTGTGTCTGTCACCGCCGACTCATTCACCACAAAACACTGAGACACACAATATGTGTCTGTTCACATAAACGTGTGTGTGTGTGTGTGTTTGTGTGTGTGTGTGTGTGTGTGTGTGTGTGTGTGTGTGTTGTGTGTGTGTGTGTGTGTTTGTGTGTGTGTGTGTGTGTGTGTGTGTGTGTGTGTGTGTGTGTGTGTGTGTGTGTGTGTGTGTGTGTGTGTGTGTGTGTGTGTGTGTGTGTGTGTGTGTGTGTGTGTGTGTTGTGTGTGTGTGTGTGTGTGTGTGTGTGTGTGTGTGTGTGTGTGTGTGTGTGTAAAAAGTTGAACCAAAACGTGTTTGTGTTTTGTGTTTTGCAGCAGATGAGGATGGAAGCAGCTCGAGCGGCGACTCTTCCTCACGGACACAAACACCACAGCCAACACTCTGTGGACCTGCCCCCCCCTGCCCCCCTGCCCCCCCAGAACCTGCCCCCCAGAACCTGCCCCCCCAGAACCTGCCCCCCAGAAACCTGCCCCCCCCAGAACCTGCCCCCCAGAACCTGCCCCCCCAGAACCTGCCCCAGAACGCCCAGCCCCCTCCACAGCTGCAGAATCTTCCCCAAGCTCCTGCTCCTCATCCTCAAAACCTGCCCCAAAATTTACCCCAACCGCCCCCACCACAGGCCCAACACCTGCCCACAACCTGCCCACACAACCTGCCCCACAACCTGCCCACAACCTGCCCCACAACCTGCCCCAAACACCTGCCCCAACACCTGCCCCAAACACCTGCCCCACAAACAACCTGCCCCACAAACCCCAGAGCCCCGCCCACTCTCCGCCCTCGTCCGGCTCCAGCGCGGCGCCTCCTCCCTCCTTCCCTCCTCCTCCCTCGTCTCCTCCGTCCTCGTCTCCTCCGCTCCGTCAGCCCGTCATCCACTTCCCGCCGCCGCCCGACTCCGCCCTCGACCCCGCCCCTTTGCCGCCGTCTCCGCTGGCGCCCGCCGAGTGCCCGATCCCGCCCACGCCGCCGGGTCACTCCGCCCAGACCGTCCCCAACCCGCCATCGCCCGTCACGCCCGACGTCCCGCCCATTTCCCCTCCCGCCGCGGCAAGCCCCCGCCCCGCCCCCGACCCCGCCGCTCCCCGTCGAACACCTCCCCCCGCCGCCCCCTCCCCCACCCCGCCGCCTCCCCCCGCCGCCGCCGCCGCCCATCCAGAGCGTCTCCGCCCACACCGCCGCCTTAAACATGTACAAGTTCAGCACCATCACCCGCCTCCAGAACCAGAACAACCAGAACATCCAGGCCGGCAGCAGCAGCAGGGGGTCCCGACTCCGCCCCCTCCGCCTCCTCCCCCGCCGGCGCCGCCCGCCGTCGTCAAACCGGTCAACCACATCGCCGCCAGGACCAACGTGCCGCCGCCGCCGCTCCCGCCGCCGCTCCCTCCGCCTCAGTTCAGACCCATGCCCGGTTCTGCCATGGCCAAACTTTCCCATTCCGCCTTTTTCCCGATGGCGGCCGCTTCCAACGCCTTCCCGGCCCCGCCCCCTCCGCCGCCGCCGCCTCCTCCATCGTTTTCGGGCGGCGGTTTGATGCACACGCCGTACGCCAACGGGATCAAGCAGGCGTTGAAGGAGCGGTTTCCCAGTCCCCCGCGGGAGCTGTTGGCAGCGAGCGCCAGTTTAGACGCGTCGACTCCGCCGCACAAGCCCCGCCCCATCTGCCCCCGCCTCCCCCGCCGCCGCCGCCCCCCCCCTCCCCCTCCGCAGCAGCATAAATCCGCCCCCTCTCACCCGTTTCCCTTCGCCAGTCAGACGTCGTCCAGTTTCCCGCCGCCTCCTGCGCCCAAAACCTTCACCGCCGGATTCGTCCCGACCAAACCCGTCTCCCCGGTGACGCCCTTCCCCCGCGGCGCCGCCTCCTCCCCCTCCTCCGCCCAGTTCAGCCAGATGCCCCGCCCCGCGCCACCTCCTCCTCCGCCCAGTTCAGCCAGATGCCCCGCCCCGCCGCGCCCTCCTCCTCCGCCCTGTTCAGCCAGATGCCCGCCCCGCCGCCACCTCCTCCTCCGCCCTGTTCTGCCAGATGCCCCGCCCCTCCGCCGCCTCCTCCTCCGCCTCCTCCTCCGCCCGCCCCCATGAAAAAGACGTTCCAAACTCCTCCCCCGCCGACGTTCCCCAAGCAGCACGCCGTCGCCAAACCCAACTCGCTGGTCAAGCAGCTCGCCAGCCCAGTTCCCAGGGGCCGCCCCCCACACGGACACGCCCAAACTGCCGCCGCGCGCTGTCCCCGCCCCCGCCCGCCGTCAAAACCAAACCGAAATGGCAGCCCGAGTTCCCGCCTCCGCCTTCGGACAGCCCCACCCCCCCGCCGCCGCCGCTCCCGTCTGTGAACACGAGTTCGCCGTTGAAGAAGTCGCCCCCGGGGACCCTGAAGAAAGCCCCGCCCACGCCGCAGAGGAACGCCAAGCCCGAGTCGTCGTCCTCGTCTTCATCGTATTTGGAAAACCGTCGTAATCTTCTGAGTAAGTTTGGACAGCAGAGCTCCGCCTCGGCGCCGTCTCCGCCCCCTCCGTGTCCCAACAGCCCCTCGCCGCACCGGGACTCGTCGTCCGCTCCGCCGGCGCCGCCCAAACCCGGAAAACTCAACCTGTCCCATTTACCGTTGGCGCTGCAGGCGAAAGTCAACCAGGCTAAAGGCGACTTCCCGTCTCCGCCCACCGACCCGAGCTCGTTCCCGCCGCCCCCGAACGCGTGCGAGCTGTTCCCGCCCCCTCGCCCGCCGCCGCCTCCCGCCAACGACACGCCCGCCCCAAAGTCGCCGTCGTCAACCCTCAGCCTCAGGCCCCGCCCCCTCCCCCGCCCGTGCCCCTCGCCAACAACCACTCCTGGAGCAAGAGTTCGTTGAAGAAGGTTCCCGCGGCGCCGCTGCCCCCGCCCGTCTCCCCGCCCACCTCGCCCAAAAACGGTTCTTCCGGTAACTTCCTGGACGATCTGCACAGGACTCTGAAGAGGAAGTCTGTGGGCAAACACGGCTCCGTGGACCAAAGCGGCGGCGCCGGCACCGACCCGGCGCTGCCCCCCCCTCCGCCCGACCTCCTGACGGCGCCCGGGTTTGCGCCGCTGCGCCGCTCGGGGCCGCCGCCCACGCCGCCCAAACGAGGAGACTGCACCAAACTGACCGGCGAGTGCTGAGGACCAGAACCTCCAAGCTCCTCCCAGGTTCTGGAAGGTTCTGGAAGGTTCATCTCACAGACTCTGAGCTTTAAGTCGTTTTCTGTCCTTCTGATGTTTCCTCGTCTCAGTCGGAGCTCGAGTCCAGTTTGTTTGAATAAATCTTTATTATTAATCTGTCGACATCTGTGAAACTCCAAACACTCTGCTCCACCTTGTGATGTCATCAAGTGAACAGCTCCTTTTCCCTTTAGTTCAGGAGAGATTAAAAACACTGGTTCAGTCCTGGTTTAGATCAGATGTGGTTTAGAACTATTTTAGACCTGGTTCAGATCTGGTTTAGTCCTGGTTTTAGTGGACCTGGTTTAGTCCTGGTTCAGTCGAGTTGATTCCAGGACTGAACTGATCCAGTTGATTCTGGTGAAGGTGTGTGGAGTTTAAAAACACAGTGGAGCACTTCCTGTGTCACCACATGATGACATCACAGGGTGGAGCAGAGAGTTTAAGTTTGAGGGAAGAACTCGTGTTAAATATTTGGGTTTGTGAATGAAACAAACTCTGAGTCTGAGACGAGGAAACGACGTCCGGACGGAGCAGAAAGTCTGAGACGTTCAGATAAAAAAACCTGAAGAACTTTTGGACTAAAACTGTAAATAGAAAAACAGAAGGAACGACCTGAAGACCTGAAGACCTGAAGACCTGGAGACCTGAAGACCTGGAGACCTGAAGACCTGAAGACCTGAAGACCTGAAGACCTGAAGACCTGAGACCTGAAGACCTGAGAGACCTGAAGACCTGAAGACCTGAAGACCTGGAGACCTGAAGACCTGGAGACCTGAAGACCTGAAGACCTGAAGACCTGAGGCTTGGTCCGTCCTGCAGCATCGGGTCAAATGTAATGAGACTCAAGTCATAGAATCTACACACATGAACACATCTGCAAACGGACCGGACCAGGACCAGACCAGGGACCAGACCAGGACAAGAACTGGACCAGGGACCAGGACAAGAACTGGACCGAAGATGGACCAGGGACCAGAGACGAGACTGGGGACGGAACCAGGGACAAGACCAAGGACTGGACTGGGAACTGGACCAGGGACTAGACCTGAAGACTGGACCAGACTGAAGACTGGACCAGGGACAAGATCAGGGACTGGACCAGAGACTGGACCATGGACCAAACCAGGGACTGGACCATGGACTGGACCAGGGACTGGACCAGGGACCGGACCAGGGACTGGACCAGGGACCGGACCAGGGACTGGACCAGGGACCAGGGACTGGACCAGGGACTGGACCAGGGACTAGACCGTGAACTGGCTAAGTTAGTCCTGATCAAAACTAGGTCAAGATCTGGAGTTGGGTCCTACTGCTCCTGACAAGTTTAGTCCTGGTCTAGTCCTGGTCTAGTCCTGGTCTAGTCCTGGTCTAGTCCTGGTCTAGTCCTGGTCTAGTCCTGGTCTAGTCCCGGTCTAGTCCTGGTCTAGTCCCAGTCTCTTCATTCTCTCGTTAAATCATTATTTCCGTAAACGCCTTAAAAACGTTGAAACTGAAGGAATTTGAAATGTTTCTTGTTTTTTTGTTTTGTTTTTTCTTTTTTTATGAAATAATTTAACGACTGGATTTTTTTGTAAACGTGTTTTTTATGCAAATTATGAAGAAGAATTATTATTATTGCTGCAGACCTGAGTTTGACCTGAGTTTGACCTGAAGTCTGAAAGTACGTGGCCGAATTATTAGGTACAACAAAAATGAGACCTGGTTTAGTCCTGGTTTAGTCCTGGTTTAGTCCTGGTTTAGACCTGGCCTGGTTTAGACCTGGTTTAGACCTGGTTTAGACCTGGTTTAGTCTGGTTTAGACCTGGTTTTAGACCTGGTTTAGACCTGGTTTAGACCTGGTTTAGTCCTGGTTTAGTCCTGGTTTAGTCCTGCACCAGGCGTACCTAATAAACTGGCCACACTTTGCTCTGTTTCTCGGGTTCGTTTGTGTCGTTTGTCGTTTTTCTCGGGTTCGTTTGTGTCGTTTGTCGTTTCGGGAGAATGTACGAAGTTGAAGTTTAAATTATCGGTGCCGTTTGGGAGTTCGGGAGAGTTTGGTGGTGTTTTTTTTTTTTCTCGGTGTAAATGTCTCGGTTTGTCTGAGTTTCTGTTTTGTTTGAAAGTTTTTTACAAACGTCCTGGTGCCTGAAGACTTCAGTTTAGCCTTTAAACCTTTTTACTCTTTTCATCTCATCCACAAAAACACGGAACCGGAAAAACACGGAACCGGAAAAACACGGAACCGGAACCAATTTAATCTCTGCTCCTCTGGTTATTTATCGACTCATCTTTTCTGTCACAGGTTTTAATCAGATTTTAGTCTAAAAAAATCCTGAAATCAGTTTTTTTAATTAAATAAAACTGAAAAAAAGACCCAGAACTAAACCTGGATTGATTCAGGACTAAAGAACCCGGACTAAACCAGGATTTACCTTTGGAAGATCCTGGTTTAGACCTGGTTTAGACCTGGTTTAGACCTGGTTTAGACCTGGGTTAGAACTGGGTTGGAACTGGGTTGGAACTGGCTTAGTCCTTGGTTAAATCCCGGATTAGACCTTGGTTTAGACCTGATTTAGACCTGGGTTAGGATTGGTTTAGTCCTGGTTTAATCCTTGGATTAGACCTGGTTTAGTCCTGTTTTAGTCCCGGATTAGACCTTGGTTTAGTTCTTGATTTAAACCTGGTTTAGACCGAGTTTAGACCAAGTTTAGACCTGATTTAGTCCTTGGTTTAGACCTGGTTTAGTCCTGCTTTAGTCCTGGATTAGACCTGGGTTAGACCTGATTTAGACCTGGGTTAGAATTGGTTTGGTCCTGGTTTAGTCCTTGGTTTAGACCGAGTTTAGACCTGGTTTAGGCCTTGATTTAGTCCTGGTTCAGTCCTGCTTTAGTCCCGGATTAGTCCTTTGTTCAGACCTGGTTCAGTCCTGGTCTAGTCCTGGTTGAGTTGGTTTAAATCAGCACTGCACTTGGACCTACCCAGGACTAAACCTGGACTATATCAAGACTTTTTAGACCTTATTTATTGTAATTTAAAGTCTGAGCAGAAAGTCCCTAAAATGGCGTCCGTGTTTCAGAGTTTCCGTGTTTCCGGTTTGTTCCGGTTGTTTCTGAGCTCGTCGTTTCCCGCAGACGTCGCTCGCTCGTGTCGCTTAAACATGAAACTGTTCCACTCGTGTTTGGAGATTTTCAGACGGAAATTTGGGAAGAAATGTAATAAAATAAAATAAAAATAAACTAAATAAACCTGCTGTGTGTTTGTGTTTGTTTGTGTTTGTCTCCCCCTGGTGGAAACACCGGGAAATACAAAAACAGAGTGAAGGGCGCCCTCTGCTGGTCACACGGACAAACTCATGAAAAGTCCACATCCCAGAGCCAAAAATACTCAAGTAAAAGTAAAAGTATAACATAAAAAAAGGAGTATAAAGTAAAAGTATTAATGTACCTTTTAAAATATATGTTTAAAGAGTGAAAAGTTAAAGTTTTGTTTGCAGATTTTGAGATTTAATCAAACCTCAAGAAGAATTTTGTTGAATTTGCTGTTTTTTTTGGTTTGTTTTTTAGCTCTTTTTGTCTTTTTGTTTCTCAAATTACAAATGTGTTAAAAATAAACTTTTCAGCAGCTCTCACACTTAAAAAAAAATACTAGAATAAAAAAATACTTATACTTTTCAGTCCTGCTCAAAACTGCAGTAGAGTAAAAAGTACAGATACTTGTTCTCAAATGAACTGAAGTAATAGTAAAAAGTACAAATACGCAGGAGTTATACTTACGTGCAGTATTTTACAACCTGCACTTCGTTACATTCCACAGCTGCTTTTGTTAAACAGGACCGCACCTGTCACGGCTCACACTGCACCTGTCAGGGCTCACACTGCACCTGTCGGGACAAAAAAATAAAAAATAAAGTAAAATAAAAGTAAATAAAGTAAAAAACAATAAATAAAGTAAAAAACAATTTTAAAAAAAGTAAAAAACATAATAAATAAAATAATAAATAAAGTAAAATAAAAGTAAATAAAGTTTTAAAAAATTATAAAGAAAGTAAAAAACAATTTTAAAAAAAGTAAAAATCATAATAAATAAAAAAAAAATAAAGTAAAATAAAAAAAGTTTAAAAAAAATGATAAAGTAAAAAACATTAAAAAAAACAAAACATTGATTCAGTTGTTTTTGATGAAAATTCATCAGAATTTTGAATCAGCACATTTGAAGCTTGATTAGAGCTCAACATCAAATACTTACAATACAAATACTTTTACTTTACTTTGTGTACTTTATGTACTTTTTTACACAGGTGCTTTTTACTACACTGCAAAAAAATTTAATTCTAGCAAAATTAAAATGACGTGAATTAAGAAAATTTTGTCATGATTTGAGTAAATTTCACTTGAGTAATTGTCAAATTATCTGCAAATGGAACAAAACTTTTTGTACTTAAAATATGAAAATACATCTGTCTTTAAAAGTCTTGGTCTGGTCTTGGTCTGGTCTTGTCCTGGTCTTGTCTGGTCTTGGTCTGGTCTTGGTCTGGTCTTGTCCTGGTCTTGGTCTGGTCTTGTCCTGGTCTTGGTCTGGTCTTGGTCTTGTCTTGGTCTTGGTCTGTCTGGTCTTGTCTGGTCTTGGTCCTTGGTCTTCTGGTCTTGGTCTGGTCTTGTCTGGTCTTGGTCTTGGTCTGGTCTGGTCTGGTCTGGTCTGTCTGGTCTTGGTCTTGGTCTGGTCTTCTTGGTCTGGTCTTGTCCTGGTCTTGGTCTTGGTCTGGTGTCCTGGTCTTGGTCTTGGTCTTGTCCTGTCTGGTCTGGTCTGGTCTGGTCTTGTGGTCTTGTCCTGGTCTTGGTCTGGTCTTGGTCTGGTCTTGTCCTGGTCTTGGTCTGGTCTTGGTCTGGTCTTGTCCGTCTGGTCTTATCCTGGTCTTGGTCTGGAATCATCCGCTTGAGTCAGAAACATAAACATAAAACACAAACAGTAAAAATGTTTTTCTGTAAAGCTGCACTGTGGAATCTTACAGTGTCTCCATGGAGACGAGCAGGTGTAAAGTGCCGCAGTGCGTCTTTAGCGGGTCACTTCCTGTGTGCGTCCCGTTTGTGGGCGCTGACCTTCGACCTCTTTCCTCACTAAAGTAAACATCAAAAAACAAACTTCAGACTCAGAACGACGGAACGAGACTCCAACAAAACCAGACATGAACAGAACCCCGATCCAAGTCCCGGTCCTGGTCCTGGTCCTGGTCTGGGCCACAACCGGACTCACATCTCAAATACAGTGAGTACAGGACTGAACCAGGACTAGACCAGGACTAGACCAGGACTAGACCAGGACTAGACCAGGACTAGACCAGGACTAGACCAGGACTAGACCAGGACTAAACCAGGACTAACCAGGACCAGGACTAAACCAGGACTAGACCAGGACTAAACCAGGACTAGAACCAGGACTAGACCAGGACTAGACCAGGACTAGACCAGGACTAGACCAGGACTAAACCAGGACTAGACCAGGACTAAACCAGGACTAGACCACCAGGACTAGACCAGGACTAAACCAGGACTAAACCAGGACTAGACCAGGACTAGACTAGGACTAGACCAGGACTAGACCAGGACTAGACCAGGACTAGACCAGGACTAAACCAGGACTAGACCAGGACTAGACCAGGACTAGAACCAGGACTAAACCAGGACTAGGACTAGGACCAGGACTAAACCAGGACTAGACCAGGACTAGACTAGGACTAAACCAGGACTAGACCAGGACTAAACCAGGACTAAACCAGGACTAACCAGGACTAGACCAGGACTAGACCAGGACTAAACCAGGACTAGACCAGGACTAGACTAAACCAGACTAGGACTAGGACCAGGACTAACAGGACTACCAGGACTAAACCAGGACTAGAACCAGGACTAGACCAGGACTAAACCAGGACTAAACCAGGACTACCAGGACTAGACCAGGACTAACCACCAGGACTAACCAGGACTAGACCAGGACTAGACCAGGACTAAACCAGGACTAGACCAGACCAGGACTAAACCAGGACTAAACCCAGGACTAGAACCAGGACTAGACCAGGACTAGGGACTAGGACCAGGACTAGACTAGACCAGGACTAAACCAGGACTAGACCAGGACTAGACCAGGACTAAACCAGGACTAGACCAGGACTAGACCAGGACTAAACCAGGACTAGACCAGGACTAGACCAGGACTAAACCAGGACTAAACCAGGACTAGACCAGGACTAGACCAGACTAGACCAGGACTAGACCAGGACTAAACCAGGACTAGACCAGGACTAAACCAGGACTAGACCAGGACTAGACCAGGACTAGACCAGACTAGACCAGGACTAGACCAGGACTAGACCCAGGACTAGACCAGGACTAAACCAGGACTAGACCAGGACTAGACCAGGACTAGACCAGGACTAGGACTAGACCAGGACTAGACCAGGACTAGACCAGGACTAACCAGGACCCAGGACTAGACCAGGACTAGACCAGGTCTAGACCAGGACTAAACCCTAATTAGGAATAAATAAGGACTAAACCAGGGACTATATCAAGACTGAACCAGGACTGAACCAGTTCTAACCCCGGTCTAACCCCGGTCTAACCCCGGTCTAACCCCGGTCTAACCCCGGTCTAACCCGGTCTAACCCCGGTCTAAACCCCGGTCTAACCCCGGTCTAAACCCGGTCTAACCCCGGTCTAACCCGGTCTAACCCCGGTCTAAACCCGGTCTAAACCCGGTCTAAACCCGGTCTAAACCCGGTCTAACCCGGTCTAACCCCGGTCTAAACCCGGTCTAACCCCGGTCTAAACCCGGTCTAACCCGGTCTAAACCCGGTCTAAACCCGGTCTAACCCCGGTCTAACCCCGGTCTAACCCGGTCTAAACCCGGTCTAACCCCGGTCTAACCCCGGTCTAACCCCGGTCTAAACCCGGTCTAAACCCCGGTCTAACCCGGTCTAAACCCGGTCTAACCCCGGTCTAACCCGGTCTAACCCCGGTCTAACCCCGGTCTAACCCGGTCTAAACCCGGTCTAAACCCGGTCTGTTGTCAGTTGTCTCTGGGTCCTGCGGTGGAGAAAAAGTCCGTGTGGTTGGATTGTGGGATTCACGCTCGTGAGTGGATAAGTCCCGCCTTCTGCCTCTGGTTCGTCCAATACGTGAGTGCAGCTGTCAATCACACGTTAGCCACGCCCCCTCACACTGTGACCTCACCACGTGTCCCCACGTGTCTCAGTCTCTGGGATTTTACGGCGTGAACTCGGACATCACTCGGATCCTCGACGGTTTTGACGTGATTGTTCTGCCGGTGCTCAACCCCGATGGATACGACTACACCTGGACCAAGGTACTGGACCAGGACTAAACCAGGACTAAACCAGGACCACTACACCTGGACCAAGGTACTGGACCAGGACTAAACCAGGACTAAACCAGGACTAAACCAGGACTAAACCAGGACCACTACACCTGGACCAAGGTACTGGACCAGGACTAAACCAGGACTAAACCAGGACTAAACCAGGACCACTACACCTGGACCAAGGTACTGGACCAGGACTAAACCAGGACTAAACCAGGACTAAACCAGGACCACTACACCTGGACCAAGGTACTGGACCAGGACTAAACCAGGACCAAACCAGGACTAAACCAGGACTAAACCAGACCTGTCATTTTAACCAGTTTTTAATTCATGTTTTATTAATTTTTGGTCTCCTCAGATGATCCAGACTCACAGTGTGAATCTAGTTTGTTTTCATGTTTCTGTGAAGAAAAAGACAAATTTAAAAAAACAAGTTGATGTAAAAGTTCAGCCTCAGCTTCGTTTTTGAAACATGAGGAAGCCCAGTGTTCAGAAACATCTCAGAGGGTTTGGAGTTTGGAGTAAAAAGCTCGAGATGATCAGACGGAGGTTCTTCATGTGTCGTGTAGAAAATGAGATGTTCTTCAAAGTGAAACCGATTGTGTCCAGAGACTCTGAGTTTGTTTGAGGAGGAATGTGAGTTTTGTTTTTGTTCAGAATCGACTGTGGAGGAAGAATCGTTCTTCGTCTCCAAACAGTCGCTGCGTCGGAGTCGACCTCAACAGAAACTTCGACGCAAACTGGTGCAGTGAGTTCACTTCAAATAAAACATATAAGATCATAAAAACAAGATCAGAGCCCAGGACCACGAGGTCACAGGTTCAAGTCCTCCCTCCACACTGATGTTCTAACAATTTTACACACCAACAAGTGTTAAAATTAACTCTGACAGAGTCAGTTTGAACATGTTCTCAGAGTTTATCTGAGTCACTCTGTTCTAGAGTTAATTTAACATTTGTGTAAATGTTCATGAAGTAAAACTGGACCAAAGTTCCTGTTTAACCCAAATCCAGAGTTAAATGAAGGTTTAGAGAGTAAACAGATAACACTTTGTAGAGTTAATCTGATTTAACTCAACAACACACAGAGGAGTTTTATTTTGACACTTTATTTGAGTTAATTTAAGATGAGATTCAGTGTGTCAGAGTGTAACGCGGTGTGTGTCCAGCGGAGGGCGCCTCCTCGTCTCCGTGCTCTGAGATCTACTGCGGTCGCTTCCCAGAGTCTGAGTCCGAGTCTCAGGCCGTCGCCAACTTCCTGAGGACCAACAAAGACCTGGTCCAGATCTACATCAGCATCCACTCCTACTCACAGATGCTCCTGTTCCCCTACTCCTGCACCACCCAGCAGACCCCAGACCATCAGGAACTGGTGAGGACCAGACCAGGACCAGGACCAGACCAGGACCAGACCAGACCAAGACCAGGACCAA
The DNA here is from genome assembly GCF_026225935.1 of Boleophthalmus pectinirostris. NCBI lineage: Eukaryota > Metazoa > Chordata > Actinopteri > Gobiiformes > Gobiidae > Boleophthalmus > Boleophthalmus pectinirostris. Next base: position 23,809,103 of record NW_026570994.1, on the reverse strand, counting down.
GACCAGGACTGAACCAAGACTATAACAGAAATAAAACAGGACTAAAACTACTCCTGCACACACCAGCAGACCCCAGACCATCAGGAACTGGTGAGGACCAGACCGGGACCAGGACCAGACCAGACCAGGACCAGACCAGACCAGGACCAGACCAGACCAGACCAGACCAGGACTGAACCAAGACTATAACAGAAATAAAACAGGACTAAAACTACTCCTGCACACCCAGCAGACCCCAGACCATCAGGAACTGGTGAGGACCAGACCGGACCAGACCAGACCAGGACCAGACCAGACCAGACCAGACCAGACCAACCAGGACCAGACAAGACCAGGACTGAACCAAGACTATAACAGAAATAAAACAGGACTAAAACTACTCCTGCACCACCCAGCAGACCCCAGACCATCAGGAACTGGTGAGGACCAGACCGGGACCAGGACCAGGACCAGGACCAGACCAGACCAGACCAGACCAGGACCAGGACCAGGACAGATCCAGACCAGACCAGACCAGGACCAGACCAGACCAGGACCAGGACCAGACCAGGACCAGACCAGACCAGACCAGACCAGGACCAAGACCAGGACCAGCCAGACCAGACCAGACCAGGACCAGACCAGACCAGACCAACCAGACCAGACCAGACCAGACCAGGACCAGACCAGACCAGACCAGACCAGACCAGGACCAGACCAGACCAGGACCAGGACCAGACCAAGACCAGGACCAAGACCAGGACTGAACCAAGACTATAACAGAAATAAAACAGGACTAAAACTACTCCTGCACCACCCAGCAGACCCCAGACCATCAGGAACTGGTGAGGACCAGACCAGGACTAAACTAGGACCAGGACTAGACCAGGACCAGGATTGAACCAGGATTGAACCAGGTCTAAATCAGGACTAAATCTACTCCTGCACCACACAGCAGATCCCAGACCATGTGATGAGGACTGAACAAAGACCAGGACTAAATCAGCCAAGACTAAACCAGTACTCAACCAGGACTAAACCAGGACTAAATCTAGACTAAACCCGGTCTGTCTTTTGTCCTAAAGTTGGAGATGGTGAAAGAAGCGTCTCATAAAATCCGGAGACATTATCGCAACAACTACAAATACGGAGCTGGAGCCGAAACCATCTGTAAGTATCAAGAACTGAACCAGGACTAAACCAGGACTAAACCCGGAGCTTGTTTGTGTCTCAGACCTGGCCCCGGGAGGTTCGGACGACTGGGCGTATAATCTGGGGATCAAATATTCGTTCACGTTCGAGCTGCAGGACACAGGACGATACGGGTTCCTCCTGCCTCCGTCTCACATCAGCAAGGCCTGCAACGAAGCTCTGATCGCCGTCAAGACCATCGCCCTGAAGGTCCTCGAGAGCAAGGCCAAAGCAGCAGCAGACCAGGACTAAACCAGGACCAGACCAGGACCAGACCAGGACTGAACCAGGACTGAACCTTCTCCCTCCATCTCTCTGTCAAGACCATCGCCCTGATGGTCCTCGAGAACAAGGCCAAAACAGCAGCAGACCAGGACTAAACCAGGACCAGACCAGGTCTAAAACAGGACTGAACCTTGACCAGACTAGGACTAGACCAGGACTGAACCAGGATCAAACTAGGACTGAACCTGCTCCCTCAATCTCACAACAACAAGACCTCCAACAAAGCTCTGATCAACGTTAAGACCATCGTCATGAAGGTCCTACAGTACAGAGCTAAAGCAGGACCAGACCAGGACCAGCCCAGGACTGAACCAAGACTGAACCAGGACCAGACCAGGACTAAACCAGGACTAAACCAGGACTGAACCAGGACTGAACCTCCTCCCTCCTTCTCATATCAACAAGACCTCCAACGAACCTCTGATCACCGTGAAGATCGTCGTCATGAAGGTCCTGGAGAACAAGACCAAGAAAACCAAGACTGAACCAGGACTAAAGCCAGACTATACCCGTCTAAATCCCAGGTCTAAATCTGGACTACACTGGGTCTAGTTTTTAGTTCTTAAATGTTTTTATTTTATTTCCCTCTGATTATTTCCCCCTTTGTAAATATCATAATGTCATTAAAATCTACAGAAAGAATCTGGATGAACTTTTTATTTCTTTATTTTATTGTCAGACGGGAGTTAAACCAGGTCCAGACCAGGACTAAACCAGGACTAAACCAGGACTAAGCCAGGACTGAATCTGAACTGAAACCAGATATAAACCAGTTCTAAACTAGAACTAAACCAGGACTAAACCAGATTAAAATTAGGTTTGAACTTAATCTAAAACAGGTCTAAACCAGGACTAAATGAAGACTTAAACCAGATCTAAATCATGTCTAAACTTAATCTAAACTAGGCCTAACCAGGTCTAAATCCAGGACTGAATCTGGACTAAAACCAGATCTAAACCAGGTCCAAACTAGAACTAAACCAGGACTAAACCAAGTCTAAACCTGGACTAAACTAGAACTAAACCAGAAGTAAACCTGGTCTAAATCAGTTCTTAACCAGAACTGAATCAGGACTAAAACCAGATCTAAACAGGTCTAAACCTGGTCTAAATCAGGACTAAACCATAGACTGTATATAATAACATGTCAAACTCAGGCCCAGGGGCCAAATTTGGCCTCTGATATAATAATATTTGGCCCTTTAGGTCAGATCAGATCTGTGTTACATCTGACCGCCGCACACACACAGGACTCTAGACACATGATTTTAAAATGTTGTTATTATTTTATATTTTGTTTGTTCTGAATTCAATGTTGAAACAAATTATTTTATTTTAAAAATGTATTTGAATAAGAAAAAGTTTAAACATCACAGACCTCGACAGAAGAGAAACATGCAGATGTCGTTGACATTTTTGAGTAAATATTTAGTTTGTCCAAGATTTAGTCCCAGTTTTGTTTTTTTAAATTTTGTTTAAATTTGAGTAAAAGTCTCGCGCTCTAAACCCTGCTCTGCGCACGCGCCCGGGCCACGCGCTATCGTCGCTTTTATCCCGCCGGACATGACGTCACCACCGCCGCCATGACGGAGCCGCTCGGCGCAGATCGTGCACCGTGACACCTCCGAATAAAGCGGCGATTTTCTGCACAAAACGGACCCACCCCGGACTAAAGTCGATGCTCCGCCGAATACATATCTTGGGTGAGCCGTGCCCGGGTTTAGGCGCTTATTCCGGGCGTGTTTTTGTCTCTGGGGCCGCGCTGTGGTGAAGTGATGGAGTTAGCACGTTAGCATTAGCACCATCCGTGTTTGTGACATTTTAAAGCTCCAGAAATGTTTTTACAACAGATTTATCTGCGTTTACACGTAAACAGATAAAGGATAAAATGGTGAATAAACATAATATGCTCAGAACGTGATTGAAAATGTCGTAAATAAAGGAAAACCTTTTAGTTTCGTGTTGCTCGGAGCGTGTTTTGTTGTTGGTTGTAAACTTGTAATGAATGAATCCCGCTGCTCTGACTGACAATAACATTTAATTTATAATGTAATAAAGTACAGGAATATTATCCACAAATACTAATAAGCTTACATCACCCTTTGTGAATAAATAACACAGATAAAAGCTCCGGAATAAACTTTAAAACTCCAGAAAACACGATTAAAGTTGTAAACATTTGGACTTGTGATGAGGAGGATGGGAGGGCATCTGACACAAACTGATATCCATGGGTCAGAATGATGGATGTGTTGTGACCTGTTGCCATAGCGATTGATTGATTTAAATTGAATTAAGTCCTGGAAATGTTGGAACAGAACGCTAAACCCCCCCCCCAAAAAAAAAACCCAGGAAGGAACAGGAAGCTAAAAAAAATAAAATTTGTCAAAGGGCGGGAGGGCATCTGACGCAGAGGGGGGCAGGTGTACGGGAGGACACAGGTGTACGGGAGGACACAGGTGTACGGGACAGGTGTACGGGAGGACACAGGTGTACGGGAGGGCATCTGACTCTTTTTGTCGGTGTTGCAGCTCTGCAGAATGTCCAAGATCAGGAGGAAGGTGACAGTGGAGAATTCTAAGACGATTTCGGACTCGAGCGCCGTGCCCCTCCCCCCCACGTCCCGCCGCCCCAGTGTGTTTGAGAGGCTCGGACCGAGCACCGGCGCCGCGGCTCCAGAGGTCAGACCGGGGTTTAGACCGGGGTCTAGACCGGGGTTTAGACCGGGGTCTAGACCGGGGTTAAACTGGGATGCATGAGACTGGGGTTAGACCAGATTTTAGACCGATGTTAGTTTAGAGTGGACCTGGTTTACCCCCTGCTTTAGACTGGGTCAGACCTGGGTTAGTCCTGGCTTAGTCCTGGCTTAGTCCTGGGTTAGTCTTATTTTAGTCCTGGTTTAGTCCTATTTTAGTCCCAGGTTAATCCTGGGTTAGTCTTGGGGTTAGTCCTGGGTTTGTCCTATTTTAGTCCTGGTTTAGTCCTGGTTTAGTCCTATTTTAGTCCTATTTTAGTCCCGGGTTTGTCCCGGGTTAGTCCTGGTTCAGTCCTGGTTCAGTCCTGGTTCACACACAATTTAGACTGACTTTAGAACTAATGTAGTTAGTCCTGGTTTGGTCCATGGTTTGGTCTGGTTTTAATCTTGGTTCATCCCAGGTTTGGTCCTGATTTAGTCATGGTTCAGTCCAGTTTTAGTCCAGTTTTAGTCCTTGTTTACACCTTTTTCGTTCTTATCGTTGTTGTGTTTTTGTTTCAGAGTCAGTGCAGAAATTGGCTGAAAACTGGGAACTGCAGCTACGGAAACACTTGTCGTTACACACATGGCCCTCAGCCCCGAGGCAAATTCAGCTTCAGCCTGTGAGACTCAAACCGCTCCACGTTTAAACTCGTTAAATCTTTCTGTTTTTATTGACCTTAAGTTTGTTTGTTGTTTTGTTTTAGGTCAGCAGAGAGGCCCACTGGAGATCTGCGCGAGAGGATGAAAAATAAGAGACAGGATGTGGATTCAGACAATTTAAAACGCGACGCAGACGAACCACAAACCGCCACTACAAGAGTGAGTTTACAGAGCCGATCACTAGCATGCTAACCGCGCACTCGGACAGTAAAACGCTGTATAATCAGATGGAGACGCTATATATATGTGTGTGTGTATATATGTGTATATATGTGTGTATATGTGTATATATGTATATATATTATATATATATATATATATATATAAAATACTAAATTTTTCATGTATTCATAAGGTGGAGGCTTTAATTTTCATCCTTTTGGGTTTTTTGCCTCTTCCAGCACCTACTGTTGTATCTAGTGAGTTTCTTTTTATTTTCATGTTATATGTGCAAAATAAATAAATCAGTAATAAATAAATAAAAATGATCAGATGGAGGAGCAGAGGGACGGAGTGAGTAGGACAGTCAAGTTCCATAAGGTCTTCCAGACGACTGTACTTAGTATTTATAATAAATGTGTTTTGTTTTGTTTTATTCAGAGAGACTCGTCCAGAGGCAGACACAGGGAGAAGGAGGACATAAAAATCACTAAAGAGAGAACTCCAGCCAGTGAAGAAGAAGCTCCAGAGTGGGAGGCCACCAGAGAAGGTACAGGGTTTAACGTTAGACTTTAGAGCAGCAGTATTATTATTTTTTGTTCCCCGTACAAACCCTCGGATCTGTGTCCAGACTCAGATATCGGAGACTACGACTACGAGCTGTCTCTGGAGATGAAGAGGCAGAAGATCCAGAGGGAGCTGATGAAGCTGGAGCAGGAAAACCAGGACAAAAGAGAAGAAATCACCATCAAGAAAGACGAGACGCAGAAGAGCAGAGGCCCAGCAGTCACCAAGGTACAGACTCGCATTAGTCCTGCTGTAATCCTGCTGTAGTCCTGGTCCTGCTTTAGTCCTGCTTTAGTCCTGGTCCTGGTCCTGCTTTAGTCCTGCTTTAGTCCTGCTTCTTTAGTCCTGCTGTAGTCCTGCTTTGGTCCTGCTTTGGTCCTGCTTTGGTCCTGCTTTGGTCCTGCTTTAGTCCTGCTTTAGTCCTGATCCTGATCCTGGTCCTGCTGTAGTCCTGCTGTAGTCCTGCTGTAGTCCTGGTCCTGCTTTAGTCCTGCTTTAGTCCTGCTGTAGTCCTGCTTTGGTCCTGCTTTGGTCCTGCTTTGGTCCTGCTTTGGTCCTGCTTTAGTCCTGCTTTAGTCCTGATCCTGATCCTGGTCCTGCTGTAGTCCTGCTGTAGTCCTGCTGTAGTCCTGCTGTAGTCCTGCTTTGGTCCTGCTTTGGTCCTGCTTTGGTCCTGCTTTGGTCCTGCTTTAGTCCTGATCCTGGTCCTGCTGTAGTCCTGCTGTAGTCCTGCTTTGGTCCTGCTTTGGTCCTGCTTTGGTCCTGCTTTAGTCCTGCTTTGGTCCTGCTTTGGTCCTGCTTTGGTCCTGCTTTGGTCCTGCTTTAGTCCTGATCCTGGTCCTGCTGTAGTCCTGCTGTAGTCCTGCTTTGGTCCTGCTTTGGTCCTGCTCTAGTCCTGATCCTGGTCCTGCTATAGTCCTGCTTTAGTCCTGGTCCTGGTTTAGTCCTGGTTTATGAAACATGTGTGGGATTTTAAGGATCGACCGATATATCAGTTCACCCATATTATTTGGTCGATATGGGCACTTGGAGACACATCGATTATTAGGGTTGTACCGATCCGATCTCGTGACTGTGGACTCGATCCGGACTTGGACGTTATGTGCCGATCAGGTATCAGAAAAATAATATACGTATATAATACACAGGACATTCAGGACACATCATTTTTTATGAGGTGCAGGATTCACTCAGGGACGTCCAGTTGGAGCGACTGTTTGTCCCAGCGTCTGTTGTACTAGAGACACACTCACACTGGGACTTTTGGGTCGTGTCGTACTCGGGCGTTGTTACCTGCGGTTCTGTGGTCCGTGTTCACACCTGTGCGGCCGAGAGCGTCGTCGTACGTGCACATGTTGTGCTGTGGAGCTGGCGCTTTTGGCGTTGAGGGTCCGTCCAGTGGAGTGGAGCGTCTATCGAGTGATGGGACCGATGTTGCGGTGCTCTGCCGTTTGTTGTGCGCTCTGCGGTGGGTTTGTGGATGTGGTGGTGCGTTTGAGAGGCTGTGGGGCTTCTGCCATCTCGTTTTTATTTGGTAAGATTTTTTATTATTTGGATTTGATAGACGAGCCTAAATGTTTAAATATAATTCTCATGCCTCCATATAATATCAAATATACAAAGTGTAGATTGTGCAGAGTCGAGTCTCAGGTCTGATCTGGTTCTGGTCTGGTTCTAGTCTCAGGTCTGATCTGGTTCTGGTCTGGTTCTAGTCTCAGGTCTGATCTGGTTCTGGTCTGGTTCTAGTCTCAGGTCTGATCTGGTTCTGGTCTGGTTCCTGTTTTGTCCAGTTCATTAAGTTTACTAAGTTACACATTCCAAAAGCAGACTGTGCAAAGTCAAGATTTTCAACAATGATGGTTCATGGTTAGAAAAGTTCATAAAATTAAAGTTTTGGACATTTGATTTTTCACACTAAGTTCAGTCCAAATACGACACACTGAAATCAACACAATCTGATCCTCACACATCCTGGATCTGATTCTATATAACATTTTATAATGTTTTATAGAAGTATCGGATTGGGACTTGGTACCGGCAGATACTCAAAATCAAATGACTCGGACTCAAACTCGGGGGCAAAAAATTCCTATCGATTATCGGTCTAAATCTTGGTCCTCGTGAGCAGATTCTACCTCGTTATGAAGCTTAGACTCTCGATATTCTGTTTATTTAATCCAATTTACAGACACATAAATGTTCTAACATGTGGCGGCACTTCAGGATTTATCTGTGGAGTTACTTGTTTGTGTGTGTGAGACGTCGTACTGCCCCTGAACGCACCGCAGAGTCACATCACTCACATGTGCCTGTTCACAAGATCCACACGCACAACACTGAGGAGCTGCTGCTTTAAACGCTCCTGTGTCCGACCCACCACACTGACCAGAAACAAAACTCAACTGCAAAAACAAATCTACAGCCGTTTTTATCAAACTTCAGAGCGGAGTCTTGTGATCCGAGAGGAGCCTGTGAGACTGGCGGTGAGTGCTGCAAACGTGTCGTTTTTGGAGCTCCGTTTGGTTGTTTCTCGTTGTTTAGCTGCTGTCGCTCTACATAAACAGTTTGTTTTCTGACATTGTTCTGGTCTCAAGTGTCTGCACATGTGACTGGACCTGCACTGATGTGTGAATGATCCATATTTACACATAGGGGTGTCAAATTATCGCGTTAATTGTGATTAATTAATTACAGTCATATTTAGTGCGTTATGTTTTTAATTGCGTTAATCTTATTTTTAATCTCTAAGTTTACTGTTTCTGTGTGAGTTGTCTTATTATAAAATCTGTTTTTATGTGTTGTTAGGACACAGTCGCACTGTTCAGTCCTGCTCCGCTCGCTCCCGCAAACAATAGTAATTTTCATTCTCGTTCTCGCTGCATCTGTGATAAATGTGCGCACGTCTGATCTGAAAACATCACGACACAAACACAGAACAGACTGAGCATCAGCAGAACATCCCTCTGTCACAGAGAGAACACTCATATTCCACTGAGTCGTGTCCTTTAGTCCGACAGAAGTTGAACCACGTCAGCGACATGAGCGTTTTTTTTTTTTCTTTTCTCCGCTTAGTTTATGCAAATTAGTGATGTGGTTTTAAGTTTAGTTTCTGTGACATTTGCACGAATCTGCATTAAACACATGATAATGTCAAAGGGCTGATGTGGCTCTAGAGTCGTTATGTTTATATGTTGTAAAGTTGAGTTTATTTATGCAGATTAGTAACAGCAATAATACAAAAACGTTAATTATAGTCTGAAAATAATGTAATAATGAATTCAAATGAAAATACCTCAAGTTGAAGCTTTTCTCAGCAATTTTTAGGTGAGATTAAAAAAGAGATTATTACATTAATTAATTACAGATCATAATTAATTAATATCTAAATTTTTTAAATTGCTTGACAGCACCAATTTACACATGTCATTAGTTTCAGCTGAGAGGGGCACCTTAATTCACCGTGTGTGGGAATGTCCTAAAGTGGTAACTTTTTGGAAAATGGTGGTTTGTACCTTAAGTAAAATCGTTGGCGTTCAGGTGCCTTTCTCTGCAAAACTGTGTCCTAGAAATAAACCCAGACAACTTCACTATCGGCTCTAAAAGTAAAACTCTGATGGACTTTGGCCTCCTGCAGACCAGGAGGACGGTTGGTTTGTCGAGGAAAGAGACTGAAGTTTCTTCTGAACAGTCCTGGATTCTAGAAATGTCTTTGTGTGTTACACTGGAAAAGCTGACTTATATCAGGGGTGTCCAAACTTTTTTCATCAAGGGACACATCTCAAAACACAGATGAAGCAGAGACTGATCGAGGGCCACAGACTGGAGCTCAATACAGGGAATAATTGAAATTTGTGCATGTTTAACACGTTAGAATGAGCCGTCAGTCTTTATTCACGCTAAGATCCTTAAAAACCACACACTAAATATTAAATCTTCACTTTATCAAGGTACATTTTCAAAAAACTTGCAGTAAAATGCTAATTTTTAATTGATGCAAGGTAATTTGGGCCAATTCACTTGGAACTTGAGGGCCGCATTTGGCCCCCGGGCCATAATTTGGACATACCTGACCTGTATCATTAGAGGTAATTTGAAGAAGTATGGACAACCTTAATGGTCTTTCTCAGAAAACTATAGTTGTGAAAGAGTGTGACAGTTATTATTATTCTTTATTTATTTATTTATTGTTCTTTTATTACTTTATTTTTGTTATTTTTTTACTTTTTTATTTTTTTTATTATTATTTTATATATATCTCTTTTTATTATTATTGTTTTAAATTTACCACATTGTTATTTCTTAACATTCTATGTTTATATGCGTATATGTTTACACATATATGTATATTTGTATATATGTTACACCACTTGCTGTACAATTATAAATCTCAACTGAAAACCAATAAAAAACATTATGGAAAAAATTAAATATATACATACATGTCATTAATTACCGCACACGCTTTAACCGCTAAAGGTTGATGGTGGTAGTTTGTTTACAGTCCAGAATGTGATGCATAAACGCTGTTAGTCTGACCCACTGTCTTTAAATGTGACGTAAAGACGCAGAATAACAGGAAATGTCGCCTAAATAAACACAATTTAAAATCCATTAGAACCAAACCTAAGTTTTATCATCACCTGAAGATTTACAGTGAATTTTTACATCACTAAATAAACTGACTATTGGCTCCTCCAGAACCGCTTTTATCAGGATCGTATCGGCCGCAAAAAAAAAAATCCACATCGGTCGGGTCCTAATTTTAATTTTCTCCTTTCTGTTCCTGCAACAGACGTCCCCAGAGCCGATGAGCTCCAAAGACTCTCCGACCAGGAAGTCCAGCGGCTCCCCCAAACACAAAGGGGGCGCCAAAACCAGCGGCTCTGGAAAGAAGGAGAAGAAGACGTCCGTGTCCTCCCCCATCGCAGAGAGGTACAAAAAAATACAAACGTACATCACCGGAGCGGAGGAGCAGAAGGTCAGGGCCGTAACGGTGTCATATGTTTGTGTTTGTAGTTCCAGGTCGTCTAAAGGAGGCCACAGTAAAAAGAAAGGCCCGCGCACGCCGAGCCCGCCGCCGCCCGTGCCCCTGGAGCTGCCCGTCACAGGAGCAGGAGGAGGGAAAAAACACAAAACCAAACACAAGAACAAAGAAAAGTCTGAGGAGAAAGTCAAAGAGAAAGAGAGAGACGGAGAGAAACACAAAGAGAAGAAAGACAAACGCAGGTGAGACTCGACCAGGACCAAACCGGGACTAAAACAGGTCTGAACTGGGACTAAACCAGGGACTAAACCAGGACTGAACCAGGTCTAAACCAGGACTAATCCAGGACTCGAGTAGGACTAAACTGAATCTGAACCAGGACTAAACCAGGATTGAACGAGGTCCGAACCAAGGACTAAACTAGGACTGAACCAGGAATAAACCAGGAATGAACCAAACTGAACCTGGACCGAACCAGGGACTAAACCTGGACTAATCCAGGACTGAACTGGGTCCGAACCAAGGACTAAACCAGGGCCTGAACTGGGCCTAAACTGGGACTAAACTGGGACTAAACTAGGACTGAAGCAGGACAGAACTAGGTCTAAACAAGGACTAAACCAGGTCTGAACTGAAACTAAACCAGGACTAAACCAGAACCAGATTATTAGCTGTTTTTGCTGTTTGTCGTTCTTGCTGATGTTTGTGTTGTTTTCAGGGATCGCTCGGACAGTTCCCATAAGGCCAAGCGTGTGGTGACGTCAGAGGAGCGATCGGGAAGCGCGTCTCCTCCTCCCGCTCGAAAGAAATCCGCCTCCCCCAAAACCGCCGTCGGCAAAGGCCCCGCCCACAGCAGCTCGCCGCCGCACAGGTACAGGTGATTCTCTTTCATTTATATGTAATAAAGAATCAAATCAGGTTCTTCCAGGCAAAGTCCCTCCATGTTCGAGAGCAGGTGGTGGTGTGGTGATGCCGCCACATGTTTAACCAATCTTTATCTTCAATTTTTATCTTTAATTCTTTTTCCCACTTCCCCTTCACCGTTAGAGTTGTGTTCTTATCGTTTTTAGTTTAGTTAGGGCTTTAGATGAACACAGCACAGGTTCTTTTTGTTAATGATCTCTCTCTTCTTCTTCTTCTCCTCCTTCAGATCGGTGTCTCCTCCTCACCACCGCTCCCCCTCCTCTCGCTCCGGCTCTTCCGCCCAGCGTCGCTCCTCCTCCCCCCTCCAGGACTCCTCCCCTCCTCCCCCCCGGCGCTCCGACCGAGGAAGTCCTGGAAGGAGGCACTCGCGGGGACGAGAGAGGGACCGGAGCAGGGACCGGAGCCGGGATAGAAGCAGGGACCGGAGCCGGGATCGGAGCAGGGACCGGAGCAGGGACAGGAGCCGAGACAGGAGCCTTGACAGGAGCAGAGACAGGAGCCGTGACAGGAGCAGGGACAGGAGTAGAGACAGGAGCAGGGACAGGAGCCGGGATCGGAGCAGAGACCGGAGCAGGGACAGAAGTAGAGATCGGAGCAGGGACAGGAGCAGGGACAGGAGTCGGGAAAGGAGCAGGGACAGGAGCCGTGACAGGAGCAGAGACAGGAGCAGGGATAGAAGCAGGGACAGGAGCCGTGACAGGAGCCGAGACAGGAGCAGGGACAGGAGCAGAGACAGGAGCAGAGGGGAGCGAGAGCGCAGAGATGGTAAGTTTAAAAATTCGGTTTTTGTTTCAAATTTAGACCCATTTTTCAGTCAAACCACCTGCTCGTCTCCGTGAAGATGTTATTCAAGGTTCCCACGGTTTCTTAAAAACTCTTAAAAGCACTGAATTTATGAATTTGGAAATAAGACCTTGAAAGGATTTGGAAAAAGCTTGGAATTTTTATATCTGGGTCTTAAAATTTGTGCAGTACGTAACTTCTTCATGTCTCAGTTCTCCTCAAAAGTTTAATTTGTCAATCGCCATTATTTGGTTCAGTAACGTCGCCTAAATAAAAAAGGATGGAACCAATAATTGAAAACTCAACGCAGCCTCGAGTTAAAATCTTCCAACACGTCACGGAAGATCACGAGCTACAGCAGCACGAGAAACAAGCTCAGGAGAAGAGCGGAAAATCAGAGACAATCTCAGCAAAACAAAAGTTTGACTGACACCGTTCTGTTGTTTTTTTCCAATCCACTTTATTTCTGTCGCACATTTCACAAACAAACAGTTTCCAAACTTCTGCACAAATACAGAATAATAACAACAATAATAAGATGATAAAATAAACGACTAAAATAATACTAGTCTTGAAATAATAAAACCAGTAAAATAAAATAAAACCAGTAATAAAATAAAATAAAACCTGTAAAATAAAAATAAAACCTGTAAAATAAAATAAAACCTGTAAAATAAAATAAAACCTGTAAAATAAAATAAAACCTGTAAAATAATATAAAACCTGTAAAATAAAATAAAACCTGTAAAATAAAATAAAACCTGTAAAATAAAATAAAACCTGTAAAATAAAATAAAACTAGTAAAATAAAATAAAACCAGTAAAATAAAATAAAACCTGTTAAATAAAATAAAACCTGTTAAATAAAATAAAAATGTAAAATAAAATAAAACCTGTAAAATAAAATAAAACTAGTAGAATAAAATAAAACTAGTAAAATAAAATAAAACCAGTAAAATAAAATAAAACCAGTAAAATAAAATAAAAAAACAAAATAAAATAAAAATAAATAAACCAATAAATAAAAAAATCTTAACGTAAAAATTTTGTATAGGTCTTTGCAGATGTCAATTGCTTGATGACCTCTTATTTTACTTTTATTTTTATTTAATTTTTTAATTATTTATCCTTTTTTTTTTTTTTTTTTGGTTGGTCTGAGGATTTATTCAGTTTCACAATACTCATAATTTTAACTAATAATAACTAAAACTTTCTAATAAAAATAAAGTAAAAAAAAAAAAGCGAATAACTGAATAAAGACATAAGATAGAAAAGTTTAATGCTATACTGTGGAACATTCCAGCATAGCAGCATCTCCACGGACACGAGCTGAAAAGTGTCTTAGTGTGTCTTTACATTTTAGAACAGAAATGTAAACAAAAAAAACATTAAAATATGTGTTGTTGTTTTTTGTCGGACAGAAAGCCGCTCCAAACGGGACAAAGATCTGGGCCGCGACGATCGTCACTACGACTCGGAAGGACGAGAGCGTCGGGAGTCGAACCGGGAAGCTCGTGATAACCGTGAGCGAGAGAGTCAGAGGGACGGAGGAGCGGAACGGAGAGACAAGGAGCGAGAGCGAGAGAGGAAGGAGGAGGCGGAGGAGAGGAGCTACACCAGAGCTCACAGAGGAGACGAGAGAGACCGAGGAGAGAGGAGCGGACGCATCAGAGCACGAAACGAACCGCAGGACAAAGGTCAGGCCTCGTTTAGACCTGGTGTAGACCTGGTTTAGTCCTGGTTTAGTCCTGGTTTAGTCCTAGTTCAGTCCTGGTGTAGACCTGGTTTAGTCCTGGTTTAGTCCTGGTGTAGGCCTGGTTTAGACCTGGTTTAGTCCTGGTGTAGGCCTGGTTTAGACCTGGTTTAGTCCTGGTTAGTTAGTTCAGTCCTGGTGTAGGCCTGGTTTAGACCTGGTTTAGTCCTGGTGTAGACCTGGTTTAGTCCTGGTTTAGTCCTAGTTCAGTCCTGGTGTAGGCCTGGTTTAGACCTGGTTTAGTCCTGGTTTAAACCTGGTTTAGTCCTGGTTTAGTCCTGGTTTAGTCCTGGTGTAGGCCTGGTTTAGACCTGGTTTAGTCAATCTGTGTGTTATTTGTTCATAAATTTTTCAAAATAAAAACAAAAATAAGAAAACGTAAAAACAGGCCGTTTCCATGACTTAAACTGCGATGCCGGACTAAACCAGGACTAAAACAAGACTAAAACCGGACTAAACCAAGACTAAAACAGGTCCGGAACCAGACCGGAACTGACACCAGGACTTAGACCGGGAACAGGACAAGGACTGAGACCGGGACTGAGGCTGGGACCAGACCAGAACGGGACTGAGGACAGGACTGAGACCGGGCTGGGACTGAGGCCGGGACTGAGACCGGGACCGAGACCGGGACCGAGACCGGGACCGGACCAGAACGGGACTGAGGCCGGGCTGGGATTTAGACCGGGACCAGACCAGAACTGACACCAGGACTTAGACCGGGAACAGGACAAGGACTGAGACCGGGACTGAGGCTGGGACAGGACTGAGGCCGGGACGGGACCAGAATGGGACGGAGGCCGGGACGGGACTTAGACCGGGAACAGGACAAGGACTGAGACTGAGGCCGGGACCAGACCAGGACAGAAAATGGTTTAGTCCTGTTTTAGTCCTGGGTGATTAACTGATGTTTCTTCCTTTAGGCTCCAACAGAAACTCCAGAAGTTCTCAGCTGGAGAGCCACGAGAGCTGGGACTCACGCAGCAGTGGGACCTTAGACCGAGGACCAGACCGGAACTCGGACCGGGGCCTAGACCGAGGACCAGACCGAGGCCTCGACCGCGGTCCAGAAAGAGGATCCGAGAGAGACCGGTACGACTCAGACCGCAGGGACCAGAGGGACCAGAGAGACCAGGGCCGAGACTCGTCCTACGACCGAAGAGGAGGACACCAGGAGCGAGAGAGGAGGGACAGAGGTGAGCGGGACTGGACCGGGGCCTGGACCGGGGCCTGGACCGGGGCCTGGACCGGGGCCTGGACCGGGGCCTGGACCGGGGGACCGGGGCTGGACCGGGGCCTGGGCCTGGACCGGGGCCTGGACCGGGGCCTGGACCGGGGACTGGACCGGGGACTGGACCGGGGCCTGGACCGGGGACTGGACCGGGGCCTGGTCTGGGAGGGGATTAGAGATGGCAAACAGTGTCTCTTTTTTGCAACATCAAAACACTGAAACTTGATCTTTAATTTATCAGATTTTGCTTTTGTTTGAAAACCTCATTTCAACCTTTATAATTGAGTTAATTAATCAATCAGAACCACTTTATTTGTCCCTGACGGCTCAAAAGGTCGAGTCAGATTTGTGTCAGGGGAGAGTGAGGAGACTAACAGCCCTCAGGACAAAAGTGGTGAACAGAAAAGTCTCTTTTAAATCTTTAAACTGCACAAACTGATGCTCTTAGTTGATCAAAATCAAAATCCTATTTAACATAAAAATTTAAAAAGTTTAAAAACTGCTCAGGGTGTCAGCCAGTCAGCCACAAGAGCAGCCAACCACAACCATGGCAACCAAAAAGGAACTAATGTGTGACGCAATTGATCTAATAAAATATTTACACAGTCTGGGAATTTTTTAAATAAAAAAAAAAAAAAAAAAAACACATAAAAATAAATAAATAAATAAAAAACACATAAAAATGAATACATATTAATTAATTAAAACCATAAAATGGATTCAAACTAAAATCAGATTTAAAATTCACCAGAACACACAGAGATGTTTTGAATGCACTAAAATATTTGTTCCTCTTTTTGTAATGTTGGACTAAGCCTCAATAGTTTCAGGGGCCGGTGTTATAAATTATAAACACCATTAAAAAAAAACAAAAGTGCAGGGGCTGAACCAGGTCCAGACCTTGGACTGAAGCTTCTGACGGCTCCTCTCTTTGGTTTATTTAAGTAAACGTTCTGAGATAAAGGTTATAACGCCCTCTCTGAGTCTGAGACATGTCCAGACGAAGAAACCAGAGGAGTTCTGTGTGTGAACGATGTCGGAAATATCAACGGGAAATAAACAGGCTCCAGACTCGGATCTTTACTTTAGAATCCAGAAAAAGACTTCACCGGACACTCTCGGCGACACACAGAGGTAAGAAACACTGAAGAGAGAGACGGGAAACAACACTACGGCTGATTTAACTTAAACCTGAGACGCACTGAGCCAAAACTCTAAAGACAAAGTGACAGAATCAGCACAAAGTGATAAAATTTACCTCTGTCACAGTCTGAATTTAACAAACACTTCAACACTTCTTCTTTTTCCCTCTCTGTCGTGTTTTCATGGATTTGTCTTGACCTGCTCACGTTCAAGAAGCCTTTTGAGTTGGTTTTAGCCGAGCCGTTTGCGTGTTCCCATCGGTAGGGGACGTCCAAACTCTCAAACTGAAAATAGATTTTTGTCTGAGGACTGGAGCCTTGAAGGGAGCTCAGAGTCTGTGCCAAATGTCGAGGTCAGACGTTGTTTCTCGGAGACGTGTGATCGGTGTAAACAAGAGGAATCAAACACGCTGCTTTAACTGTGTCACAAACAACACTCCCAGAGTTAAACAGCTGATCCAGCACACGGACCAGTGGACCTCAGGAAGAAACAGACTCTGCTGCTTCTGTCTGTCCACCGCGTTTGCCCTCAGCGTCTGGGAGGGCATCTGTAGCTCTGCTCTAAACTGGTTCTGGTCCAATCTAGACCCTCCTGAAAATGAGAATTAACTCTCAAAGTTCTCACCTGTATAAATAAAGATTAAGAGAAGACAGGAAGTACTTTGTTGACGTTGGGATCTGCTTTGGGTAACTGGGAGGTCTGGGATCATTCCGAAGTTGCCAATACGATACACACCTCAATACAGTGATATTACGATTTGATACGATTCAATATGATATATTTCATTAGATTTTATATGATTCAATAAAAAATAAAGTCTACATCATGGCTGTGATACTAAAAGTCTTTGTTAAATCACTTCTTGTGCAGAGTTAATATGAAACACAAATATTTTAATCCTCAAAACAATGAAATTGTCAAATATGTCACATAAACGAGTTTCCTTCCTCTAAACCAAGAGTCTCCAAACTGTAAAATTTGATTAATTAATTAAAAATGTCTATTACCATTGTACATCGATGCCTGACTTTGTGCACTAATAAATGGACAGTGGTTTATGTTTTATAGGCGTCTCACCGCACCCCAAGACTCGACCTCTTTCTTATAAACGTCTCAGTTTCTCTGGGATTTTTGTTTTGTAAAAGTGGCTCACTGGAGTTTAAAAAAGGTTGGAGACTCCTGCTCTAAATAAACAACAAAAATGTAGCTGGAACTAAATAACTTAGTAAAATAAACCAAAAAATCCTCTTGGAAATATATCGATACAGCAGCCCATGATATCCAGACTGGATCGTCACTTTAAACGATACGATATATTGATATTTAGATATTTTTGCACTCCTCTTGTAACTGTGGGTTCCTCAGGGGTCGATCTTGGGCCTCCTCTGTTCAGTCTCTGTGATAAAGCATTTATTTATTCTGTTAATTAGTTTGTGGGGAAAAAAGTTGGAAAAAACTGGACCGGACAAGTACAAAAGCAAAGTACAAAACAGGACTAGACCAGGATTCAAACATGGGACTAAACTGTGACCAAACATAAACTCTTCAGACCTGAACCAGGACCAGACCAGGAGGACTAAACTAAATATGAAACTAAACTTTTTCCATAACTGTTGAGTCTTTCTAAAGTCCTGGTTTAGTCCTGGTTTGGTTCTGGTGTAGAAAATGTTAAATAATCCTTGAACATAGATTTTAATACCAATGATAAAATGATCGCCGAGTTATTGATGTTTTTTGTTTTTGTTTTTGTTCCAGAGCAGAGATCTCCTCCGAACCGCCACCAGAGCCGAACCGACGACTGCGAACGAGAGCGAGACGACAGGAGAGGAGAGAGGGATGAGCGCAGGGAGAGGGAGAGAGAGAGGGAGCAGAGGGAGAGAGAGAAGGAGCGAGAGGCCGAGCGAGAGCGAGCGAGGGAGAGGGAGCAGAGGGAGCAGAGGGAGAGAGAGAGGGAGCAGAGGGAGAGGGAGAGAGAGAGGGAACAGAGAGAGAGGGAGAGGGAGGAGAGGGAGAGAGAGAGGGAGAGGAAGGAGAGGGAGGAGAGGAGAGAGAGGGAGCAGCGGCAGAGGGAGTGGGACGACCGAGAGCGGAGGAGAGGGGAGGAGAGAGAGGAGAGAGGGACGAGAGACGACCGAAAAACCAGGTGAGAAAGAGACAGAGTTCTGTTATTCACTGAAACAAATGTTCTTCAACAGGTTTAAATCACACACTTTGGAAACAAAATGCTCCAGATTCTATTAAAAAGTCTCTGCACCTGATTTTTACTGCTTTAAAATGTGAAAAACAAAACTAGTTCATTTTAAAGAGCCACCAAAATCACCAGAATCACTTCTCCTGATTCTCAGTGTAAATGTGTCTAAAATAGAAGTGTGTCTCTGCATGAAAATGCTAAAATAAGTCCAGAGACAGATTTGTTAAAAAATGACTTTTGGGTCAAAGTCGTGTCTGTATCTGCCTCTTTAGGATCAACTATAGTCAGAATATTTGAATTTTCAGCTTGGACTAACGGGAGCAGATGAGTCAGTCCAGGAAAGAGAGACTCCTCCTTTAAACAGAAACGCAGGACTCATCTGTGTGTATTTACAACTCCATCCTCAAACCTAAATCAAAACAAAGAAAAAGTGATGCCAGGTCAGGTCCAGAGGTGTGAAAGCTCCATTATGGCCCTGAATGATTCTGCTGATATGTCCGCACACTCAGAGCAGCTCAGTAGCCTTAAAGGTTTAATGGTTTAGTGGTTTAGTAGAAGACTGCGTCGCGGTGACTGTTTTGTTTCTCCTGGTTTGGAGGGACGTAGTCAAGGCTGGGGGCAGTTGTTGTGAAGGCGTCACTCTAACTATAAAGCGCTGCACTTAGATTTATAGATTATATAGGTTTATAAAGCACTGCCCCAATCACGGACGAGTTCCTCGTGAATATTAAAAAGTCGTGCCTCTGTGGAGCTGCACATGTAGAGGCTGAATGTAAACACACAAACTGAACAAACTCACTCGTCCACAGACCTGCACCGACTGAAACGTCCTGTACTGAAACGATTTGGTACAAATACATGTACACTCCTAGTGGGCCCATCTAACTAACAAACTGTAAACAATGTGTGTTAGTTCCAGAGGAGTTTCAGTGTAGTTAGCTCCTCCTGCAGACAGATACAAGACACCAGAGTCTGACAGAACTGAAGAAACAACTTCAACTTGGATGAGCTGAGAAACTGACTCCACCAAAATAAATGTTTTGTCCATTTGACAAATTGAATTTCTCCTTTTGCCTTTTGATTTTTATTTTTTTTGTCATTCAGTTTTTATTGGATTTTCATCTTGTATAAGGACACACATTAAAAATAGACAATATTCAAACAGTAAGAACAAAACAAGACAGTAGGCGTAGGTATACAGACATAACTACGTCATACAAAGTCGGGTCTTTTTGTCGTTACATACTCATTTTTGCCTTTTTAAAGCAGAATAAGTTTTTATTCAGAGTTAAATTATTTTTATTTGGTTTTTAAAGTTCTCATGTAAACGTGGTAAATGTGGAACATTCCAGACAAACTAATAACGTCTCCACAGAGAAAAGTGTTTGACAGATCCTCCTCCAGAAAAGTTACACACTGCACGTATAAGTCATTTCTCTGATCACTACTTTGAACTTCTACTGTAGTAATATTATTTTGAAGTAAAAGTACTCCTCCTCTGACCTCTGACCTCCCTCCAGCAGGAAGCGTCACCGCGCCGACGGGAGCCAGAGTCCGCGCTCTTCGCCCAAACGCCCGGCCCGCGACGCCCGAGACGCCAGCCCCAACGACAGCGACGAGGACAAAAGTGAGCGTCTGATTGGTCGAGGGAAGACCAAGCCCCTCCCACCCAGCCCCCAGTGCCCGCCTCCATCTGACAGTAATACAAAAAACTCTATTTCCCAAGATCCTCTGCTCCTTCTGTGGGGAAAAGGCTTATTTTACTTTGGTATTCTGAACCGGGACTAAACAAGGACTAAACCGTGACTAAACTGGGACTGAAACGAGGACTAAACCGGGACTGAAACAAGGACTGAACTGAGACTAAACCAGGGACTAAACCAGGGACTAAACCAGGGACTAAACCAGGGACTGAAATGGGACTAAAACTAGGACTGAAACTAGGACTAAACTGGGACTGAAACTAGGACTGAAACTAGGACT
This sequence comes from Boleophthalmus pectinirostris, assembly GCF_026225935.1. NCBI lineage: Eukaryota > Metazoa > Chordata > Actinopteri > Gobiiformes > Gobiidae > Boleophthalmus > Boleophthalmus pectinirostris. Next base: position 23,788,533 of record NW_026570994.1, on the reverse strand, counting down.
AAACTAGGACTGAAACGAGAACTAAACCGGGACTGAAACGAGGACTAAACCGGGACTGAAACGAGGACTAAACCGGGACTGAAACGAGGACTAAACCCGGACTGAAACAAGGACTGAACTGAGACTAAACCAGGGACTAAACCAGGGACTAAACCAGGGACTGAAATGGGACTGAAACTAGGACTGAAACTAGGACTAAACTGGGACTGAAACTAGGACTAAACTGGGACTGAAACGAGGACCAAACCGGGACTGAAACGAGGACTAAACCCGGACTGAAACAGGGACTAAATCGGGACTAAACCGGGACTCAACCAGGACTGAAACAAAGACTAAACCAGGACTAAACCAGAACAAATTTTTCCTGTTAAAACTCCAGAAGGAAAATGTATAAATCAAAGTCTAATTGGTTTTATAAAACATAAACTCCTTTAATCCGTAAACACAAAAATGACCAAAGTTAAATAATTCTTCATAAACTTTCAGTGTAATTTTAATTTCTGGGCACTTTTTTGGTGAATTTCTATTTATTGTTTTTACATTTTCTAAAGTCGGTGGCTCAAACTCCTCTCTGTATTTTCCAAACTTTCCTCTTATCGAACTTTTACACTTCGGGCTGCAACGATTAATCGAAAAACTGTGACGATATTAACATTTCAAACTCTTATTTAGATTCTGAGGAACGCAGCACCGTTTTAGTGTCAAACAACAACAAAAACAGATTTTGACCTTTATTTCCAATATTTAATTTAGAGTTTATTTTAAATAACACTAATCAAAAAACATTGGTGTCTGTTTTTAATTCTGATATTTTATTCTCTGGTTTATTTGCCCCGGAAGTTCAGCTGCTAGAAGAGAAAAGTGCGTTACAGTCGTCTAAACGAGAGGAGATAAAAACGTGTGTTCAAATTATTTAAAAGATAACAATTAATTTTAGATAAATTAGATAGAATTTAGATACATTTTAGATGAAAGGCAGAGCTCTGGATTTATTGTCAGTCTCCGTTCCTCCCCTCACCTCTGCTCATGACCCGAAGGACCAGATCCACGATACAAGCGACACAAATGAGTTTCCTCCGCAGGGCGTCCGGGCGTCTCCCTCAGAGACAGAGCTTGGAGCTCGGAGTAGAGCCGCTGCTCCTCCACGTGGAGAGGAGCGTCTGAGGGGAGGACGTCTGTGTCTCTGGACTCTCCTGGGAAAGCGTGACCTGTTCAAATGATCCATCCATCCATTTTATTCCGCTTATCCGGGGTCGGGTCGCGGGGCCATCAGTCTGAACATTGACTCCCAGACTTCCTTCACCCCAGACACTTCCTCCAGCTCCTCCAGGGGACCCCGAGGTGTTCCCAGTCCAGTCCAGAGACATCGTCCCTCCAGTGTGTCCTGGGTCTTCTCCTCCTCCTGCTGGGACATGAACACCTCCTGAGGGACACGTCCAGGAGACATCAGGACAGACGTCCTCCCCTCAGACGCTCCTCTCCACGTGGAGGAGCAGCGGCTCTACTCCGAGCTCCTCACTCTATTTCTAAAGGAGCGCCCAGTCACCCTGCAGAGGAAACTCATTTCAAGCGCTTGTATCCGCGATCTCGTCCTTTTGGTCATTACTGTTCAAATGATTTAGAAGATAAAAAGATTTAATTTTAGATAAAAGCCGCAAATGATAAAATTCAGATTTAACAACTGCGTTCACTTGTTTGTCAAATTTTAAATTAGTGTCACTAGTGACGCCGACTGTTTTACCTGCTGTTATTCATAAACAACAAATTTAGTCATTTGTGGAGGAAATAATGGTACTTAAAAAAATTGCGATTTGCAGAGTTCCGACGGTCATGGAAATCCTGGAAAAGTCAGGGAATGTTTGTCTCACTTTCCCTCAGCTCCAGCGTTCTGTTAAGTTCTCCTGAGGCTTTTATGATTACTTCTGAACGTTTTGTTTAAAAAAGATGACAATAAATGTAAAATAAAATAAAATGTTCAAAAACTATAATCCCAAAGTCATGGAAAATTCACTTAAGCTCATGAAAAAGTCATGGTTTTGAAATTTTGTCAGAGTGGGAAGCGTCTTGCGTTCATTCAAAGTTCTGTTTGGGTTAATCGTGCAGCTCGATTTACACCACAGACTTTAAAGTGATTTTGATCCACGGTTTTTTAAAACGTGTGATATTTTCTTGTGTTTTCAGGTGATAAACATCGTCTGCTGAGTCAGGTGGTGCGACCCCAGGACCCGCCGCTCCGCTCGCCGTCCAGAACCGCCGCCGCCTTCGAGGACGAGCGGCGAGGAGGAGGAGGCACCGAGAAACGAGCGGATGCACGGAACCGCCACGAAGAACCCGAAACCCGCCCCCGACCCGGCGAGCGGCGAGGAGAACGCGACCCCGAACCCATCCAGGAAACACGGAGCAGAACCCGAGAGCCGCGCCAGTCGCCGACGCCGATCATGGACGACTCCGGGTCGCACGACGAGGCCAAGAAGAAGGGCAAGTCCCAAAAGAAAGCGCTGAAGAAGGGGAGGAAGGAGGAGGAGATGGGCGTGAAACCGGCGGCGGCGAACGTGAACGCCGACTCGTCAAACTCCGACCAACATTCGCCGCGGAAAGGAGCGAAGAAGAAGGCGCTGGATCGAAAGAGGAAGAGGGGAGGAGGAGAGTCCGACGTCTCCGAGGACGAAATGGCGAACAAACGTAAACGAGGACCCAAGACGCCGCCCAAAAACCTGTCGCCGCTGCAGAAGATGGACCACTTCAGCGACTGGTCGGACGAGGAGGTGACGGAGAGCGTGTCCGAGCGGCGAGTGGGAGGAGCCAGGCCTGGGAGAGAGCGCGAGAGGGACAGAGGTGTCAATCCTCCTCCTCTGCTCTCGCAAGACGCCGCCATTTTGATCCCGAGTTTAACGCCGCAGCCGCTGATGTCACAACCGCTGCTACGGAAACCACCAGGTAAAAAAAAAAATCATCTTATTAAAGGTTCTGTAATAAAATAAACTTTAATCATGTTTTGATGTTGTTTCCTCATCACACTCAGAGCTGGAGTTGTTTTGTTTCATTCACATTTGAGTAATTCTCTATCTACGTCTACAAAGCTCCAAACGCTCTGCTCCACCTTGTGATGTCATGAAGTGTTGAAATGTTTTTAAGTTCTCAGCTCCTTTTTCCTTTAGTTCAGTCGAGATCGGTGACTCCAGGACTGAAATGATCCAAATGATTCCAGTGAAAGTGTGTGGAGTTTAGGAGGTTTAGTTCTGGTTTAGATCTGGTTTAGTCCTGGTTTATTATTGGTTTAGGTCCAGTTTAGACCTGGTTTAGACCTGTAGACCTCACTGAACCACGACTGAACCAGGTTTACAACAAGTCTAAACCTGGTCTAAACCTAGACTAGACCAGGACTGGACCAGGTTAAAAACAAGTCTAAACCTGGACTAAACCTGGTCTAAACCTGGACTGAACCTGAACTGAACCTGGACTGAACCAGGTCTAAAACAGGTCTAAACTTGGCTCAGTCCTGGTCTAGACCCGGGTTAGTCCTGAAACTGTAGTATTCAAGTTCTCAGCTCCTTTTCTCTTTAGTTCAGTCGAGGTCAACGACTCCAGGACTGAAAAAATGATCCAGGTGATTCTAGTGAGTTTAAAAACGGTTCTAGTGAGTTTAAAAGTGGAGCACTTCCTGTATCACCACATGATGACATCACAGGGTGGAACAGTGTTTTTAATCTGAGAGAAGAACTTGTGTTAAATGTGCAGAGTGTGACATGTGAATGAAACAAAACACAACCCCTGTGTGTGTGTGTGTGTGTCATGTGACTTTTTCTTTCGAGTTGTTGGTTCGATGCTTTAATTCAGTGTTTAAATGTAAAATATCAGACGCTGGAGCCGACTGGCGCCTGTGCTCACTTCCTGTTTGGAACATGTAAACATCCAGCACTTCAGAATCACACTGATACAGATCCAACATGTACGGACATTTGACAAACTGAACACATCTGTACTGAACACGAGACACGAGTCCCTCGGCCAATCAGGACGCAGCGAGAGGAACACCGTGCACCTTCATACACTGAAAAAAAAGACAAAGGCAAAAATTACAAAATAAAAAAATCTGCAAAATGGTGAGACCACGAAAGGTGAACCGCGACACAGCGAGGGACGACTGTGTTTCTGTTTCCTGACGTGTCGTTTGTTTTCTTCGTTCTTCAGGAGACATGGCGGCGGGTCGGAGCGGAGCCATGGGCGGCGTCCAGGGGAGAGCGCCCGGCAGGAGGCCCCGGTCCCCCTCCAGCGAGACCAGAGACGACCCCCAGAGGAACCGACGAGGGAGAGGAGCCCCGCCGCAGATCAACCCCCGAGAACGAGAGCGAGAGCGGGACAGAGAACGAGAGCGAGAGCGTGAGCGCCCCCTGGGGGACGCAGCCGCAGGGACAGAGAGGAAATCAAGAATCGACCAACTCAGGAGAGGAGAACCCAGCAGGAGCACATCCTCTGGTACAACAGGACCAGGACCAGGACCAGGACTGGACCAAGGACTAAAGTGGGACTAAACCATGATTAAATCAGGACTAAAGTGGGACTAAACCAGGGATTAAACCAGCGATTAAACCGGGATTAAAGTGAGACTAAAACCCGGGACTAAACAGGGACTAAAGCGGAACTAAAATTGAGAATAAATTTGGACTGAAGTGGGACTAAACCTGGGACTAAACCAGGGACTAAAGTGGAACTAAAGTTTGACTACAGCGGGACTAAACCGGGAATGAATCAGGAACTAAACCAGGGACTAAACTGGGACTAAACCAAGGAGTCAACCAGGACTAAAACAGGATTAAATTAGGACTAAACTAGGACTAAACTGGGTCTAAACCAGGACTAAAGTGGGACTCAACCCAGGACTAAACCAGGATTAAATTAGGACTAAACCAGGACTAAACCAGGACTAAAGAGTGTTTTTTAAACCCGTCTGTTTGTCTTCAGACCGTCAGGATTCTCGGAGTCACAGTTCCAGACGCAGTTCTCCGGACTCGGAGCGCCAGGCCCGGTCCAGGTCCAGAGCCGGGTCCTACGACAGCCGAGACCGGGACCGAGAGCCCCGAGCCCAGGCCCAGCCCGGGCACCCGCCTCACGCCGCCCACCCGCCCCACCTCCTGCAGAACCCGCCGGCGCCGGCGCAGACCCGGGACTGGGACCCCGACGCCCGAGACTGGAGCTGCGGACGAGGACGAGACCGAGAACCGCTCCTGCACCGACCCAACCGAGACCGCGACCGAGACGCCGCCCACCGAGGAGGAGACAGGGCCGACAGGGGCGACAGGGGGCAGGACAGGAGCGACAGGGGGCAGGACAGGGGCGACAGGGGAGAGTTTGAACCGCTCCTGCCCAGAGAAGCGTTCAGCCCCCCCCCGGAAAAACCAAACCACCAACCAGAACCCAGAGACGCCGGAAAGACCGAGAGTCTGGAGGGTAAGAGACAAGTACTACTACAAATACTACAAATACTACTGCAAATATTACTACTAATACTACTACTACAAGACCGAGAGTCTGGAGGGTAAGAGACAAATACTACTACAAATACTACAAATACTACTGCAAATATTACTACTAATACTACTACTACAAGACCGAGAGTCTGGAGGGTAAGAGACAAATACTACTACAAATACTACAAATACTACTGCAAATATTACTACTAATACTACTACTACAAGACCGAGAGTCTGGAGGGTAAGAGACAAGTACTACTACAAATACTACAAATACTGCAAATATTACTACTAATACTACTACTACAAGACCGAGAGTCTGGAGGGTAAGAGACAAGTACTACTACAAATACTACAAATACTACTGCAAATATTACTACTAATACTACTACTACAAGACCGACAGTCTGGAGGGTAAGAGACAAGTACTACTACAAATACTACAAATACTACTGCAAATATTACTACTAATACTACTACTACAAGACCGAGAGTCTGGAGGGTAAGAGACAAGTACTACTACAAATACTACTAATACTACTGCAAATATTACTACTAATACTACTACTACAAGACCGAGAGTCTGGAGGGTAAGAGACAAGTACTACTACAAATACTACTGCAAATATTACTACTAATACTACTACTACAAGACCGAGAGTCTGGAGGGTAAGAGACAAGTACTACTACAAATACTACTGCAAATATTACTACTAATACTACTACTACAAGACCGACAGTCTGGAGGGTAAGAGACAAGTACTACTACAAATACTACAAATACTACTGCAAATATTACTACTAATACTACTACTACAAGACCGAGAGTCTGGAGGGTAAGAGACAAGTACTACTACAAATACTACAAATACTACTGCAAATATTACTACTAATACTACTACTACAAGACCGAGAGTCTGGAGGGTAAGAGACAAGTACTACTACAAATACTACAAATACTACTGCAAATATTACTACTAATACTACTACTACAAGACCGACAGTCTGGAGGGTAAGAGACAAGTACTACTACAAATACTACAAATACTACTGCAAATATTACTACTAATACTACTACTACAAGACCGAGAGTCTGGAGGGTAAGAGACAAGTACTACTACAAATACTACTGCAAATATTACTACTAATACTACTACTACAAGACCGAGAGTCTGGAGGGTAAGAGACAAGTACTACTACAAATACTACAAATACTACTGCAAATATTACTACTAATACTACTACTACAAGACCGACAGTCTGGAGGGTAAGAGACAAGTACTACTACAAATACTACTGCAAATATTACTACTAATACTACTACTACAAGACCGAGAGTCTGGAGGGTAAGGGACAAGTACTACTACAAATACTACAAATACTACTGCAAATATTACTACTAATACTACTACTACAAGACCGACAGTCTGGAGGGTAAGAGACAAGTACTACTACAAATACTACAAATACTACTGCAAATATTACTACTAATACTACTACTACAAGACCGACAGTCTGGAGGGTAAGAAAATACTACTAATACTACTACAAATACTACTACTACTACTACTACTACTAATACTACTGCTACAAGACCGAGAGTCTGGAGGGTGAGAGGAAAATACTACAACTGCAAATGCTACTACTACTGCAAGTACTACTGCTAACACTACAAATACTACTGCTGCTACTACTGTTACTCACACAAACACAAACGAGAGCCTTTCAAAATAAAACCTAAATACGAATACTAAATATACAAAAATAAAATACTAAATACTACAAACTAAAAAATGTACAAATCCACGTGTGTTTGTAAAAACAAAATACAAGTGATAAATGTTGGTGAAAGAACAAAAATGTGTGTGTTTGCTGCAGATGTTCTAATCAGTAGGAGCAGGTAGGAGGCGCTGTTGGAAAAGGATCAAAACTCAGACACAGACTTTAGCTCCAAACATGTCGGCTTTGGCCATTCAAATAAAGACCTTTTTATATTTTCCTCGTGCGATGAGTTTTTCTACTTGTTTGGCGTCGCCTGGAGTCCGTTGTGTTTGATAAATGTTTGTGTTTGTTTCCAGCGGAGGACGAGGGCAAAGACGACGACGTTCAGTCTGTGGCTTCAGCCGGAGAAGTTTACGAACCGATCAGCGACGACGAACTGGACGAGATCCTCAACGACAGTCAGAAGAAAGACGAGCAGACGGACGACGAGAGGACCACAGGTGAGAGGACGACAGGTGAGAGGACCACAGGTGAGAGGACGACAGGTGAGAGGGGGGACCACAGGTGAGAGGACCAACAGGTGAGAGGGGGACAGGTGAGAGGACCACAGGTGAGAGGGGGACAGGTGAGAGGACCACAGGTGAGAGGACCACAGGTGAGAGGACAGGGAGACAGGTGAGAGGACCACAGGTGAGAGAACCACAGGTGAGAGGGGGACAGGTGAGAGGACCACAGGTGAGAGGACAGGGGACAGGAGGACCACAGGTGAGAGACCACAGGTGAGAGGACCACAGGTGAGAGGACCACAGGTGAGAGAACCACAGGTGAGAGGACAGGGGGACAGGTGAGGACCACAGGTGAGAGAACCACAGGTGAGGACGACAGGTGAGAGGACCACAGGTGGGAGGACGACAGGTGAGGACGACAGGGGGACAGGTGAGAGGACCACAGGTGAGAGGACGACAGGTGAGGGCGACAGGGGGACAGGTGAGAGGACCACAGGGGGACAGGTGAGAGGACCACAGGGGGACAGGTGAGAGGACACAGGTGAGAGGACACAGGGGGACAGGTGAGAGGACAGGGGACAGGTGAGAGGACCACAGGTGAGAGGACCACAGGGGGACAGGTGAGAGGACCACAGGGGGACAGGTGAGGACGACAGGGGGACAGGTGAGAGGACGACAGGTGAGGACGACAGGGGGACAGGTGAGAGGACGACAGGGAGGACGACAGGGGGACAGGTGAGAGGACCTGGTTCTTGGAGCTCGTCTCTTCTGGAACAGTCCGTCCTGTTTGTCCTGACGTCTCCATCACAGCAGGAGAAACATGAACGTCCCGTAATCGTCCGTAATCGTCCCGTAATCGTCCCGTAATCGTCCGTAATCGTCCGTAATCGTCCCGTAATCGTCCCGTGTCCCGTCAGGTCCGGTGGACGTGATCGACGTGGACTGGTCGTCTCTGATGCCCAAACAGAAGAGTGGGCAGCGAGCGTCGGGGGCGGCGCTGCTCCGCTTCACTCCGGGCGCCGTCCTCCTCAGAGCCGGAATCTCCAAACGCCTCGCGGGACCGGAACTCCTCGAGAAGGTCCGAGAGGTCTGCAAAGGAGAACTGGACGACCCCAAAGGTCAGACCTGAGAGAGACCTGGTTTAGACCTGGTTTAGACCTGGTTTAGACTCCTGGTTTAGTCCTGGTTTAGACCTGGTTTAGTCCTGGTTCAGTCCTGGTTCACTTTGTTGTTCGTCCATTTTGTTTCAGACGCAGACAAACTGTTTGAACACGACCTGGGGGCGCTCAACATGGCCGCCCACAGCCGCCGCGTGGAGAGGGCGGGGCTTCTGAGGAACCTGGGGCCCTGCTGTAAAGCTCTGTGTGCCCGGAGAGACTTCGCCATCCGGAGACAACTGCTCAAGAACGACAAGGTACAAGGACCGGGGTTTAGATAAACCGGGGTTTAGACCCGGGTTTAGACCTGGGGTTAGACTGACGTTAGACCGGGTTTAGACCGGGGTTTAGACCCGGGTTTAGACCCGGGTTTAGACCCGGGTTTAGACCGGGGTTTAGACCGGGTTTAGATGCAGGATTAAACAGGGTCAGACTGAGTTTAGACGGGGTTTAGTTCTGTGAGACTCTGTGTGTGAAGGAAACAGCTGCTCAGAAACTACAAGGTAAAAAAGAATGGGTTTGGTCCTGGTTTAGTTCTAGGTTTAGTCCTGCTTTAGTCCTGCTTTAGTCCTGCTTTAGTCCTGCTTTAGTCCTGGTTGCCTGCTTTAGTCCTTTTAGTCCTGTTTAGTCCTGCTTTAGTCCTGCTTGAGTCCTCTCTGTTTTTCCTCAGGGTTTGACGAAGCAGTACTTGACGACTCCGGTCGTGGATAATGAACTCTTTCAGATGAGCGTCCGTCTGTTCAAACGAGCCGTGTCTGGATCCGGACCGGGACCAGGACCGGGACCTGGACCGGGACCAGAAAGACCCCAGGACCCTGGACTCGGACCAGAGACCGGGACTAAACTGGAGTCCGGTCCGGCTGAAGTCTGTGTGACCTGAAGAAGACGAGGAGGAGGAGGAGCGTGTGGACTCTGAGACGAGGCTCACGCAGGTTTTTCTGTCAGTGCAGCGACTTCACCACAAACACCACGTTTCAGCAACAAAAAACTCATAAATCTGTCAGTATTTTACTCCAAAATTTAATCTCAATAAATTTAAATGTGTTCTTTAAAAACAGACTTGTGCCCACGATGGATTTCCCTGAACGCTGAAACTAAACGCGATAAAAACCACGAAAAGAACCTGAAAATAAAAACGCCTTAAAGATTCACTGTGGAACTTTTCACGTGCAGATTCTGCCACCGGCTCGTCTCCATGGAGATGTAAATTACATTTTTAGAGACGCGGAAATGTTGGAAAAAATGTCTGAAAATACAAGGATAAAAACAGGACCAAACCAGGACTGGATTTGAATAAAAACCCGGACTGAACCAGGTCTGGATCTGGTCTGGATCTGGTCTAAACTTTCCTTTGTCACATCTTTTATTAGTCCAGACTTTAAATTGAAAGCTCAGATCCAAAGATAATTTATTTTCTAACATTTTAAAGCTCCTAAATTACGCAAAACTGACTCCTGTGAGCTTTAATCCAGGTTCTAACGTTGTTCCCGCCTCAAAAACAAATCTGGAGTCGTGTGTTTTGTTTGAGAGAAAAACTCTAAACTCTAAACTCTAAAATGTGCAGCGTTCAAGTGTTAGACTTGTGAATGAAACAAAACACAACAATCCTTGTGTTGTTCGTTCATTTGTTTTTCAAAATAAAAATAAAAAAATGAAAAAAAAACACAAATATTTTCTTCTTTGTCTCTAAAACCAAAATGAAAAACGATAAAGATTTGTTTTTTCAGTTTTTGATTTTGTGTTTGAATGAACTAAACTAGAAAAAAAAGAGGACTAAACCAGGTCTAAACCAGGTCTAAACCAGGTCTAAACCAGGTCTAAACCAGGTCTAAAACAGGACTAAAACAGGACTGAAATAGGTTTGGGAAGAGACCAGAACCAGACTGGGACAGAGACAAAGACTTGGACCAGGTCGGCATTGAGACCGGGACCAGACTGGGACTGAAACCGGGCTTGGACCGAGGCCGGGACCGAGGCAGGGACTGAAAACGGTTTAGTCCTGGTTCAGTCCATTATCCGTTTTTTCCATTTTTCCCATTTTTCATTTAAATACAAAATCTAAAACTGAAAAAAAATAAAATAAAAATCATAATCTGTTTTTTTTTTTTTTTTGGTTTGGAGACAAATTATAAAATAGTTGTTTCATTCATAGTTCATTTTTTCATTTTTTGTTTTATTTTAAAACAAATGAACGAACGACACACAGACTCACATCTCCGTTTGTGTTTTTGACGAGTAAACAACTTTAGACCAGCCCAGAAAACGCTGAAATATGAACCTTAAACTGCCAGATTTGTTAGAAAATAAGTGATATAAATGTGAATAAATAGAATTGTGTGTTTTTTTAGTTTTGTCTGAACATAAACTGATATTTCTGACGGGAGTTTAATCAGAAGTTGTGTATATTTGCGGACAGATTTGCGTGTGCGCTGACAGTCGAGCGAGTGCGTCTCGTCTCTCACACTTTCATGTATTTTTGTTTTTACAGACTGAAAAACTAAAACATCCACTAAAAAAACTAAAAAAACAGTTTATAGTTTCTTTGACTTTGTGACCAGAATCATCGTGTCATGATTTGGAGCCGTGGACTTTGTCTCGATGGAAGACGATTCAAAACACTTCAACTTCAACTGTCGCCGCCGTCATGTTTAAAACAGATTTTTACTCTCACTTTATTATTAACACTTTTGTTTTTCATTTTGTGCATAAACTGTATTAAACGGTTGATGTCGAAAATGTCTCTCTTGTCTTTTTGCTTCATTTAAGGATTATGGATTATATTTTTATTAAATTATCTGGGGGAATATTTCACTTTGGGTCATTCTGAAAAAGCAACACAAGTTTATTTATATTTTTTTATTTTTTGTTTCTTTGCTTTCACCAAAACAAAAAAGAAAAGTTTGTGTAAATTGAAGCTGGTTAGAACAGAACATAATTTTGAAAACTAATAAAAATACAATATTAATGTTGAGGCTAATGTGGAATTGTTCATAATTATAAAAAAATAAAAATTATAGCACAATTATATAAATAACTACAATTATGGACTCTAATGTTTAAGCAAAAAAAATTGTAAAAGAGCTGATAATTTATTACATACTGGATAAAAACAGAAAAGAACCCATTGGGGAAAAAAAAAAAAATTCTGGCTTCATAATATTAAAGCATTATTTTATAATAACTTAAATAAAAGAAGATTTAAACATAAACAAATATATTAATCCATAAGAGAAATTACTTGGTCACAGTAATTCATTCATTACAATATAAGAGACAAAAATTTATTAAAAATTCAAATGGCAAAAATAGAATAAAATAAAAATAATAATAATAAAATAAATGTAAAAAGAATAAATAAATACATAAATTTATAATAATAATACATAAAATAAATTAAAAATGTCAAACTAAAATTCTAAAATTTAAATGTAGAATAAATAGTTTGCAATTGTATATTTGTTATATTTTCTAAATTATTTGAGAAGTTAGATAAATAAATAGATGAAAATTGCAGAACGTCAATGTCAATAATCCACATAATTAAGGATTTTAAATGAGCCTGATGAAAATAAACATGTTTCAAGAGACTTCAGCTAAAAATAACGTGTAAAAATTGTAAAATAAAGGTTAAAATCACCAAAATATCAAATACAAGTTTAAAATCAAGAGGAATAACATGAATCATATAAAATACAAAATTACCAAACTGTAAAAATACAACGGACAAAATATGATATAATTTCAGCAAGTTTAACAATCAAATCATTAATTATACATATAGATAAATATCACGCACGAACAAAGAAATAAAATAAAAGCACAGGAGAAGTTATTTTAGTTGAATTATTTGTTTTAATCATTTTTAACTTAGGCGGAACTGTTTACTCGCCGCCTGTGGTTTCAGTCGAGCCTGATTTAAACCCGGACCCGATCCTTTACCCAGAATCCTCCGCGTGTGTTCCGTCCTTCTGACTTCCGCCTCACGCGCAGCCGAAGTGAGTATTTTGATCTGGATTTTTATTTTCCTCGATCCAACTCCATCCGCGGGATTTAAACCCTTTTTAACCCGCAAAAGTGTTAAAGATGAAGATTTAAACACGTTAACTCCGCGTCTGACCCGGTTTGAAGGTTTAAAAATGTGAAATAAAGCGGATTTTGAGCGGTGGAGTTTGAGTGACGCCGGGACGAGCCGCGGCGCTTTTTAACACTAAAAATCTGACTTAAATCTGCACAAAAACCCGCAGAAAACCGACAAAAAACTACAATTAAACATCACGGTTTAGTGCAGTGCGCTGTGGGTCATGTTTAATTATAATATTATCCTTATAAATTCATATAAAAGCGGAGAATAGAGGAGCCATGTTTGTAGTTTTTAGCATCGGAGCTAAACGGAGCCGCGAGGCTCAATTTAAGATTTTTCTACATTTAATCCAAATTTTGTGGATTTAAAAAGCAAAAGTTTAGCTCTGCTTTTTCACTGTGGTTTATAACGTGGTGTAGTTTGTGTGTTTTGGTGTAAATCTTTCCTCTTGTGAACATGAAGAATCATTAGAGTCTGAAATACAGAAATTAAAATGTTTGAATAAAAACCGCTGGACTAAAAGTGAAATTAAATCGTTTGTGGTTAAAACGAGAGATAAACAGCAGGTCTGATGTTCTGTTGTGACATTTTGCAGCTGCTTTTATTGGAGTTTTGTGAGTTATAATGTCACAAGAATTAAGTTAGAAAAGCTGTGGTTTTGTGCAGATTTTGTTCTTATTATGGCGGCACACTTAGTTTCCTCATTGATTGATTGTTGTGTTTAATTGTCATTTATGGCCTATGTCAGGGGTGTCCAAACTTTTTTCTTCAAGGGTCACATGTCGAAACACTGAAGCAGATGACTGAGGGCTGTGGACTGGTGGTCAGTGCAGTGAATAATTGAAATATGTGCATTTTTAACATGTTAGAATGAACCATCAGGCCTCTGTTCAAGCCTACAGTCTCAACACTCTAAATATTAGATATTGGCTTTATCAAGGTCGATTTTCACATAACTTGTAGTAAAAAGTACTTAAGGTCATTTGGGTCAGTTCACTTGGAAACCTGAGGGCCAAGAATAACTGATATGAGGGCTGCATTTGGCCCCAGGGCCATAGTTTGGACATGCCTGGCCTAAGTTATATTTCAGTTGAATGATCAGAGCTCAGATTTTGAGCTGGTGTCATGGAGAAGTTGCTGATACGTTTCATATTTTGATACAGTGAACTTTTGATCTGATTCGATATATTTCAATTCAATACAGTTCAATAAATATCAAGTTTAAATCATGTGTGAGACACTAAAAGTCTTTGTTAAATCACTCGTGTGTAAAGTTAAAATGAAACACAAACATTTAAATCTCAAAACAGTGAAAATGTCAAACGAGTTTCCTTCCACTAAACAAACAAAACTGGAGCTGGAACTAAATAATCTTGTAAAATGAACCAAAAAATCCTCAAATTTAAATATATATTTGTACATCCCTGTTTTTAATAACATAAAAAGTTTCAGTGTGATTTTCCTGAGTCGACGTTGGTGCAGGTTTTTAGATTTAAACCGGCTCCACAGTCCTCTCCTCTGGTGATGTAAACGTGTTTCTGACTCAGTTCAGACCAACCAAAATGACAACTGTTGAAAGTATGTGTTTGTTTTTTGTAGATGGCCCCAACAAAGAAAGGAGAGAAGAAAAAGGGGCGTTCTGCCATAAACGAGGTGGTGACCCGAGAGTACACCATCAACGTGCACAAGCGCATCCACGGAATGTGAGTCAAACGCTTCTGATGAGCTTTAATCAGGACGTTTATTCCTCTTTTCTGTGGGACAATGAGCTGCATTTGTGTTCATTTTGTACATTTCTACAGAAGAGATAAACATTTGAGAACGTGAATCTTAAACATGTCCAGAGGTTTTGTCTCAGCTGGTCTGGTTTTTCTCGTGTTAAACTTGATTATTTTCCTGGTTTCAGTGGGTTCAAGAGACGCGCTCCTCGTGCCATTAAAGAAATCCGAAAATTCGCCATGAAGGAAATGGGAACTCCAGACGTGAGAATCGACACTCGCCTCAACAAGGCCGTGTGGAGCAAAGGCATCAGGTACAACTACACACAAATGTACTTTATAATCTATGTAACGATAAATAAAAATACGACTATAAACATAAACTAATCTAAGCCAGGGGCATCAGGTACAAATCCTGTGGATTTTTATTTTTAGTTCACATTTGTCCTGCTGCTGTGGCCAACATTTGTTGATACTGATATTTACCTTTTAAAAGTCACAAGTTTAAAGATGACAAACTCATGTTTGTAAAAAAATAAAGTGTATATCTGTAAACTGTATTTATCTGGGATTTAAAATTCCGAGATTGTGTAAAGTTCAGACGTAAAATGCTGTTTCCATTTTGTTTCATGAATCTGTAGAGAAAAGTCTCACGCGACGGGAGATCGGCCGATATATCGACTGAAACAGATATGTCGGTTTTTGTTTTTTTTTAAATTGTTATTTCATGAATGGACAAATTTAATCTTTTTCACTTTTACAGTTTTAGATTCTTTTTAAAATATATAAACGGGGCAACTTCAGTCACATCTTTGTCATTCAGTAAAACTGAAACACAAATCACAGAGAAACAGAAGAAGAATCTGTAGAAGTTTGTGCTGTTTCAGTTTCCTGTTTGTTGATGTGAGTCAAACCGTGCAGATGTTTAAATCGTTTTGTGTGTTTGTTTTGTGTTTCAGGAACGTTCCGTACAGGATCCGAGTGCGTTTGTCCCGGAAAAGAAACGAGGACGAGGATTCTCCAAACAAACTGTACACTCTGGTCACCTACGTCCCCGTCACCACCTGCAAAGGTCCGACTCACACACACACACACACCCCCCCCTGTGTGTGTCTGTGTGTGTGTGTGTGTCTCTGTGTGTGTGTGTCTGTGTCTGTCTGTGTGTGTGTGTGTGTGTGTGTCTGTGTGTGTGTGTGTGTGTCTGTGTGTGTCTGTGTGTGTGTGTGTGTGTGTGTGTGTGTGTGTGTGTGTGTGTGTCTGTGTGTGTGTGTGTGTGTCTGTGTGTCTGTGTGTGTGTCTGTGTGTGTGTGTGTGTGTGTGTGTGTGTGTGTGTGTGTGTGTGTGTGTGTGTGTGTGTGTGTCTGTGTGTGTGTGTGTGTGTGTGTCTCTGTGTGTGTGTGTGTGTCGTGTGTGTGTCTGTGTGTGTGTGTGTGTGTGTGTCTGTGTGTGTGTGTGTGTGTGCTGTGTGTGTGTGTGTGTGTGTGTGTCTGTGTGTGTGTGTGTGTGTGTGTGTGTGTGTGTGTGTGTGTGTGTGTCTGTGTGTGTGTGTGTGTGTGTGTGTGTGTGTGTGTGTCTGTGTGTGTGTGTCTGTGTGTGTCTGTGTCTGTGTGTGTGTGTGTGTGTGTGTGTGTGTGTGTGTCTGGTGTGTGTGTGTGTGTGTGTGTGTGTGTCAGATGCCCTCCCGTGTCTCCTGGGCTCTCGTTCTGTCCCTGTAGTTTAAATTTCCTCTAAAATGCATCAGATTCTTGGATGATTTTAGAAGTGGGACGTGTTTTTAAAATGAACTTAAATCTTCACTGTGTAACTTTTCTGGCTCCTGTTCGTCTCCATGGAGATGTTGCTGTTGTTGTTGTTGTTTTTGCCTGGACCGTCCCTGCAGACAGGACCTCGCCTCTCCACAGACCTGGACTGTTTTATCTCGGTGGTTTTGAGTCCTGAGCTGCTCCTGCTGCTGGATTAGATTAATGCCACACTGCGGGACTTTCCAGGCAAAGCAGCGGCAGCAGCATCATCTCCGTGGAGACGAGCAGGTGTCTGACCCTCTGTGAGGAAAGTTCCAGAGTTTAACTTTCTCTTCTGCTGGTGTTTCCTCAGGTCTGCAGACGGTCAACGTGGATGAAAACTAAACTCCTCACGAGATTCAATAAAATAAAAAAAAACTTTGAAAAATTCCCTCTTATGTCTTTATTTTCTGTAAACGTTTAATATTTTCCTCTTTGTCATTAAACGATCAAATCTGGTTCTTTTCTTGTTTTTGAAAATGTCACGTTAAAGTTTTTCCTCACACGTAAATGAAATGTTTAGAATGATTCCAGTTTTGTGTTGAACATCAGAACAGATTTGATTTTTACTGACGCGGATCTGAACCGTGAACCAGGTCAAAGCGTCTGAGGTTCTGAGTTCAAATCTCGTCTCTCGCCGTCTTCAGCTGAACTTTATAAATCCCTTTGCTTTAAAAGTTGAGGAGAAACTGGAGTTAATCTGTGGACAGACTTTGGGGCTTGAACCAGAAACCTTTGAATAAAAGAAGAGAGTGTCTCTGCTCCAAACACTCGACCTGCTGCAACACGAGGACCTGAGCTCAAGTCCTCACGAGACACAAAAACATGAATCTGAGACAAAAACTTCAGTAATGTGACTCTGAAATAATCAGGTGTGAGGAGACGGAGGAGCCGCAGTTTGGCTCAGAGGTCGAGACACCGACATGTGACTCTCCAGTTTGTTCTGTAATTCTCAGTTCAAATCTCAACTGCAGCTGAAATTTAGAAAAACACTTTAAGAGTTAAAGAGAGACTGGAGTTAGTCCTGGTCAGGTTCAGACTGTGGGGCTCAATCCTGAAACCTTTGAATGGACACATCTTTCTGAGGCTCGAGCTCCTGAGCCACAAGGAGCTGAACTCGAGTCTCTAAATGTGAGAAGAAAACGGGAAACTGTCCCAGAATCCAACAATGTGACTAAAATAAACCAGACAGAACTGGACCCTGTGAGTCTGTGTGGTCCACAGGTTAAAACACCGACTGTTGAGAAGGACCGGATGGTTCTGAGGTTCTGAGGTTCTGAGTTCAAGTCCAGCCTCTGTCTCTCAGTTCTCACACTGAGACTTGACCTCGGCAAAAAAAATTAGAAAATTTTTGTAAAATGGACTCACTTTAAGACAGTGGTCTGAGGCCGTCCAGGGCCCGGACCTGATCTGGACCTGATCTGGACCCAGGTGAGTCCCTCTGTGTCTGGGACTTGGACCGGTGACCTCCCGGTGCCAGGTGGACTCTCTCCCTGCTCCACCTCCGACCTCCAACTGTGTCTTTATCTCACACTTTAAACTCTGGTCTGGACCTGGTCTAGTCCCTCAGTGTGGCCAGGAGCAAGATTTGAACCATGAACCTCTGGACCTCAGACTGTTCAGTCCAGTCCAAGTCCAGTCCAAGTCCAGTCCAAGTCCAGTCCACTCGACTCCTGAACCACAGGGACCTGAATGTGAATCGCCAAACGAGATTGAGAGTGAAAAGAAAACACGAGTCAGAGACAAAACTCCAGTAACGTGAGTGTGAAATAACCCAGACGTGAGCTTTACCTGAGAGTCTGTGTGGTCCAGAGGTTCAGACACAAACACGTGAGAGCAGATCTGAGGTTCTCAGTTCAAATCTCAACTTTAACACTTCAGCTGAACTTTAGAAAAACGCTGTTGTTACAAGAATCAACTGAGACTGAAGTTTGTGCAGAGTCCAGACTGAGACTTGAACCAGAAACCTTCAATCAGGAGGTTAGAGTCGTTACACACTCGACCTGCTGAGCCACAGGAACCTGAAGAACAAACTTCAAATGTGAAAATAAAACATGAATGTGACTCTTTCCTCCAATAATCCAAATGTAAAATAATGAGAAGACAGAAGAACCTGGTGAGAGTGTGTGTGGTCCAGAGGAGAAGATCAGAGACTTTAAACACAGAGACGATGAGTTCAAATCTCCAACCACCTCAGGTGTTTCCTCCACATGTTTCACTCAAAACTCAGGTCATCAACAACTTTAGGAAAAAACTTAGAAAAAAACAACACTTTTTCTTCTAAAATGTTCTGGTTTTGAGACAGTCTTGTGCTTCTCACAGTCACTGTGAGAAGCACTGCGACCAGGACCAGAGTCTGTGTGGAGACCTGGTCTGGATCCAGAGACCTCCAGGTCCCAGTGAGTCTCTGTTGTGGCAGATGCTCTCCCTGCTCCTCCACTGTCCCACCCCCCCTCCAGAGCTCCATCTGTGTCTTTATGTCAAACTTCACAACTTCTGCACTTAAAGACTTCAGACTGAACTCTGGCCCAGTCCTGGTTTAGTCCTGGTTTAGTCCTGGTTTAGTCCTGGTTTAGTCCCTCCAGAGTCGGTTGGAGCAAGAATCGATCCTGGAACCTCTGGACCAGAGCTGAGACTTGATGATCCGAGAGCTCGACTCCTGAGCCACAGGAACCTGAAGAAGAACCTTCAGACGCAGCAGAAATACTTCACTTTACATCCAAGAGTAAAAAGTGTTTAAAGTGTGAAAGTGGAGTGAGGTGAGAGTCTGTGCAGCTCACGTTTAAACACAAACACCAGGACCAGACTCTCCTCAGGGGCTCAGTTCAACACTCAACTTGAACTCTGCAGATGAACTTCAGTTCAGTTGTTGTTGTGGAGAGACGGGACTGAGTCTGTGGGACTTGAACTGAAAACCTTTGTGTGAGAGTCGAATCTGTCGACCTCCTGAGCCACACGGACCTGAAGCTTCACACGAGACACAGAAACATTAAAGTGAAAGTGTCTGAACATAAACGTGTCTCAGCTGCTGTGAGGAGCAGGAGTCGAGGAGCTGAAGCGACACACGTCTGACCTGAGGCTGTGGGTTCAAATCCCAAGAACACAGAACATCTGTAGATTAAATCCAGTTCTTCATCACACAGAACGAGATCCATGAACCTCAGACTTTTCCACGTGTCCAGGAGAAATCAGATCTCAAGAGTAAAAAAGATTTTACACCAAAACAAAAGACAGTGAATTTAAAAAAAATAACTCTTTATATCTTAAATATTTAACTTTTATTTAGTAGTAGTAGTAAAGTAACAGTAGTAGTAGTAGTAGTAGTAGTAGTAGTAGTAGTAGTAGTAGTAGTAGTAGTAGTAGTAGTAGTAGTAGTAGTAGTAGTAGTAGTAGTCATAGTAGTAGTAGTAGTAGTAGTAGTAGTCAGTAGTAGTAGTAGTAGTAGTAGTAGTAGTAGTAGTAGTAGTAGTAGTAGTAGTACAGTAGTAGTAATAGTAGTAGTAGTAGTTATAGCAGTAGTAGTAGTAGTAGTAGTAGTAGTAGTAGTAGTAGTAGTAGTAGTAGTAGTAGTAGTAGTAGTAGTAGTAGTAGTAGTAGCAGTAGTAGTAGTAGTAGTAGTAGTAGTAGCAGTAGTAGTAGTAGTAGTAGTAGTAGTAGTAGCAGTAGTAGTAGTAGTAGTAGTAGTAGTAGTAGTAGTAGTAGTAGTAGTAGTAGTAGTAGCAGTAGTAGTAGTAGTAGTAGTAGTAGTAGTAGTAGTAGTAGTAGTAGTAGTAGTAGTAGTAGTAGTAGTTATAGCAGTAGTAGTAGTAGTAGTAGTAGTAGTAGTAGTAGTAGTAGTAGTAGTAGTCAGTAGTAGTAGTAGTAGTAGTAGTAGTAGTAGTAGTAGTAGTAGCAGTAGTAGTAGTAGTAGTAGTAGTAGTAGTAGCAGTAGTAGCAGTAGTAGTAGTAGTAGTAGTACAGTAGTAGTAGTAGTAGTAGTAGTAGTAGCAGTAGTAGTAGTCAGAGTAGTAGTAGTCCGTATTACTCTGTAATCAGATTATGATCAGATTTTGTGGTGTGAACAGTCAGTTCACCGAGCTGCTCACAAAATAACCCAGAGTGGAGCTTTAACTGTGTGTGTGTGTGTGTGTGTGTGTGTGTCTGTGTGTGTGTCTGTGTGTGTGTCTGTGTGTGTCTGTGTGTGTGTGTGTGTGTGTGTGTATGTGTGTGTGTGTGTATGTGTGTGTTGTGTGTGTGCTGTGTGTATGTGTGTGTGTGTGTGTGTGTGTGTGTGTGTGTGTGTGTGTGTGTGTGTGTGTGTGTGTCTGTGTGTGTGTGTGTGTGTGTGTGTGTGTCTGTGTGTGTCTGTGTGTGTGTGTATATGTGTGTGTGTGTGTGTGTGTGTGTGTGTCTGTGTGTGTATGTGTGTGTGTGTGTGTGTGTCTGTGTGTGTGTGTGTGTGTGTGTGTGTGTGTCTGTGTGTGTGTGTGTGTGTGTGTGTGTGTTTAACAAACGAGTCCAGTCACATTTCAAATAATTTATTGATTTAATTTGAACATTTTTACAGCTAAAAACGATTCAAAGTTTGTACAGAAAAAAAATGAAGAAAAGAAAAATACAACAATTAAATCTATAATTTAATATTTCACAATAAAATGTTTTTGGCTCAGATTTAAGTTAAAATTTTATACAATTTCAAAAACTGAACAGCAGAGGGCAGCAGGGAGCACAGACAGGGTTCAGTCCTGGTTTAGTCCTGGTTCAGTCCCGGTTTAGTCCCGGTTTAGGTCCTGTTTCAGTCCCGGTTTAGTCAGTCCTGGTTTAGTCCCGGTTTAGTCCGGTTCAGTCCGGTTTAGTCCTGGTTCAGTCCCGGTTTAGTCCTGGTTTAGTCCCGGTTCAGTCGGTTTAGTCCCGGTTTAGTCCCGGTTTAGTCCCGGTTCAGTCCCGGTTAGTCTGGTTTAGTCCCTGGTTTAGTCCCGGTTTAGTCCGGTTCGTCAGTCCCGGTTTAGTCCCGGTTTAGTCCCGGTTTAGTCCCGGTTCAGTCCCGTTCAGTCCCGGTTTAGTCCCGGTGGTTAGTCCCGGTTCAGTCCGTTCCGTCCGGTTCAGTCCCGGTTCAGTCCCGGTTCAGTCCTGTTCAGTAGTCCTGGTTCAGTCCTGTTTAGTCCCGGTTTAGTCCTTCAGGTTCAGTCCTGGTTCAGTCCTGGTTTAGTCCTGGTTCAGTCCTGGTTAGTCCTGGTTCAGTCCTGGTTTCAGTCCTGGTTCAGTCCTGGTTTAGTCCTGGTTCAGTCCTGGTTCAGTCAGGGTTCCTGGTTTAGTCCTGGTTCAGTCCTGGTTCAGGTTTAGTCCTGGTTTAGTCCTGTTCAGTCAGTCCTGGTTAGTCCTGGTTTTAGTCCTGGTTCAGTCAGTCCTGGTCTTTCAGTCCTAGTCCTGGTTCAGTCCTTTCAGTCCTGGTTCAGTCCGGTTTAGTCCTGGTTCAGTCCTGGTTCAGTCCTGGTTTAATCCCTGTTTCCGTTTAGTCCTGGTTTAGTCCTGGTTGTCCTGGTTCAGTCCTGGTTTAGTCCTGGTTCAGTCCGGTTCAGTCCTTTTTAGTCCTGGTTCAGTCCTGGTTTAGTCCTGGTTTAGTCCTGGTCTCTGGACTCTGCTGTTCGTAGAAAAACACAAATTCAAACACATTTTTTACATTTGATTTTCGGCTTCGCAACAAAATTTCACAAACTTTTAATTAAATAATCAAAACACAAACAGGAGCTGCAGTAAAGCCACAGTGTGGAACATTTCCTCACATTAGAGCAGAGTTACACAGAGATAAAGTCACAACAAACAAACGGCTCATGCAGTATTTACACTCAGAGTACTACAGTATTAGTATTACAGAGAAGCATCAACACACTGCAGGATCAGTATCAGTATAGTAGTAGTAGTAGTAGTAGTAGTAGTAGTAGTAGTAGTAGTAGTAGTACTATCAGGACGATTTATTTTTAGTTTATTTATTTATTTATTTAGTAGTAGTAATCATAGTAATAGTAGCAGTAGCAGTAGCCATATTAGTAGTAGTAGTAGTAGTAGTAGCTATAATTGTAGTATCAGTATCAGTAGTAGTAGAAGTAGTAGTAATAGTAGTAGTAGTAGTAGTAGTAGTAGTAGAAGTAGTAGCAGTAGTAGTAGAAGAAGTATCAGTACTAGTATAAGTGGTAGTAGTAGTAATAATAGTAGTAGTAGTAGTAGTAGTAGTAGTAGTAGTAGTAGTCAGTATCAGTAGTAGTAGAAGTAGTAGTAATAGTACTAGTTGTAGTAGTAGTAGTAGTAGTAGTAGAAGCAGTAGTACTAGTATTATCAGTAGAAGTAGTAGCAGTAGTAGTAGAAGAAGTATCAGTACTAGTATAAGTTGTAGTAGTAGTAATAATAGTAGTAGTAGTAGTAGTAGTAGTAGTAGTAGTAGTAGTAGTAGTAGTAGTAGTAGTAGTAGTAGTAGTAGTAGTAGTAGTAGTAGTAGTAGTAGTAGTAGTAGTAGTCAGTATCAGTAGTACTAGAAGTATTTGTCTGAACACGGTTCAGAAGTGGCCCTGGGGCGTACTTGGGGCCCACGCTCGGCGCCGCGCGGCACACGGTGTCGTCGGGGCGAGCGAAGGCAGATTCAGACGTCTCCACGGCGACGGGAGAACGCACGGGCGTCTCCACGGCGACGGGAGAACGCACGGGCGTCTCCACGGCGACGGGAGAACGCACGGGCGTCTCCACGGCGACGGGAGAACGCACGGGCGTCTCCACGGCGACGGGAGAACGCACGGGCGTCTCCACGGCGACAGGAGAACACAGCGCCACCTGCTGCTTCAGGCGGAGCAACACAGAGAGAGAGAGAGAGAGAGAGAGTGTGTGCTGAGAGGTTTCAGAGTGCAGCTTTAAAGTCCTTCAGAACAATGAAACCCCACAACACAGGCGGCCATTTTGGATCTAAAGAGCGTGAGACACACAGGAGACTACAAAGACCATGATCCTTTGCTCTGTTTCGGTGCAGCCAATAAGAGGAGGCTGAAACTGCAGATCCAAAATGTCCGCCGGCTCAGGAGCACAGAGCTGACCAATCACAGCTCACGTCCCGCTCGGTATCAAAAGCATTAATTTAATACAAAGTTAAACGAAATATAAAAGCTCCTTAAAACGCTTCAGCTTCAGGAGAAACACACGTCTCCACTTCACCAAAACTTCACCAAAACTTCACCAAAACTCAAACATGTTTCAACCAAAAACTTTTACAGCAAAAAGTGAAGTTTAAACACGTCCAGGACATTTTTACACGATTCAAGATACAATTTGTATCAAAGATCTGGAGACCCAGAGTTTACTGAGATCTCGAACGAGACAGAAGAAGAAGAAGAAGAAGAAGAAGAAGAAGAAGAAGAGAGGAAGAAGAAGAGGAGGAGGAAGAGGAGGGAAAGAGAGGGAGAGAAAGAAGACAAAAAGAAGAGAGGGAAGAGAAAGAGGGAGGAGAGACGAGCCTTATTAAACTAAGGTTCACACAGTCCAACCTCCAGAGACTCGACACAAACTGCCCAGAAACAAGAAGAACAACTGCAAAAACTCTAAACATGAGTACAGATACATGTACTCGAGTACAGACGCATGTACTCGAGTACAGACACATGTACTCGAGTACATGCGTCTGTACTCGAATTCATGTATCTGTACAGATACATGTACTCGAGTACAGACGCATGTACTCGAATACAGACACATGCACTCGAGTACAGATACATGTACTCGAGTACAGACACATGTACTCGAGTACAGACGCATGTACTCGAGTACAGATACATGTACTCGAGTACAGACGCATGTACTCGAATACAGACACATGTACTCGAGTACAGATACACACACATGTACTTGTATTTGTACTTGGGCCAGAGTCACAGGAGAATCTCTGTCTTCAGTTGTTCTTTTTCTTGTCACCGTGGAGACGGGATTGTTGTTGTGGAGGATGTTCCACAGTGCGGCATTAAACCTGTTTATCTTTCTGGAGACATGTGACCATGTGACAGATCAGATCTGTGGAGAGGCGAGCCTGTTGTGTGGAAGTGAACACAGCTGTAGACATGCAAACATGTAATGCCACAGTGTGGAACATTCCAGGCACAGGAGTCACATCTCCATGGAGACAAGCTGGTACAGAAAAGTTACAGAGTGCAGCTTTAGTTCATGTACATGTTCAGTTTTTCCCATGAGCCTTTGCAGTTTCAGCCCAAAGTCTAAAGACTCGTGTGTGACTGTGGCAGAATCAGAATCGATCAGAATCGATCAGAATCGATCAGAATCGTTCAGAATCGTTCAGAATCGTTCAGAATCGATCAGAATCGTTCAGAATCGTTCAGAATCGATCAGAATCGATCAGAATCGATCAGAATCCGCTCTGAGTCTTTTCTGCCAGGATGGCGGCGGCGAGCGTCTGTGGGTCTGTGACGTGCGGCGAGCGCGACATCACCCGCCGCACCAGCTCCGACGGGAAAATATTACACAGGTTTATGTAAGTCTTGTCCCGGGCGTCGGCGTAGCGGGCGTCACGAGGGTACCGCCCGTCCTCGTACCGCGCGTCCTCGTACCGCGCGTCCTCGTACCGCGCCTCCTCGTACCGCGCCTCCTCGTACCGCCCGTCCTCGTACCGCGCCTCCTCGTACCGCGCCTCCTCAAACCGGGCGACAGGGCCTGGCGGGGGGTAGGGGGGCAGGGAGCGGCCCGTGCGGCCCAGGACGGCGCTCTGCTCCGGGTACGGGTGGGTGGCGGCGGCGGCGGCGGCGTGCGGCGGCGGGTGGAAGCGCGAGCCGTAACTCTCCCAGTAACAGGACGAGTCGTAGCGCGCCGACGCCAGCGGGGGGCGGTAACACGTGTCCCAGTGCGGCAGGGTCTTGGGGCGCGGGTGGGGGTGGGGGTACAGGTGCGGGTCGGAGCTGCTCTCGGGGCGGGCGCGGGGCGAGGGGGGAGCGGGGCGCGGGCACGGAGGGCGCGGGGGCGTGGAGGTAGTCGCCCGGGCAGCTGGAGCGGGCGGAGAGCGGCCGGTGGTGCAGGTGGGGGGGCAGGGGGTACAGCGGGCGCTTGGGCAGGGCGTCCAGGTGCGACAGGTGAGACAGGTGGGCAGGGGGCAGGTGCGGGTACTCGAGGTGGGCGTGGGCGCAGTAGTCGGGCGGGGGCGGGTACATCCGCGAGGGCGGGTAGTGGAAATCGTCCATGGAAGATTCGGTCGGACACGAGTCGCAGCTGCTGCTTTCGCTGCCACATTCAGACCCGGCGGAGCCCATAGACCCGAGAGACCCCAGCCTGTAGTCCTGGTCCTGGACCGGTCTGAGGTCCGGTCTGAGGTCCGGTCTGAGGTCCGGTCTGAGGTCTGGTCTGAGGTCCGGTCTGAGGTCTGGTCTGAGGTCCGGTCTGAGGTCCGGTCTGAGGTCCGGTCTGAGGTCCGGTCTGAGGTCCGGTCTGAGGTCAGGTCTGAGGTCCGGTCTGAGGTCGGTCTGAGGTCAGGTCTGAGGTCTGAGGTCCGGTCTGAGGTCCGGTCTGAGGTCCGGTCTGAGGTCCGGTCTGTAGTCCGGGTTGGGTCTGGAGGCGACGGAGAGGCTGGCGAAGGCCCGGGTGACGCTGTAGTAGTCGGGCGAGGGGCAGTGGGGGTACGGCGGGTCAGGGGGCGGGGGCTCGTCCTGGGGCACGGGGGCGACGGTCGGGGGCCCACCTGGAGCCGGGGACAAGGTTCTGCTCTGAGGCTGAAACAAACGATCCTCAACATAAACCTGGAAACAGAACAGATACACAGATCTAAACCAGGTCTAAACCAGGTCTAAACCAGGACTAACCAGGTGTAAACCAGATCTAAACAGGACTAAACAGGTGTAAACCAGGATAAACCAGGACTAAACCAGGATAACCAGGACTAAACCAGACTAAACTAAACAGGTCTAAACTAAACAGGACTAAACTAAACAGGACTAAACCAGGTCTAAACCAGGACTAAACCAGGTCTAAACCAGGTCTAAACCAGGTCTAAACCAGGACTAAACAGGTGTAAACCAGATCTAAACCAGGACTAAACCAGGTCTAAACCAGGTAAACCAGGTCTAAACCAGGACTAAACCAGGTGTAAACCAGGATCTAAACCAGGTCTAAACCAGGTCTAAACCAGGTAAACCAGGACTAAACCAGGACTAAACTAAACCAGGACTAAACCAGGACTAAACCAGGACTAAACCAGGACTAAACCAGGTCTAAACCAGGAAAAACCAGGACTAAACCAGGTCTAAACCAGGTCTAAACCAGGACTAAACCAGGTCTAAACCAGGACTCTAAACCAGGACTAAACCAGGTCTAAACCAGGACTAAACCAGGACTAAACAGGTCTAAACCAGGACTAAACCAGGTCTAAACCAGGTCTAAACCAGGTCTAAACCAGGACTAAACCAGGACTAAACCAGGACTAAACCAGGACTAAACAGGTCTAAACCAGGACTAAACCAGGTCTAAACCAGATCTAAACCAGGATAAACCAGGATAAACCAGGTCTAAACCAGGACTAAACCAGGTCTAAAACCAGGTAAACCAGGACTAAACCAGGTCTAAACCAGGACTAAACCAGGTAAACAGGACTAAACCAGGTAAACAGGTAACCAGACTAACAGGACTAAACCTAAACCAGGTCTAAACCAGGTCTAAACCAGGACTAAACCAGGTAAACCAGGATAAACAGGACTAAACAGGACTAAACCAGGTCTAAACAGGACTAAACCAGGTAAACTAAACCAGGTTAAACCAGGTCTAAACCAGGACTAACCAGGACAAACAGGACTAAACCAGGTAAACCAGGTCTAAACCAGGACTAAACCAGGACTAAACCAGGTCTAAACCAGGATAAACAGGATCTAAACCAGGACTAAACCAGGTCTAAACCAGACTAAACCAGGTCTAAACCAGGACTAAACCAGGTCTAAACCAGGACTAAACCAGGACTAAACCAGGACTAACCAGGACTAAACCAGGTCTAACCAGGACTAAACAGGTAAACCAGGACTAAACCAGGACTAAACCAGGTAAACCAGTCTAAACCAGGATAAACAGGTCTAAACCAGGACTAAACCAGGTCTAAACCAGGTCTAAACCAGATTAAACCAGGACTAAACCAGGTCTAAACCAGGTCTAAACCAGGACTAAACCAGGTCTAAACCAGGTCTAAACCAGGAATAAACCAGGTCTAAAACCAGGACTAAACCAGGTCTAAACCAGGACTAAACCAGGTCTAAACCAGGACTTAAACCAGGACTAAACCAAAACCAGGACTAAACCAGGTCTAAACCAGGTCTAAACCAGGTCTAAACCAGGACTAAACCAGGTCTAAACAGGTCTAAACCAGGACTAAACCAGGTCCAGATAAACCAGGTCTAAACCAGGGACTAAACCAGGAAACCAGGTAAACCAGGTCTAAACCAGGAAACTAAACCAGGTCTAAACCAGATCTAAACCAGAAAACCAGGTCTAAACCAGTCTAAACCAGGTCTAAACCAGGTCTAAACCAGGATCTAAACCAGGTCTAAAGGTCTAAACCAAACCAGGACTAAACCAGGTCTAAACCAGGTCTAAACCAGGTCTAAACCAGGACTAAACCAGGTCTAAACCAGGTCTACTAAACCAGGACTAAACCAGGACTAAACCAGGTCTAAACCAGGGAAAACCAGGTCTAAACCAGGTCTAAACCAGGTCTAAACCAGGACTAAACCAGACTAAACCAGGTCTAAACCAGGACTAAACCAGGACTAAACCAGGTTCTAAACCAGGTCTAAACCAGGTCTAAACCAGGACTAAACCAGGTCTAAACCAGGACTAAACCAGGACTAAACCAGGAAACTAAACCAGGTCTAAACCAGGTCTAAACCAGGACTAAACCACGGTCTAAACCAGGTAAACTAAACCAGGACTAAACCAGGACTAAACCAGGTCTAAACCAGGTCTAAACCAGGTCTAAACCAGGACTAAACCAGGTCTAAACCAGGTCTAAACCAGGACTAAACCAGGTCTAAACCAGGTCTAAACCAGGACTAAACCAGGACTAAACCAGGTCTAAACCAGGTCAAAACCAGGACTAAACCGGGCCTGACCTCGGCGTCTCCGTAGGACAGGGCTCGCACGTTGGGGTCAGATTGGCGTTTGGTTCCGCTCCTCTGGGTCTCTGCCGTCGGGACGCTGTGGGACTTGACCAGACCCGGGTCGGTCTGGGTCCTGGTCTGGGTCTTGGTCTGGACCTTGGACTGGGTCTTGTTCTGGTTCTTGGTCGGGTTTTTGGCGCTGGCTCTGAGTTCATCGGCGACGGATCTCTGAGGCTGAGCTCCTCGCTCCGGGTGATAATATTTACACTTGTGTCCATAAGTGCACTTTTTACCTGCAACGAGGACAAGAGTCAAGGACCAGGACTAAACCCGGTCTAAACCCGGACTAAACCTGTTCTAAACCCCATCTAATCCCGGTCTAAAGCCGGTCTAAAGCCGGTCTAAAGCCGGTCTAAAGCCGGTCTCACCGTAGGGGCAGGGCTGTTTCTTCTGCTCTGGGATGACGGGACGTTTTCGGAGGAAGTTGTCGAGACTCGGTCCGTGTCGTCCCAGAGGATCGTCTGGAGGCATAAACCTGAAACATGTTTTATTTTCATTTAGATTCAAGAAAAAACATTTGGACAAAGTCAAACTTCACAAAATGTCTCCTCCTCTTGTCGTGTTTCAGATGGACTTGGATATGAAACATTTCAATATATATTTGATCAAATATTTCAATCTACAGTGTGGAAGAGTCCGGAGGCGTCTGCACGTTTCCTTGGTAACAGAAAGTTAAAACCAAACTGTGGAATATTACGGAAGGTGTGTTGTGTCAGAGGAGTTTCAGTGCAGTGAGCGCCCCCTGCTGGCAGATATGAGGCAGGACTAGACCAGGACTGAACCAGGACTGAACCAGGTCTAGACCAGGACTAGACCAGGACTGAACCAGGTCTAGACCAGTTGTGGACTCACTTGTCGTTGACGAAGCTGTACATGAGGAGTCTGTCGTCGATGAAGCGTTTCCACTCGGGTTTCTCGTTGGCGAGGTCGCGGTAGTTGTCGTTGGAGACGATGACGCCGTCCGACTCGAACGCCAACTTCACGATGAAGCGATCGTCGTAACAGACGACGCGGCGTCCCTGAACCCGACGAGACGGAGTGAACACCAACAACTTCTGCTTCTCCAGCACACGAAGGATCTCCTGATCTGAAACACACGAGTTTAAACAAACACACGAGTTTAAACAAACACACGAGTTTAAACAAACACACGAGTTTAAACAAACACACGAGTTTAAACACACGAGTTTAAACAAACACGAGTTTAAACAAACACACGAGTTTAAACAAACACGCGAGTTTAAACAAACACACGAGTTTAAACACACGAGTTTAAACAAACACAAAACACACGAGTTTAAACAAACACACGCACACGAGTTTAAACAAACACGCGAGTTTAAACACACGAGTTTTACACTTTTGCGGGGGAATAAAGAGGGTATTACACTTCAGGGTTTAAGGGTTCTAGGTTCTGGGTTCTAGGTTCAGGGTTCTGGGTTCTAGGTTCAGGGTTCTAGGTTCTTAGGGTTCTGGGTTCTAGGTTCAGGGTTCTAGGTTCTGGTTCTAGGTTCAGGGTTCTGGGTTCTAGGTTCAGGGTTCTAGGGTTCTGGGTTCTAGGTTCAGGGTTCTAGGTTCTAGGTTCTAGGGTTCTGGGTTCTAGGTTCAGGGTTCTAGGTTCTGGGTTCTAGGTTCTGGGTTCTAGGTTCAGGGTTCTAGGTTCTAGGTTCTGGGTTCTAGGTTCAGGGTTCTGGGTTCTAGGTTCAGGGTTCTTTCTAGGTTCTGGGTTCTAGGTTCAGGGTTCTGGGTTCTGGGTTCAGGTTCTGGGTTCTAGGTTCTAGGTTCTGGGTTCTAGGGTTCTAGGTTTCAGGGTTCTAGGTTCTAGGGTTCTAGGTTCTGGGTTCTAGTTCTAGGTTCAGGTTCTAGGTTCTAGGGTTCTAGGTTCTGGTTCTAGGGTTCAGGGTTCTGGGGTTCTAGGTTCTGGGTTCTGGGTTCTAGGTTCAGGGTTCTGGGTTCTAGGTTCTGGGTTCTAGGTTCTAGGTTTGGGTTCTAGGTTCTGGTTCTAGGTTCAGGGTTCTAGGTTCTGGGTTCTAGGTTCTAGGTTCTGGGTTCTAGGTTCTGGGTTCTGGTTCTGTTCTAGGTTCAGGGTTCTGGGTTCTAGGTTCAGGGTTCTGGGTTCTAGGTTCTGGGTTCTAGGGTTCTAGGGTTCAGGGTTCAGAGTTCTGGGTTCAGGGTTCTGGGTTCTGGGTTCTGGGTACCGGTGATGGGCGCGTCGGGGCGGGACTGCTCCTTCCTCCAGGCCGGGACAAACACGGTGATGTCACGATGACCTCGCTCCAGGAACCAATCAACAGCGAGCTGGATGCCCTGGCACGAGAACACTTCCTTGTTTCCATGACTACGGAAAAATACAGAGAAGAGCTTTAGAAAAACAGAATCACAAGATCTGAAGAACAACAGGTCCACAAGATCTAAACCAGGTCTAAACCAGGACTAAACCAGGTCTAAACCAGGACTAAACCAGGTCTGACCTCATGGCCACGTTGCTTCCGTCGACCACAATCGGTCTCAGATTTTCTTGGTCGCTTTCGGTCGGCGCCGGCGAGTCTCCTCGTCCGTCCTCTGCGCAGCCGCACGAAGACCCCGGGCCGGACCCGAGACCGGAGCTCGGTCCGGAGCCCGGTCCGGAGCCCAGATCCTGGTCGGGCTCCGGTTTGGTCCCGAGTCTGACCAGCTCCCCCAGCACGTCGTTGATGAGCGTCTGCGGTCCGAGTTTGGTGAGGACGGCGCGGACCGTCTCCTCGCCGTAGCCCAGTTTAAGAGCGAAGTCCAGTTTGGCCTGGAACTCTCTGCTGCCCCCTGCTGTGGGCGCCGGGGACGGGCCCGCGGGCTCCGGGGAACTCGGAGGATCTGGAGGGACCAGGTCTCCGCTGAGGAAAACACAAGACAAAACAAAATTACATTTATTCAGCAAAACATAAAGAAATTAAATTTAAAAAATGAAAAGTATAATAAATGTTTGTCCTTTTTTTTTTGTGATTCAAACTATCGGTTCATTAATACTTTTTCATATTATTTATTTATTATTATTATTAATTTTAGACCAAACCAAGCTCCATCGAGACCGAGACAAGACCAAGTCCAAGCTCCTTATTAAGCAAAAGATGTTCATTTTGTCTTCTTATATACTTTAACTTCTTGGGTTCTTTTTAAAGTAGTAGTAAGAACATTATTGGAACGGGCCACACTCATCACAGACCCACAGGGAGGAAGAGGAGAGACACGTCACACAAACACTCAAACAATGTCAATATCCCAGCTGGACCATAAACAACAAGTTATCAATAAAACCAACAAACCCCGGAAAAAAACACAACAATCCAACACAGGGCAGCAGGACAAGAACATAGTCACACTACAGAACATCAGAGGAACAACTGAACCATCCAGAGAGACATGAAAAAACACAACATAAACACTGGAGTCAAACCAAACACAAAACTCCACCAACAACTCGTACACCCCAAGGACAAAATCCCACCAGAACAAAAATGCAACACCATCTACGAAATTCAATGCAAATCATGCAATAAATCACACACAGGGGAAACAGGCCGAGCATTTCACATCCGAAAAAAGGAACAGCAAAAGGAATGCGAGAAGGAAACGTCAGGGAGACTCACCAGAACAAAAAGACAAAGCAGAACAGGAAAACCTAAAATCCTCCACATCAGACACTGTAAAAGGAACAACCACATTATGGATCAGGACGAGACTCGGGTCATTGGATCAGAAAACAACAAGTTCAAACGCTGGATCAAGGAGGACGGTGAAATCAGGAAACGAGGCACGGACAGAATTAACCGTGATGACGGAGCCTTCCTCCTTTCACACACCTGGGACACCCTCCTCCAGAGACACCGGGCGACGGGAGGCGTGGTCAGTCTGAGCGACCTGCCAGGTCCATCAGGTCTGACCACGCCCACAGGAAGTAACAACAGCTGATATACGACACGTCACCACCAACACCAGGACAGATCTGAAGATGCAGCAGCAGAAACACGTCAACAAGTAAACACACTTTACTGCATCGTCTTTAAAAAGAACCCAAGAAGTTAAAGTCCAAGCTCCATCGAGACCGAGACAAGACCGAGACCAAGCTCCATCGAGACCGAGACAAGACCGAGACCCAAGACTCCATCGAGACCGAGACAAGACCGAGACCAAGCTCCATTCCATCGAGACCGAGACAAGACCGAGAGACCAAGCTCCATCGAGACCGAGACAAGACGAGACGAGACAAGCTCCATCGAGACCGAAGACTCCAAGCTCCATCGAGACCGACCGAGAGACGTCCAAGCTCCATCCATCGAGACCGAGACAAGACCGAGACCAAGCTCCATCGAGACCGAGTCCAAGCTCCATCGAGACCGAGACAAGACCGAGTCCAAGCTCCATCGAGACCGAGTCCAAGCTCCATCAAGACCGAGTCCAAGCTCCATCGAAGACCGAGTCCAAGCTCCATCGAGACTGGGACAAGACCGAGTCCAAATGCGCTTGAGTCCGAGCTGAGACCAAGACTGTAAAAAAGTGGTCTCGACTAATGACACTAGATTCTAGTGAAGGTGTGTGGAGTTTAAAAACACGGTGGAGCACTTCCTGTATCACCACATGATGACATCAGAAGGTGGAACAGAGTGTTTGAGAGAAGAACTCATGTTAAATGTTTGGGTTTGTGAGTTAAACATGTGAATGAAACAAAACACAAGACCAGGATTATGGGACATTTAAAGGTTTCTGTTGGTCTGGTTGGTACCTGTTTGAGTCCTGGTTCAGATCAGGGTCCTGGTTCAGGTCCGGGTCCTGGTTCAGGTCCGGGTCCTGGTTCAGATCCGGGGGTCCCTCTGGTCCCAGGTCCACACACTGGGACCTGCACAGGGGCTGGTGCGAGGACTTGACCTGGTTGAGTCCCGGTTCAGACCCGTCCTCTCTCTCCTCCCCCTGGTCCCGCGGCTCGCTCGCCCGCTCCTCCATGTCGGGGGGGGGGCGGCGGGGGAGGGGCCCGTCAGGTGCAGGTAGACCAGGTCCAGACCGGAGTCCGGACCGGAGTCCAGAGCGGGACTGTGGGCGGTCTCCTCATGGTCCTGATGTCCCATGGGTTTGGTTCAGTCATCCCCAGAACCACAGCCAACGCTCGCCCGAAAACACTGAACACACACACACACGCACGGAGAAACACACACACACACACACACACACACAGAGAACACACACACACACACGGAGAAACACACACACACACACACACGGAGAGAGAAACACACACACACACACACACACAGAGAACACACACACACACGGAGAAACACACACACACACACACACACGGAGAGAGAACACACACACACACACACACACGGAGAACACACACACAGAGAGAGAAACACACACACACACACACACACCACACGGAGAGAAACACACACACACAGAGAGAAACACACACACACAGAGAGAGAAACACACACAGAGAGAACACACACACACACACAGAGAACACACACACACACGGAGAAACACACACACACACACACACACACACAGAAAAACACACACACACACACACACACACACACACAGAGAAACACACACACACACAGAGAAACACACACACACAGAGAAACATGGATTATTATTATTATTTTTTTTATTTACCACAAACTCACCCTCCCCTCGATAACAGAACCGCCGCCGCCGCCCATTAAAAACACCTAGAGCCTGAAAGATTTGGATGTTTTTTGATCTGATAAAACTGTGTAAAAATGTGTGTGTTTGCTGCAGATGTTCCTGTAGGAGCAGGTAGGGGGCGCTCTTGGAAAAAGGATCAAAACTTAAACACAACAGATTCCAGGCAACTCCAAAAAAGTAGAAAAAGTTTTTAAAAAATCGCACGAGGAAAAATATAGTTAAAAGGCCTTAACTGGTCTTCATCAGTTAATTAATTGACATGTTGATGTGTTTAATAGAGCCGATATGGATTTTGTTGTGGCCGATATGAAACCGATTATAATGGGAGTTGGAGCTGCCGATATAATCGCCGATATATTTAGTGATGTAAAAATTCACTGTAAATCTTGAATTGTTTAAAAAACTTAGGTTTGGCTCTGGTGGATTTTAAATTGGGTTTATTTAGGAAACATTTATTGTTATTTTGACTCTTTACATCATATTTACAGACAGTAGTTTGGCCTAATGGCATTTTTGCATCACATTCTAGACACTAGTGATGGGGATTCCAGTTTTTTTTTTTTGAAAACTAGCTCTTTTGGCTCGGCTCACTAAACCAACTGGCTCTTTCAGCTCCCAAGTGACTCTTGAGATTGTTTTGTTGCAAGCAGGACTAAACCAGAACTGAACCAGGACTGAAAAAGGACTAAACCAGGACTAAAACAGATTTAAACCATGTGTAAAACAGGACTAAACCAGAACTGAACCAGGACTGAGTGTCTGGACTCTGTTTCTATCTCTCTCCTGCACTCAAGCCCAAGTTTAGTCCTGGTTTATTCATTTTATGCTGAACTGCAGCCAAATATGCACTTTTTTTTTTTATCCTATGCAAACGCAGATTTCTGAAAGTTTCGTTTTCAGCCGCTGCTGCTGTCAAACTACGGGTCGACATGCGACATGAAGAGAAAAAGTGAGAAAAAGAGAAAACACGGCTCCCAATAAGAAACATGCTCCTGTTGTTCACTTCAAAGAGCCGAATCTAAGAGCCGCTTCGATCGCGACCCATAACTCCTGCTAGTAAATAAACTACCGCTATTAGCCTTTAGCCGTAAATGCTGCGCACCGCGGTAATTAATTATATGCATAAATGTGGATCATTCACACGTCTATTCACAGCTCATTTACAGATCAATACTGGTCCAGTGACAAATATACAGACAATATAAACACTTTACAATAGACCAATAGAAACAGCCTGTTTATGTGCGGAGCTACAGCAGCTAACCGCTAACAAAACCTAAACTAGCTTCAAAGTCGATGTATTTCCAACACTCACCGCTCACACAGGCTCCTCCCACATCACACAGGCTCCTCCCACATCACAAGTCTGAACTAATAAATGTCCTTTTAATCCAGACTCAAACCGATTGTCCGTAAAAAGAAAATAATGTCAGTGTTGCGCACGTCTGCAGGTGTAAACAAACACACGTGAGTGAAGTGACGTGACTCTGTGGTGTGTTCAGGGACAGTACGGACACAGACAAATTACACCACAGATAAATACTGACGCAGAGCCACATATTAGGACATTTATCTGTCTGTAAATTGGATTAAATGAACATAATGTAGAGAGTCTAAGCTTTATAACGACGTATCACATGCCCACGTGAAATATCGGCCCATATCAGCGAGCATATCGGCCGATATGTCTCCAGGTGCCCATATTGGCCGATAATATCGGCCAGCCGATATATCGGTCGGGCTCTAGTGTTTAATGACGTTAAAATTCAGTGTGAATCTTCAGCTGATGATAAAACTTCGGTTTGACTCTATTCAATTTGAAGTTGGGTTTGTTTTAGGCGACATTTCCTGATATTCTGTCTCTTTACGTCATATTTAAAAACAGTAGGTCGACCTAGTGGCATTTTTGCATCACATTCTGGGTCAGCTCTATGTTCTCACAGCTCTATGTTCTCACAGCTCTATGTTCTCACAGCTCTATGTTCTCACAGCTCTATGTTCTCACAGCTCTATGTTCCCACGGCTCTATGTTCCACGGCTCTATGTTCTCACGCTCTATGTTCTCACGGCTCTATGTTCTCACGCTCTATGTTCTCACGCTCTATGTTCTCACAGCTCTATGTTCTCACAGCTCTATGTTCTCACAGCTCTATGTTCTCACATGTTCTCACAGCTCTATGTTCCCACAGCTCTATGTTCTCACAGCTCTATGTTCTCACAGCTCTATGTTCTCACAGCTCTATGTTCTCACAGCTCTATGTTCTCACAGCTCTATGTTCTCACAGCTCTATGTTCTCACAGCTCTATGTTCTCACAGCTCTATGTTCTCACAGCTCTATGTTCTCACAGCTCTATGTTCTCACAGCTCTATGTTCTCACAGCTCTATGTTCCCACAGCTCTATGTTCACAGCTCTATGTTCTCACAGCTCTATGTTCTCACAGCTCTATGTTCTCAC
This sequence comes from Boleophthalmus pectinirostris, assembly GCF_026225935.1. Classification (NCBI taxonomy): domain Eukaryota; kingdom Metazoa; phylum Chordata; class Actinopteri; order Gobiiformes; family Gobiidae; genus Boleophthalmus; species Boleophthalmus pectinirostris. The sequence continues at coordinate 23,751,800 of NW_026570994.1, read as the reverse complement.
AGCTCTATGTTCTCACAGCTCTATGTTCTCTCAGCTCTAAGATTTTTCTCAAAATTAAACTCTAAGTCAAGTCATTTTTGTTTTTAAACCACATTTGCTCCATGACCTGTACATCACATCTGGAGTCTCTGCTGCTGCTGGAGAAGAGTTTTGATGTAATTGTCGACCAAATTGGGAGAAATGTGATAAAATCTGATGTAAACTGACAATAAAGGAAACATGGAAACGTAGCTCCTCCTTTTGTAAAGAAAAAAAAAAAACTTGAGGGAAATGAGGGAACAAAGGCACATCCCCGACATTCTGACCTGTAAACAAAGTAAATCAACTGCAGCTCTCAGTCTTTAGCGGTAAATGTGTGTGCGCCGCAGGAATTATATACGTATAAATTCACCTCTCACATATTTGCACATTTATCTGTCTGTAAATTCGATTAAACTGACATAATATAGTCGAGTTTGAGCTGACGTCATTGTTATTAAAAGTCTGCGTTGCTGCTGGGAAATATTCTGGTCGGAGGCAGAAACACGGTCGTGTCAAACACAGTGTTTAACCTCCTGTATTTCTCCTGATATTGGTAAATTCCTGCTGCATCATCAGACGCACAAATAGAAACACAGAAGAAGGAAAATGTCTTTTTCATATTCTGAGTGAAAAGAACCACTAACGGTGAATTAAACGACTTTCAAACGTCCGCAGAGCAAACGTAGAAGATCCTAACAAACCGTGGACTCAACAAGTTCAACAACACATCCAGACTCTTGGAGGTTTTCATCTTTTCTGCTGTGAATGGCCCAGGAGTTTCACCAAGTCATTGTGGATGTCGCCCAAGTGAATATTTGTCCAGAAGTTTGGTTTGGTCCAGACTCTGTCGGGGTTGAAAAGGGAGATTTGTCGTCCGTCGATGTTTATGACCAATTTGTGGTCAAATGTTCTTGGGTCGTCTGCTGTTAGAGTGGAGAAATAACCAGGATCAATACCCTTTACGTGTTTTCTCGCTCCGTCCGTCATGTTCAATTAGTGTTTCTTGCCGCCGACCAAAATAATTCCCATCATGCAACACGCGCTTTTGTCAACAGTGAAACTGGCCTGTAAACAGAGTCTAAGCTTGATGATGTAACGAGGTGTAACCTGCCCACGTGAACCATCAGCCCACATCGACAACATTTAGGCCGAGAGTCGATATGTCTCCAGGTGCCCATATCGGCCGATAATATTGGCCAACCGATATATCGGTGGGGCCCAGTGCCTACGTCACAGTGGGGAAGAGCCACAAAATGGAGTCTAGAAAATAATAATAATAATAATAATACATTTTATTTCTATTGCACTTTACATAAAATAATCTCAAAGTGCAACAGGTAAAAACTATGAGTAAAAAAGTGCATCAGCAAACAGTGGATCAAACTAAAACCATTGCAGGAATTAATAAGATAAAACAAGAATAAAATACAATTAACAAAAGGCTTTAGTAAAAAAAAAAAAAGAGATTTATTCTACATTTACACAGAGTCTGGTTTGTTGAGAAACTAATATTTCCCTCCCTCTGTTTTCCAAAATAACTTCGGCTCACAGCATCGTTAAACGTTTTCGTTGACATCGACCCACATGAATCGTCCATCGAGCTCCGTCACATCTACACCGAGACTCAAACCTGTAGCGTTTATTTGATTCAATTTGTAAGTTTGACTCACAGATCTGTTTAAAAAGGTGCATTAGTGAGCGGCTCGCCTCTCCACAGATCTGACACAGCCTCATGTGTCTCTGCACACGGACATGAAACATCAGCTGTGTGTGAATATGAAACACATGACACGTGTCCTAAAATCTAAATCTTAAATTTGCCAAAACATCGTCTTCACGTGTTTTAAAAGTCTCCACTCCCCACACTAAGTCGCTCCCCGTTCAGAGCTCTGTCACAACACATCAGTGTGGATCCCACCAACGACACTCCTGAAACTCCTGCACATCAAGAGTCAAACTCAAAAAAGTTTATTGTCAATTTTCTTATGAAACACATGAACTGAAATTGTTCTAACCCAGTAGAAGCTCCGCCTCTTTAAAGCTGCACCGTGGAGCTTTTTGGGCCAAGAGTTTGAGTCGGACTCCAACAAATCAAAGATTACTTTAGAAAACTGACAGATAAGTTTAAAGACACACTGTGGAACATTCCAGACAAAGTAAAAACATGGACATGAGGCCAGCAGGAAAAGTGACGCAGTGCAGCTTTAAAAGAGAAAACGTGCACTTTTAAAAACAAACTAAAACATAAACTACGAGAGTAAAATTACAATAAAGCCTTCAACCAAAACCAGGACTAAACCAGGACTAAACCAGGACTAAACCAGGACTAAACCAGGACTAAACCAGGACTAAACCAGGTCTAAACCAGGACTAAACCAGGACTAAACCAAGACTAAACCAGACTTAAACCAGGACTAAACCAGGTCTAAACCAGGACTAAAACCAGGACTAAACCAGGACTAAACCAGGTCTAAACCAGGTCTAAACCAGGACTAAACCAGGTCTAAACCAGGACTAAACCAGGACTAAACCAGGACTAAACCAGGACTAAACCAGGACTAAACCAGGTCTAAACCAGGTAAAACCAGACTAAACCAGGTCTAAACCAGGACTAAACCAGGACTAACCAGGTCTAAACCAGTAAACCAGTCTAAACCAGGACTAAACCAGGACTAAACCAGGTCTAAACCAGGACTAAACCAGGTCTAAACCAGGACTAAACCAGGACTAAACCAGGACTAAACCAGGTCTGGAGCAGGTCTTGTTGGGGTCAGTGTTGTTTTTTTGGCACACTTCTGTCTGTAGTTTTTTTCTGCTCGTGTTTGTGAATGGACACACGGGGGGGGGGGGGGGGGGGGGGGGGGTTAGAGGGGAGGGGCTCGGGGGGCAGACAGAGGAGGGGGGGTGGTGCATTTTCTGAAACAGCTGTTGCTAGGAGACGGCTGTTCCTTTAACCGTCACAATCGTTTGTCCCCGTCTCATTTTTATAATGAGTTTTTATCCGTGAAACGAGATTAAACCAGAGTTTACAAACGACTGTAAGACCCCACAGAGACCAGGTCTAGACCTGGTTCAGTCCAGGTCTAGACCTGGTTCAGTCCTGGTTCAGTCCTGGTTCAGTCCTGGTTTAGCTGAAATTTAGTCCTGGTTTAGTTTAAATTTAGACCTGGTTTAGTTTAAATTTAGACCTGGTTTAGACCTGGTTTAGTCTTGGTTTAGTTCTGCAGGTTGGAGACTTGAGGGTCAATAAGTGCATCTTTCAAAATGAACAACGCAGACGGAGAGAAAGAAGAAGAAGCAGAGGAGGAGGAAGAGGAGAGGAGGAGAGGAGGAGGAGGAGGAGGAGGAGGAGGAGGAGGAGGAGGAGAGGAGGAGGAGGAGGAGGAGGAGAGGAGGAGGAGGAGGAGGAGGAGAGAGAGGAGGAGGAGAGAGGAGGAGGAGGAAAAGAGGGAGAGAGTGAGTGTGCGTTTGACGGTTGGTTGGTTTGAATGATGCGTCTGTGAGGAACTGTCACTCAAACACTTTTCTCTCTGTTTGAACGACAAAACTGAACCAAAAAACAACAGACTCACAGGGTTTCTACACCTCACCACACAGATCTCTAGATGACTCAAACACACGTGGACCTCTGGAGGCAGGTTTATCATGAGGAACAACGTGAGAACATCAGAGAACAACATCCAAGAACCTGGATCTTCTTGAAGCTCTTTAACTCTGTCAGTGTTTTATTCTTTTATTGATTTACTGTAGGTCAGATTTTTTACAGCTCAGTTCAGATTTAGCGGCACGGTGGCTGAGTGGCTAGCACTCAGCCTCACAGCAAGAAGGTTTGGGTTCGATCCCCGGTCGCCCAGGCCTTTCTGTGTGGAGTTTGCATTTTCTCCCCGTGTCTGGATGGGTTCCTCCGGGTGCTCCGGTTCCCCCATCAACCCAAAACATGCTACATAGGTCTCCATAAACAGTTGATAGTCATGGTCAGTTAAATACAATCAATTCAATCATTGTGTCCTTAGGCAAGACACTTCACCCACATTGCCTAGTATGAAAGTGGTGTGTGTGTGTGTGAGTGCTGGTGGTGGTCGGAGGGACCGATGGCGCCGAGTGGCATGGCAGCCGCGCCTCTGTCAGTGAGCCCCAGGGCAGCTGTGGCTACAATAGTAGCTTACCATCATCAGGGTTTAGAGTGAATGAATAATGCTGTATGAATGAATGCTGAATGAATAGTGCTGAATAATGCTGTGTAAAGCGTCTTTGGGGACAGAAAATGTTGTGAAAGCGCTATATAAATAAAGACTTACTTACTTACTAGATTTAGATTTAGATTTACTTTTCAGGAATAATTCTGATTTTACTGAATGTTTACATTAAAAAAACTGAAAACTTTAGATTTGTAACTCGATGTTTTGATCTGTGACAGAACTTATACAAGATATAATAGAATAAAAAACACTGGTTCAGTCCAGGTTCAGTCCAGGTTTAGTCCTGGTTCAGTCCAGGTTCAGTCCAGGTTCAGTCCAGGTTCAGTCCAGGTTTAGTCCAGGTTTAGTCCAGGTTTCAGTCCAGGTTCAGTCCAGGTTCAGTCCAGGTTCAGTCCAGGTTCAGTCCAGGTTTAGTCCAGGTTCAGTCCAGGTTCAGTCCAGGTTCAGTCCAGGTTCAGTCCTGGTTTAGTCCTGGTTCAGTCCAGGTTCAGTCCAGGTTCAGTCCAGGTTCAGTCCAGGTTTAGTCCAGGTTCAGTCCAGGTTCAGTCCAGGTTCAGTCCAGGTTTAGTCCTGGTTCAGTCCAGGTTCAGTCCTGGTTCAGTCCTGGTTCAGTCCAGGTTCAGTCCAGGTTCAGTCCAGGTTCAGTCCAGGTTCAGTCCAGGTTTAGTCCAGGTTTAGTCCTGGTTCAGTCCTGGTTCAGTCAGTCCAGTTCAGTCCAGGTCAGTCAGTTTAGTCCTGGTTCAGTCCAGGTTCAGTCCTGTTCAGTCAGTTCAGTCCAGTTTAGTCCAGGTTCAGTCCAGGTTCAGTCCAGGTTCAGTCCAGGTTTAGTCCAGGTTCAGTCCAGGTTCAGTCCAGGTTTAGTCCTGGTTTAGTCCTGGTTCAGTCCTGGTTTAGTCCAGGTTTAGTCCAGGTTTAGATCCCTGTGTGGGACAGAGTCTCTCGGTGTTGGTCTCTACACTCAACACCTGCTGTGGACCAATAATACTACAGTAGTGGTAAAATATAGTTGTAATAGTAATTGTACTAGTAGTAGTAGTAGTAGTAGTAGTAGTAGTAGTAGTAGTAGTAGTAGTAATTGTCAAGTTTAAAGTACAGGCTGTGACCCTGTGACCAGCAGAGGGCGCAGGATCACAGATGCTAAAACAAGAACACTGCAGAAAGAGTCTGTTTAAAGTGCACGCGACGTTTAAAGCACACGGGACGTTTAAAGTGCACATGACGTTTAAAGCACACGGGACGTTTAAAGTGCACATGACGTTTAAAGTGCACGTTTAAAGTGCACGTTTAAAGTGCACGCAACGTTTAAAGTGCACGTTTAAAGTCCACGCAATGTTTAAAGTGCACATGATGTTTAAAGTGCACGTGGCGTTTAAAGTGCACGTGGCGTTTAAAGTGCACGTGGCGTTTAGGGACAGATTCTGCCCCAGAACTGTTCATCTGTTTTATTTATTATTACTTGTTGCACTTTGCTGCAGTTCTCAGTTTTATTTTATTTTACTATTGAATAATGACAAAGGCTTTTTATTCTGTTCTGGTCTTTGTTTACATTCTGGTTGCTAGGAAACAGTTACAGAATTATAATAATAATCTGAGTCTCGTCTCGTCTGCAGCTGCGTCAAACACCAAGAAACATTTACACAACGAGAGAAAACTCAAGTTAAAGCTTAAATAGAATGACCAAACCTGACCTGAGCACTTTAAACACACACACCAGGGGGCGCTACAGAGTCTGAACCAGGACTGAACCAGGACTAAACCAGGTCTTGAGGAAGAGCTGGACAGAAAGAGGAAGTGGTGGTCAGAGTGGAACTTCAGTGCAGAACAGAGAAGCTTCGGTTTTACCCTGAGGTCAAACTCGTCGCCGTTGTCATGGTAATTCACAAGGTTTAGTCACAAACAAATGTAAATGTGAATGTGAATGTGAGCGCGCCCCCTGCTGCTGTGGAGAGGAATAAACACGAGACGCAAACACAAACACAACGAGAGCAAATGTCCGACACCTGACGTCTGAAATCACTCACACGTTTAAACACGAACCAAAAAAAAAACACCAGGAATTAAAAAAAATATGACGTAAAATAATTTAAAATGACAACGCAGGATAAAAAGAGTGTTATTCTAATTATTTCTACTGTTTTACTCCAACTAAACCAGAACTAAACCAGGTCTAAACCAGGTCTAAACCAAGAACTAAACAACATCTGAACAAGGACTAAATTGAGGACCATACCTGGAACTAAACCAGGTCTACGCAAGGACTAAAACGGGCGTAAACTGGGACTAAACCAGAACTAAGTCTAAACCAGGACTTAACTAAAAAACGAGAACTAACCTGGGACTGAACCAGGATTAAATTTTGAACTAAACCAGGTCTAAACCAGAACTAAACCAGGTCTAAAGCAGGAGAGTTCTAGGACTAAACAAGTTCTAAATCAGGACTAAATTGAGGACTATACCTGGAACTAAACCAGGTCTACACAAGGACTAAAACGGGCGTAAATTGGGACTAAACCAGAACCAAGTCTAAAACAAAACTAACTCAGGGACTAAAACAGGTCCAAATCAGGACTAAACCAGAACTAAGACATTTCTAAACCAGAATGGTGCTTGGACTAAATCAAGGACTAAACAAGTTCTAAACCAGGACTAAATTGAGGACTATACCTGGAACTAAACCAGGTCTACACAAGGATTAAGACAGGTTTAAATTGGGACTAAACCAGGACTTAACTAATGGACTAACTCAGGGACTAAACCTGGGACTGAACCAGGTCTAAACCAAGACTAAACTGGGGACTATGCAGGAACTAAACTCGGGACTAAACCAGGTCTAATTTAGGACTAAACCAAAAGAGAACTCATAAACAAGGTCTAAACCAGGTCTAAACTGGGACTAAACTAGTAACAAACCAGGGACTAGACCTGGACTAAACTGGGTCTTAATAAGATCTAAACCAGGTCAAATCTTGAACAAAAACCACAAGATATAAAATACGTAAACCAGGACTAAACCAGGACTAAACCAGGACTGAAACATATTTAGACTCTTTTGAAACCCACTTTCACAAATCTTCATTTTCCGTTTGTTTATTTTCAAACCCACTCACCCCTCGAGTCCCGACCTGCATCTGTGAATCCTCCAAAACACTCGAGAGGAAAAGAAAAAAACTCCACGAGCCACGAAACAGAGACGCAACAAATCCACAAGAAGAAGCAGCAGCAGCTGTAGTAGTAGTAGTAGTAGTATTTGCAGTATTTGCAGTAGTAGTAGTAGTATTTGCAGTAGTTGTAGAAGGCAGTTAACTTGCACAATGAAAGCAGATGGAGCAACAATGAGCAGAGCGGCTGGGGTTCGGATTGACGGAAGAACGACCAATCAGAGCGCAGAGATCTGACAATAGAACCAGAAGAGGAGGAGGAAGAGGAGGAGGAGGAGGAGGAGGAGGAGGAGGAGGAGGAGAGGGAGGAGGAGGGAGCACCGTTACTAAGTCTGTTTTGGACTCGGCCTGACCGATTTAAAAAAAAAAAAAAAAAAAAAAAACTGAATTGCGATTTTTCTGGCAGATATTGCGATTTCGATTTCATCCACAATTTTTTATTTATTTTTTTCAAATCAAGTTTCAGTGCACGTGAACATCTGCAAACATCACCCCAGAGTCCTGCACCGATGATTTGACGCTGGACGATAAGAGCTGTGATTGGTCGAGAAAAACTAGAGCCCGATATGGATTTTGTTGTGGCCGATATGAAACCGATATAATGGAAGTTGGAGCTGCCCGATATATTTAGTGATGTAAAAATTCACTGTAAATCTTGAATTGTTTAAAAAACTTAGGTTTGGCTCTAGTTGACTCTAAATTGGGTTTATTTAGGCAACATTTATTGTTATTCTGACTCTTCACGTCATATTTACAGACAGTTGGACTAATGGCATTTTTGCATCACATTCTAGACACTAGTGATGGGGATTCCAGTTTTTGTATTTTTTTTGTAGAACCGGCTCTTTTGGCTCGGCTCACTAAAGCAGCTGGCTCTTTCGGCTCCCAAGCGACTCTTTGATTGTTTTGTTGCAAGCAGGACTAAACCAAAACTGAACCAGGACTGAAAAAGGACTAAACCAGGACTAAAACAGATTTAAACCATGTGTGAAACAGGACTAAACCAGAACTGAACCAGGACTGAGTGTCGGGACTCGGTCTCTATCTCTCTTTCAAGCCCAAGTTTAGTCCTGGTTTTATTCATTTTATGCTGAACTGCAGCCAAATATGCACTTTTTTTTTTTTTATCCTATGCACACGCAGATTTCTGAAAGTTTCGTTTTCAGCCGCTGCTGCTGTCAAACTACGGTCGACATGCGACATGAAGAGAAAAAGTGAGAAAAAGAGAAAACACGGCTCCCAATAAGAAACATGCTCCCGTTCGTTCAAAGAGTCGGATCTAAGAGCCGCTTCGATCGCGACCCATAACTCCTGCTAGTAAATAAACTACCGCTATTAGCCTTTAGCCGTAAATGCTGCGCACAGCGGTAATTAATTATATGCATAAATGTGGATCATTCACACGTCTATTCACAGCTCATTTACATATCAATACTGGTCCAGTAACAAATATACGGACAATATAATCACTTTACAATAGACCAATAGAAAACAGTCTGTTTATGTGCGGGAGCTACAGCAGCTAACCGCTAACAAAACCTAAACTAGCTTCAAAGTCGATGTATTTCCAACACTCACCGCTCACACAGGCTCCTCCCACATCACACAGGCTCCTCCCACATCACACAGGCTCCTCCCACATCCACATCACAGGCTCTGCAACTAATAAATGTCCTTTTAATCCAGACTCAAACCGATTGTCCGTAAAAAGAAAATAATCTCAGTGTTGCGCACGTCTGCAGGTGTAAACAAACACACGTGAGTGAAGTGACGTCACTCTGTGGTGTGTTCAGGGACAGTACGGACACAGACAGACAAATTACACCGCAGATAAATACTGATGTGGAGCCACATATTAGGACATTTATCTGTCTGTAAATTGGATTAAATGAACAGAATGTAGAGAGTCTAAGCTTTATAACGAGGTGTAACATGCCCACGTGAAATATCGGCCCATATCAGCAAACATATCGGCCGATAGCCGATATGTCTCCAGGTGCCCATATTGGCCGATAATATCGGCCAGCCGATATATCGGTCGGGCTCTAGTAAAAACGACAAAATATTCTATGTGCAGTGTTTTTGGTGACAGAGTTTTCGGGGATTAAAAACACAAACATCTGAAACCACAATCCAGAGTGGAAAAGTTGAACTCGCTTCAACGTAGAGTTTCTGTCTAAACTGCCCAAGACACAAAACTCTGGTCTTGTTGGTCTCTGGTCTGGTCTGGTCTCTGGTCTTTGGTCTTTGGTCTCTGGTCTCTGGTCTTTGGTCTCTGGTCTCTGGTCTCTGGTCTCTGGTCTCTGGTCTCTGGTCTTTGGTCTTTGGTCTCTGGTCTTTGGTCTCTGGTCTCTGGTCTCTGGTCTTGGTCTGGTCTCTGGTCTCTGGTCTCTGGTCTCTGGTCTCTGGTCTCTGGTCTTTGGTCTCTGGTCTCTGGTCTCTGGTCTCTGGTCTCTGGTCTCTGGTCTCTGGTCTCTGGTCTCTGGTCTCTGGTCTGGTCTCTGGTCTCTGGTCTCTGGTCTCTCTGGTCTGGTCTCTGGTCTGGTCTGGTCTCTCTGGTCTCTGGTCTCTCTGGTCTCTCTGGTCTCTGGTCTTCTGGTCTGGTCTGGTCTGGTCTCTGGTCTCTGGTCTCTGGTCTTCTTTGGTCTCTGGTCTGGTCTCTGGTCTTTGGGTCTCTGGTCTCTGGTCTTTGGTCTCTGGTCTGGTCTGGTCTCTGGTCTCTGGTCTCTGGTCTCTGGTCTTTCTGGTCTCTGGTCTTTGGTCTCTGGTCTCTGGTCTCTGGTCTCTGGTCTCTGGTCTCTTTGGTCTCTGGTCTCTGGTCTCTGGTCTCTGGTCTGGTCTCTGGTCTCTGGTCTGGTCTTGGTCTCTGGTCTCTGGTCTCTGGTCTGGTCTGGTCTCTGGTCTCTGGTCTCTGGTCTCTGGTCTGGTCTTTGGTCTCTGGTCTGGTCTCTGGTCTTTGGTCTCTGGTCTGGTCTCTGGTCTTCTGGTCTCTGGTCTCTGGTCTGGTCTCTGGTCTCTGGTCTCTGGTCTCTCTGGTCTGGTCTGGTCTGGTCTCTGGTCTCTGGTCTCTGGTCTCTGGTCTCTCTGGTCTGGTCTGGTCTCTGGTCTCTGGTCTCTGGTCTCTGGTCTGGTCTGGTCTCTGGTCTCTGGTCTCTGGTCTTTGGTCTCTGGTCTTTGGTCTCTGGTCTCTGGTCTGGTCTGGTCTGGTCTCTGGTCTTGGTCTGGTCTCTGGTCTGGTCTCTGGTCTCTGGTCTCTGGTCTCTGGTCTGGTCTTTGGTCTCTGGTCTCTGGTCTGGTCTCTGGTCTCTGGTCTCTGGTCTCTCTGGTCTCTGGTCTGGTCTCTGGTCTCTGGTCTGGTCTCTGGTCTCTGGTCTCTGGTCTTGGTCTCTGGTCTGGTCTCTGGTCTGGTCTTTGGTCTCTGGTCTGGTCTCTGGTCTCTGGTCTCTGGTCTCTGGTCTTCTCTGGTCTCTGGTCTCTGGTCTCTGGTCTCTGGTCTCTGGTCTCTGGTCTGGTCTCTGGTCTTGGTCTCTGGTCTCTGGTCTCTGGTCTCTGGTCTCTGGTCTCTGGTCTCTGGTCTGGTCTCTGGTCTTTGGTCTCTGGTCTCTGGTCTCTGGTCTTTGGTCTCTGGTCTCTGGTCTTTTGTCTCAAAAACTGTAAACACAGATCGATGGTTTTATAAATATTTGTTTCTGCAGTGACGTTCGTGAGTCGCGTCACCTTTTCTTTCGAGTGGAGAAAAGTTTTTGTGAACGTCGTGACCTTTATTTGTAACATGAAATATATTTATAAATGTGGTTATGTTTTTTTTGTAATGTTCCGTGATATTTATTTCTTTATTTATTTGATCACAGAGACACAAACTGCACTGCGGAGGCGACACCTGCAGGGGGCGCGCGTCCAAAAACCACTAGAAAAAAAGGACGAGACATTCAGACTTTCCCGACCGTGTTTTCTCCTCGGTGATTGAAGCGTTTGCGTCGCCGTGGAAACAGCAGGACCCTCCGCCGTCACAGAGCCGACGCGTCCGCTCTCCGTCTCTGTGTTTTTATTTTATTTTATTGCTTTAAAAAAAAAAAGTTTAGGTTTAAAAGAGAAGTTGGACTCAAGACTCTGTTCCTCAAAAACGACTCGAATGCAGAAGTTTGATCACAAAAGAGTCCAGGATCTCGAAACAGAAGCAGAAGTGACACGATTAGTAAGAAAAGTTTAACCTTCGACGCCCTCGAACAATCACACCTTCTTTTTTTTATATTTTGCACAAAACTTCCAAAACAAAAAATAAATAAACATGTGATCACAGTTTAATTTAAAAATGTAAATTAAAATGACTTAAATTAAAAACGTTTGACTTTGAGTTGAAAAGTGAAATGATCGACCAGTGGATTAAATGTTTTTCTAAATTTAAGCAACATTTGATTTTTTTTTCTTATTTTAAAGTTGTTGTTTTTTTTATTTTAAATGCAATAAAATTTATTTTCATATTTTAACTACAAAAAGTTTTGTTCCACTGCAGATGATTTTACTTTTACTCAAGTGAAATTTACTCAAAACCTGATCAAACTTTCTTAATTCAAGTCATTTTAACTTTGTTTAAACCAGGACTAAAACCAGGTCTAAACCAGGACTAAACCAGGTCTAAACCAGGTCTAAACCAGGGACTAAACCAGGTCTAAACCAGGTCTAATCCAGGGACTAAACCAGGTCTAAACCAGGGACTAAACCAGGTCTAAACCAGGTCTAAACCAGGGACTAAACCAGGTCTAAACCAGGACTAAAACCAGGTCTAAACCAGGTCTAAACCAGGACTAAAACTAACTAGGTCTAAACCAGGTCTAAACCAGGGACTAAACCAGGTCTAAACCAGGTCTCTAAACCAGGTCTAAACCAGGACTAAACCAGGTCTAAACCAGGTCTAAAACCAGGACTAAAACCAGGACTAAACTCTAAACCAGGTCTAAACCAGATCTAAACCAGGTCTAAACCAGGTCTAAACCAGGTCCATGTGTGTGTTCTAGTCTCTGTCTCTTATAGTTGTTCTGATCCAGTTCCAGATCATTTTAAACACATTCAGGAAAAGTTCTAAAGGTTCTAAAAGTTCTAAGGGTTCTGCTCGGTTCTGTCAGTTTAGAAGTTTGGATTGTTGTGTTCTGTTAAAGAGCCTCTGGTCTCTGGTCTCTGGTCTCTCTCTGTCTCTGGTCGGGGACTCTGGGACTCTCTCTGGGTCTCCTCTGGACTCTGGACTCTGGTCTGGTCTCTGGACTCTGGTCTCTGGTCTCTGGTCTCTGGTCTCTGGTCTCTCTCTGGACTCTGGTCTCTGGTCTCTGGTCTCTGGACTCTGGTCTGGACTCTGGTCTCTGGACTCTGGTCTCTGGTCTCTGGACTCTGGACTCTGGACTCTGGACTCTGGTCTCTGGACTCTGGTCTCTGGACTCTGGACTCTGGACTCTGGACTCTGGTCTCTGGTCTCTGGTCTCTGGACTCTGGTCTCTGGTCTCTGGTCTCTGGACTCTCTGGACTCTGGACTCTGGACTCTGGACTCTGGTCTCTGGTCTCTGGTCTCTCTGGACTCTGGACTCTGGACTCTGGACTCTGGTCTTCTGGTCTCTCTGGTCTCTGGTCTCTGGTCTCTCTTCTCTGGTCTCTCTGGTCTGGTCTGGTCTCTGGTCTCTGGTCTTCTGGTCTCTGGTCT
>NW_026570994.1:23708733-23733733 GCF_026225935.1 Boleophthalmus pectinirostris | reverse complement strand
GGTCTAACTCAGCACTAAACTAGGACTAAAGTAGTTCTAACCCAGGATTAAACCAGGACTAAAACAAGAACCAAAACCAGGACTAAAGTAGATCTAAACCAGCACTATACCAGGACTAAACCAGGACTAAAACCAGGAGTAAATTAGATCTAGTCCTGGTTTTAGTCCTGGTTTAAAAGTAGATCTCTCCCAGGACTAAACCAGGTTTAACACAGGTCTAACTCAGGGTTAACCAGCTCTAAAATCAGCACTAAACCAGGACTTAAAACAGAACTAGAACCAGAACTAGAACTAAAACCAGGACTAAATGAGGTCTAAAGCAGGTCTACCCCAGGACTAAACCAGGATTAAACCTTTAGAAAACCAAGAGAAGTCCCCAAACAGGCCATGAATAAACCAACAGAGTCTGAATTATTTAGAAATGAAGAGTCACAGATTAAATTACTTAAGATTTTATTCAATGGAAAAAAGACCTTGAGGAAAATACAGTAATTCCCACAGAACACACAGAGGGGCCAGAGGGGCCGGAGCTGTTTCCTGTTCGCAAAAATAAACGTTTAAATGATAAAGGTACAAAAAAAAACAAAAAAAAAATCAAATAAAATAAAGAGTACAAAACAGGAGCCCGAAATTAAACCATAAATATTCAAATTTTGGTGCACAAAACTGTAAACAACAAAGTGTGGAGATATACAAAAGAACGGCGGCCATTTCCTCAGACAGTCGTAAAAATCTAAAAACGAAGCGTTGTGTTTTTTTTGTTTTTTTTACGGAGTTTAAAAATATGCCTTTTGGTAACACTGTCCAGTAGATTTGGCCTTCAAAATAAGAGCAGTAGGAAGTTAGGTAGGTTTAAGTCGGTAGGTACACCTTCACAATAAAAGGTTACAATTGATGGCAGCGAAAACAGAGAAGGCACGGACCTCGAAAAAAAACAAAGGAAATTATTATTATTATTATTATTGGAGGAGTTTCAAAACAAAAGCTCCAAAAAACAGGTCCATTCGAGTCCATTCATTAGTGTATGAATAGCACCGGTGTTTTATTGTGAAAGGGCGTCGCTGTACGGTTACACGGAGCCACGCCCCCTTCTTCTTCTTCTTTTTATTTTTATGATGCGTTTATCATTTCAAACCATGATTTCTATGATTTCAAAGGTGATTTTTCAAGCCATGATCGACTGCATGCACGATTCGCCCTCAAAACCATGCTACGTATACGGCTGTGCGCTACAAATTTCACAGTAAAATTCCACTTTTTTTTTTTTCCGTTTTCGTCAATCAATAACATCGTCCAAAACATGATAAATACGATTACTGTTTTAAAATATGTTGGGTTAAGGTTGTGTGCAGCATTCAAAACAGTGCATTGGAAAAAAATTCGAAGTTGGTTTCAGTATTTTTGAGGCAAAGAGGTGCGATTCAAAAGGAGATTTAAACGTGTGACTGCGTGGTTCCCTGTCGTGATCGCGGGTTCGCTCAGGAAAAAAAGGTCCCTAACACCTCGACTCCGAAAGGCAGGAAGTGGCTTGAGATTTTGACAGAAAGCGCGTAGCAGAATAGTGTTAGATCGTCCGGGCGGCGTCCCGACGGCTTCGCCATCGGATTCTGCGGAGAAATTGGGATCTGGAGCGTCGCTTTCGTATTTACACGGCGGGTTTTTGGAAAGTTCAGGTTCAGCAGCTTTTACACGGATTAAAAACACGTGAGGACGTCTCAGGACACGTCCCGTCTCACTCAAGAGTCACGTTCTAATGCTCCAAATCCCTCGTCACAAACAGAGCCGGGCTTGTGTGATCAGATTTTCACGGAGTTTCGACGGTTGGTAAAAAAAATAAAACTGTGAAAAGAGCGAAACTGGAACTAACCGTCCGTTCTTAATTTACTATGTGGGTCAATGTTAATCTGAGAGACTCTGACGCTGCATTTTTTTCTTCTCATGTTCGTTTTCAAGCTCAGTTTTCTGTATTTTAACTAAATAAATGAAGATATATTCCCGTCTTTACAGTTTGTGGGGATCACATTGGTCAAAAATAGGAACAAAAGGGAGATTTCTTGTATAAATTCACTTGTTTTCTTGACAAATGACTGTTTATTTTTGATAAATCTGCTGGGACAGGGGACGTCTGCTCACTCTAGTTTTGTTTCATTCACATGTTGGAGTAATGATTTATTATTATTATATTATTTGTCTACATCTTCAAAGCTCAGAAGGCTCTGTTCCACGTTGTGATGTCATGAAGTTTTCAAGTGGACAGTTTGAGAGAAGAGCTCAGCCTAAATCTGCAGGTTTGTGTGTTAAGGCCGCGACACACTACGGGATTTTTCGGTTTTAAATGTGAGACAAAAAAATGCAAACCACAAACACGAGGAGAATCTGATGAGACTTCAAATCTCCGCTCGCGAAGACTTCGAAATCTCCGCTCGCAGACACTGAAAATCTCCGACCCCAAAGACCGAAAATCTTCGATCACAAAGACTTAAAATCTCCAATTGTGAAGACTTAGAATTTCCACTCACAAAGACTTCAAATCTCCGATCGTGAAGAATAATGTGAATGAAACGCAGCAGTTTAAATTTACCACTTTAAAGCCGTGAGGAATAAATTTAAATCATTATTTTTCGCTGTTTCCCGAGTTTGTATTTCGCGTCTCTGTGTCCGTCACTCATTTTGTTGTACGTTTTATCGTCTGTTTCCGTCGCGTCGCTGATGTTCGTTTTTTACGATCTGACACTGAATCGAGGACACAAAATCAGGTTGTCAGAAATCACAGCCAAAATCTGGTAAATTCTCTTTTCAACATTTACAATTGAAACAAAACACACGTCCAGCTCAGTTTGTGACGAGGAAACGACGTTAGAATCGATCAGAAAACGTCGTAATATTTGACATTTTAAAGAAACGTGCAGATATTTGAGATGATTTGCGAGATCCTGGAACTGCTCCGTCTAAAAGTGTAACCCAGTCGTTCTTTCTCCAAACAGAATCTGGAGGTGAAGTCGTGACGTCGGCCGAACTCAGTGTTAGTATTTTAAACAAGCAAATTCTACCTGATTCAGACCTGGACTAAACAGGAAGCAGTGAGCCGAGCGCCGTCCTTTCAAAGTAAAAGTCCCGCTGCGTCTTCCCGCGCCGGCTCACCGCTCTTCACAAAGACACACTTTTATTATGACACAAAGAGGAGCGGCCACCGGGGGGCGCCGTCCTCCGCTCGGCCGTCCCGGTCCTGGTCCCAGTCCTGGTCCCAGTCCTGGTCCCAGTCCTGGTCCCAGTCCTGGTCCCGGTCCGGGGTTTTAAGTCCCGGTGGTGGAGTCCTGGTCGGGTTCTGGGATGTTACCAGCTCATGAGGGACGTGCGGCCCAGTGTCATGAAGTAAACCTGACTGGCCCCGCCCTGACGCACCGACGCAAAGAACACCTGGAACAAAAGGAACAACGGGAATGAGAGAAGGAACAAAAGGAACAAAAGGAACAGCAGAACAGGAATGAGAAAAGGAACAAAAGGAACAACGGCACAATGGGAATGAGAAAAGGAACAAAAGGAACAACGGCACAACGGGAATGAGAAAAGGAACAAAAGGAACGACACAGCGGAACAACAGAGCAGGAATGAGAGAAGGAACGAAAGGAACAAAAGGAACAGCAGAACAGGAATGAGAAAAGGAACAAAAGGAACAACACAACAGAACGGAACAACGGGAATGAGAAAAGGAACAGAAGGAACAACAGAATGGGAATAAAACAGAACAAAAGAAACAACAGAACGGGAATGAGAAAAGGAACAAAAGGAACGAAAGGAACACCAGAATGGAAATAAGACAAAACAAAAGGAAAACAAGAACGTAAATAAGGTAGAATGAAAGGAACATGAGAACAGGAATGAGACGGAAGGAAAGGAACACCAGAACGTGAATGAAAAAAGAACAAAAGGAACAAAAGGAACACCAGAACAGAGATAAGACAGAACCAACCGAACACCAGAACGGGAATGAGATGGAACGAAAGGAAAACGAGAACAGGAACGAGAAAAGGAACGAAAGGAGCACGAGAATGAGACAGAACGAAAGGAACATCAGAACGGGAATGAGACGGAACAAAAGGAAAACAACAGAAATCAAACAGAACGAAAGGAAAACAAGAACGGGAATGAGATGGAACGAAAAGGAAACAAGAACGAGAACAAGACAGAACGAAAGGAAAACAAGGCATAAAGCAAGAGTAAAACCGAGACTAAAGCAGGTTTACAACAGGTCTAAACAAGGACTAAACTGGAACTAAACCAGGGTAAAAAAATAAAAGAACCTAAACCCGTTGTAAACTCGTTGTAAACCTGTTGTAAACTCGTTGTAAACCCGTTGTAAACCCGTTGTAAACTCGTTGTAAACCCGTTGTAAACCCGTTGTAAACTCGTTGTAAACCCGTTGTAAACCCTTGTGTAAACCCGTTGTAAAACCCGTTGTAAACCCGTTGTGTAAACCCGTTGTAAACCCGTTGTAAACTCATTGTAAACCCGTTGTAAACCCGTTGTAAACCCATTGTAAACTCGTAAACCCGTTATAAACTCGTTGTAAACCCATTGTAAACTCGTAAACCGTAAACCCGTTGTAAACCCATTGTAAACTCGTAAACCCGTTGTAAACTCGTTGTAAACCCGTTGTAAACTCATTGTAAACCCGTTGTAAACCCGTTCTAGACCCGTTGTAAACCCGTTGTAAACTCGTAAACCCGTTGTAAACCCGTTCTAGACCCGTTGTAAACCCGTTGTAAACTCTTTGTAAACCCTTTGTAAACCCGTTGTAAACCCTTTGTAAACCCGTTGTAAACCCGTTGTAAACCCGTTGTAAACTCGTTGTAAACTCGTTGTAAACCCGTTGTAAACCCGTTGTAAACCCATTGTAAACTCGTAAACCCGTTATAAACTCGTTGTAAACCCATTGTAAACTCGTAAACCCGTTGTAAACCCATTGTAAACTCGTAAACCCGTTGTAAACTCGTTGTAAACCCGTTGTAAACTCATTGTAAACTCGTAAACCCATTGTAAACTCGTAAACTCGTTGTAAACCCGTTCTAGACCCGTTGTAAACCCGTTCTAGACCCGTTGTAAACCCGTTGTAAACTCGTTGTAAACCTGTTGTAAACTCGTTGTAAACCTGTTGTAAACTCGTGGTAAACCCGATGTAAACCCATTGTAAACTCGTGAACCCGTTGTAAACCCGTTGTAAACCTGTTGTAAACTCGTTGTAACCTGTTGTAAACGCGTTGTAAACTCGTTGTAACCTGTTGTAAACCCGTTGTAAACCCGTTGTAAAAACCCGTTGTAAACTCGTTGTAAACCCGTTGTAAACCCGTTGTAAACCGTTGTAAACGTTGTAAACCCGTTGTAAACGTTGTAAACCGTTGTAAACCCGTTGTAAACCCGTTGTAAACTCGTTGTAAACCCGTTGTAAACTCGTTGTAAACCCGTTGTAAACTCGTTGTAAACCTGTTGTAAACGCGTTGTAAACTCGTTGTAAACCCGTTGTAAACCCGTTGTAAACCCGTTGTAAACTCGTTGTAAACCCGTTGTAAACCCGTTGTAAACTCGTTGTAAACTCGTTGTAAACCGTTGTAAACCCGTTGTAAACCCGTTGTAAACTCGTAAACCCGTTGTAAACCCGTTGTAACCCGTTGTAAACCCGTTGTAAACTCTTTGTAAACCCTTTGTAAACCCGTTGTAAACCCTTTGTTAAACCCGTTGTAAACCCGTTGTAAACCCGTTGTAAACTCGTTGTAAACCGTTGTAAACCCTTGTAAACCCGTGTAAACCCATTGTAAACTCGTAAACCCGTATAAACTCGTTGTAAACCGTAAACGTAAACCCGTTGTAAACCCATTGTAAACTCGTAAACCCGTTGTAAACTCGTTGTAAACCCGTTGTAAACTCGTTGTAAACTCGTAAACCCATTGTAAACTCGTAAACCCGTTGTAAACTCGTTGTAAACCCGTTCTAGACCCGTTGTAAACCCGTTGTAAACTCGTTGTAAACCTGTTGTAAACTCGTTGTAAACCTGTTGTAAACTCGTGGTAAACCCGATGTAAACCCATTGTAAACTCGTGAACCCGTTGTAAACCCGTTGTAAACCTGTTGTAAACTCGTTGTAAACCTGTTGTAAACGCGTTGTAAACTCGTTGTAAACCTGTTGTAAACCCGTTGTAAACCCGTTGTAAACCCGTTGTAAACTCGTTGTAAACCCGTTGTAAACCCGTTGTAAACTCGTTGTAAACCCGTTGTAAACCCGTTGTAAACCCGTTGTAAACTCGTTGTAAACCCGTTGTAAACTCGTTGTAAACCCGTTGTAAACTCGTTGTAAACCTGTTGTAAACGTTGTAAACGTTGTAAACTCGTTGTAAACCCGTTGTAAACCCGTTGTAAACCCGTTGTAAACTCGTTGTAAACCCGTTGTAAAACCCGTTGTAAACTCGTTGTAAACTCGTTGTGTAAACCCGTTGTAAACCCGTTGTAAACCCGTTGTAAACTCGTTGTAAACTCGTTGTAAACCCGTTGTAAACCCGTTGTAAACTCGTTGTAAACCTGTTGTAAACCCGTTGTAAACCCGTTGTAAACCCGTTGTAAACCCGTTGTAAACCCGTTGTAAACCCGTTCTAGACCCGTTGTGGTGGTGTTGTTCTGACCTTGTCGTTCCGCTCGCAGAGGAACTTGAGTCTCTGGGCTCTTTTGTGCATAAAGACTCCGTCCAAATGTCCCGTCTCCACAGAGCGAATCTCGATGGCCTTTTCCCCCCAACCCATGATCTGGTTCGACCTAATGTAGGCTGAAGATACAACAACACACACACACACACACACACACACACACACACACACACACACACACACACACACACACACACACACACACACACACACACACACAAACACAAGAACACAAACACACACACACACACAAGAACACACACAGGGGTTAGCAGGTGTGTAGTAGTAGCAGTATTATTCACAGTAGTATTTTATACTGACAGAAGTGGGCATCTCTCCCCACTGCAGTAGTAGTAGTAGTAGTAGTATTTGTAGTAGTAGTAGTAGTACTCGTACCGACAGAGGTGGGCATCTCTCCCCACTGCAGTAGTAGTAGTATTTGTAGTAGTAGTAGTAGTAGTAGTAGTATTCGTACCGACAGAGGTGGGCATCTCTCCCCACTGCAGTAGTAGTAGTATTTGTAGTAGTAGTAGTAGTAGTAGTAGTAGTATTCGTACCGACAGAGGTGGGCATCTCTCCCCACTGCAGTAGTAGTAGTAGTAGTAGTATTTGTAGTAGTAGTAGTAGTAGTATTCGTACCGACAGAGGTGGGCATCTCTCCCCACTGCAGTAGTAGTATTTGTAGTAGTATTTGTAGTAGTAGTAGTAGTAGTATTCGTACCGACAGAGGTGGGCATCTCTCCCCACTGCAGTAGTAGTAGTAGTATTTGTAGTAGTAGTAGTAGTAGTAGTCGTACCGACAGAGGTGGGCATCTCTCCCCACTGCAGTAGTAGTAGTAGTAGTAGTATTTGTAGTAGTAGTAGTAGTAGTACTCGTACCGACAGAGGTGGGCATCTCTCCCCACTGCAGTAGTAGTAGTAGTATTTGTAGTAGTAGTAGTAGTATTTGTAGTAGTAGTAGTAGTAGTCGTACCGACAGAGGTGGGCATCTCTCCCCACTGCAGTAGTAGTAGTAGTAGTAGTATTTGTAGTAGTAGTAGTAGTAGTAGTCGTACCGACAGAGGTGGGCATCTCTCCCCACTGCAGTAGTAGTAGTAGTAGTAGTATTTGTAGTAGTAGTAGTAGTAGTAGTAGTAGTCGTACCGACAGAGGTGGGCATCTCTCCCCACTGCAGTAGTAGTAGTATAGTAGTATTTGTAGTAGTAGTAGTAGTAGTAGTATTCGTACCGACAGAGGTGGGCATCTCTCCCCACTGCAGGACGACGTCTTTGGTGATGCGTCCGTACGTGTTGACGTAAACGCCTTCGTCCTCGTAACAGACGAGCAGCTCGATGCCGTCGGTGTTCGGGAGGATGATGATGGCGTGACACTGGATACTCGTCTGGATCTGCGCCACAAAAAACATCAGATGCCCTCCCGCACTCTCACTCCCCTCCCCGTGCGTCAGGTGCCCTCCCCGTGCGTCAGGTGCCCTCCCCGTGCGTCAGGTGCCCTCCCCGTGCGTCAGGTGCCCTCCCCGTGCGTCAGGTGCCCTCCCCGCGCGTCAGGTGCCCTCCCCGCGCGTCAGGTGCCCTCCCCGTGCGTCAGGTGCCCTCCCGCGCGTCAGGTGCCCTCCCCGCGCGTCAGGTGCCCTCCCCGTGCGTCAGGTGCCCTCCCCGTGCGTCAGGTGCCCTCCCCGCGCGTCAGGTGCCCTCCCCGTGTGTTAGTTTTTGTTGTATTTCTCAGTCCAGTTTTCTCACTCTTTTCCACTGACAACATTTCCAAATTCTTCCATGACTTTTTCAGGAGCTAAAGTGAATTTTCCATGACTTTCCAGCACCTACGTGTGTAGAACTGATCAGACTTTTAGGGTTAAATCTAAAACATCAACTCTTTCCTCTCACCTTCTGGTTTGGGATTATAGTTTTGAACATTTTAAATCCTGTCGGTGCTTTTACTGTCGTCACAAATCATCACAACAGACTCATGAGAACTGAAATTCTAGGACTTGGAGTGGATTTCCATGACTGTGAAAACCCCATCAGTAATTAGATTTTATTTGTTTTTATTTTGAATTTTACATCTTGAAAAGGAGCGTGAAGAAGAAAAAAACGTATATTAACTCGCCCGTGTTCATGACAGTTTCAAAAATAAAAAAGATGTGTTTGTTTCTGAATATTCATGACGAAACTTTACAAATATTTACATACAGCAAAATAAACGACTACTGTGCTGATTAAATATTATTTTAACCCAATTTTCCTTTTTTTGTATTGTATTATAGTCGTAGGTTTTACATTTAACCTTTAAGATTGTATCAAAATAAGCAAAATGAAAATGAAGAACATAAGGATTGTTTTTCCAGTTTATTATCGTACAAACTAATAATTATGTTAATGTTTAAGTTTATAGTTTATGATCATACAAAAGGAGGATGTGTTTGTGTTTGGTCATTTGTGGGTGAGTTCTCGTGCAGGACTCACGTGTGTGGGCAGGTAGATGTCGTACACGGCGCCCGAGTCGACGTCGACGGCGTGAAACCCCGACACCGACCCGTAGATGACCTTTAACCTCTGACCCTCCTCCACAGTCAGGTCGACCAGGAGCGGCTTATGCACCAGGTCCCCGAAAGACTGAGCAGAAAAACACAAACACACACACACACACACACACACACACACACACACACACACACACACACACACACACACACAGACACACACACACACACACACACACACACACACACACACACACACACACACACACACAGGTCAGAACAGAAGAGGAGACAAGTGCAGACAGGAGCAGACAGGTGCAGACAGGTGCAGACAGGAGCAGGAGCAGACAGGTGCAGACAGGAGCAGACAGGTGCAGACAGGAGCAGACAGGTGCAGACAGGAGCAGACAGGAGCAGACAGGTGCAGACAGGAGCAGACAGGAGCAGACAGGTGCAGACAGGTGCAGACAGGAGCAGACAGGAGCAGACAGGAGCAGACAGGAGCAGACAGGAGCAGACAGGTGCAGACAGGTGCAGACAGGAGCAGACAGGTGCAGACAGGAGCAGAAGAGGAGACAGGAGCAGATAGGAGCAGACAGGTGCAGACAGGAGCAGACAGGTGCAGACAGGAGCAGACAGGAGCAGACAGACAGGAGACAGGAGCAGACAGGTGCAGACAGGAGCAGACAGACAGGAGCAGACAGGAGCAGACAGGAGCAGACAGGTGCAGACAGGAGCAGACAGGAGCAGACAGGAGCAGACAGGAGCAGACAGGTGCAGACAGGAGCAGACAGGTGCAGACAGGTGCAGACAGGTGCAGACAGGTGCAGACAGGAGCAGACAGGAGCAGACAGGTGCAGACAGGTGCAGACAGGTGCAGACAGGAGCAGGAGCAGACAGGTGCAGACAGGTGCAGACAGGCGCTCACCTTAAAAGCCATAAACTTGTGGTAGGGTTTCGGGGCCCAGGCGTAAACCTCCACTGAATTCTTCAGAGCCAAAACTAAAAACTTGATCCTCTCGTATTTTACTGGAAACAAATAAAAACAAACATGAAGAGAAAAGAGAAAAAGTGAAAGAACAGAGCAAAGAACCTGGAGAAGTGAAAGAATCATGAAGAAACATGTAAATACCAAACCTTACCCAAGAAAGAAACTAACATAAAGGTGCACTGTGGTCTCCATGGAGATAGAAAAGGTTTAATGCCAAACTGTGGAACATTTCAAACAAAGCAAGAATATCTCCATGGAGAAAAGCGTCTGACGGACCCTCCACTAGAAATGTTACACAGTGCAGCTTTAAACTAAATCTGAGATTGTAAAAACAGTTTGTAGATCTGATTTGCTCCAAAACTAAATAAGATGCACATTTCCACTCAGTTCATTTTTGTATCTAATATGTAAAAAATAAATAAATAAATAAATGTTGTAAACAGGTGAAATTTTTGAACATTTTTACACAAAAATTCCTCATTAAAATAAGAAAACTTTATAATATGGAAAAGATGAAATACACTTTTAAAAATGACATTTATGTGAGTGAACTACAAGAGTTTAAATGTGTGTCCAGTCCTGGTTTAGTCCTGGTTTGGACCAAATCCTGGTTTAGTCTTGGTTTGTTTAGTCTTGGTTTAGTCCTCTTTTAGTCCTGGTTTAGTCCTGGTTTAGTCCTAGTCCTTGGTTTAGTCCTTGGTTTAGTCCTGGTTTAGTCCTGGTTTAGTCCTGGTTTAGTCCCGGTTTAGTCCCGGTTTAGTCCCCGGTCTCTCTCGGGGAGACGTACCGACTTTGTAGTGCACACATCCCTCCAGGTCGCCCACGTTGACCCAGCCCTGCTTCTTCTCCACCTCCGGGTCGTTGTGGAGGATTTTGTTCCGGAGCCACGACAGGTAATAAACCCGGAGCTTGTTCTTCTTTCCTGAGACCAGAGGATGAGAAACAGTCAGGTCACACAGTCGGGTCTTTTCTCCTTTTGAAAATCCCGTGTTATTTTTATTATTTTAGTTTTGGTATTTTTACCTGAAATCGTGACTAAAACGTTGAGTCCCTCCAGAACGTCCATCTGCTGAATCCTCCTGCGGTTGATCAGAGGATAAACTTTGCCCTGTCCACTCCGGTCCAACAGCATGAGCCCCGACTCTGTGCCCACGAGCAAGTTCACTCCTGAACACAAAACACGACACGACACGAGTGTGTTTAAGAGTCTGGACCTGATGCACTTCTGTCACATCAGTTTGGCTGCGACTCAGAGCTCTGTCCTCTGTGCTGTTGGGTTCGTTTTCACATTTGTTTCGTGTCAGTTTTTTGTTCATGTTGGTTTCTTGGTTTTGTGTTCATTTTGTGTTCCTGTTGTATTCGTGTTGCGTTCTGTCTGTGTTCATTTTGTGTTCACGTTTGTGTTCCGGTTCACGTTTGGTTTTCTGTTCATTTTGCATTCGTGTTGCATTTGTTTCGTGTTTGTTTTTGTGTTTGTTTTATGTCCATGTTGCGTTAATTTCGTGTTTGTGTTGTGTTCATTTTGTGTTCATTTTGTGTTCGTTTTGAGTTTGTTTTTGCTTTCAGTTTTGTGTTTCGTGTTCGTTTTGTGTTTGTTTTGTTCCGCGTTGCCTTTGTGTTGCGTTTGTTTTACATTAGTGTTTTTTTGTTTTTGTTTTGTGTTCATTTTGTTCTTCATTTTGTGTTTGGTTTAGTTAGTTTTGCATTTGTTTTGTGTTCTGTGTTGTGTGTTTGTTTTTGTGTTCGTTTCGTCTTTGTTTCGTGTTTGTTTTGTGTTCATTTTGTGTTGGTGTTGCTCTCGTTTTGTGTTAGTTTTGTGTTCATGTTGCTTTCTTGGTTTTGTGTTCCGTGTTGCGTTTGTGTTGTGTTCATTTTGCTTTCGTGTTGTATTCGTGTTGCGTTCTTTTTGGTGTGTGTTTGTGTTTGTTTTGTGTTCGTGTAGCATTCGTTTTTGTTTTGTGTTGGTTTTGTGTTTTGCATTCGTTTGCCGTGTTGCGTTCATGTTGTGTTCACTTTTGTGTTCATTTACTGTTCGTTTTGTGTTTGTTTTTGCGTTGGTGTCGTTCTCTGGTTCCGGTGTGTGAAGTGCGTTGCCAAAGGGCACAGGGGCGGCGGCGGCGGGACTCACCCCACAGCGCGGCGCACAGGATCTCGGAGTTGAACCTCTTCTTGTACTTCCTGATCTCCGGAGTGTCGCTCGGAGGACGAGTGTTCACCGGGTTCACGTTCACCACGGAACCTTTACGAGACGGATCCGAACGGAGCTGCTCCACGAGACGCCCGTCTGAACCAAACACCGCTGAACGAGGGAGGAGGAGGAGAGAGGAGGAGGAGAGGAGGAGGAGAGAGGAGGAGAAGGGAGGAGAGGAGAGGAGAGGAGGAGGAGGAGAGAAAGAAGGGACAGAGTGAGAGAGAAAAGAGAGAGGAGAGAAACAAGGGGGAGAGAGGGGAGAAAAGAGAGGAGGAGAGAAGGAGAAGAGAGCAGGAAAATAAAGAGAAGGATGAAGGAGAGAGGAGGGGGGGAGGAGGAAAAGGAAGGAGGAGAGGGACAGAGCGAGAGAGGAGAGAGAAGATAAGAGAGGATGAGGGAAAGGGGAGAGAAAAGAGGAGAGAGGAAGGAGAGAAGGAGGAGAGATGGGAGGGGAGAGGGGGATGAAGAGAAGGAGAGGGGAAGAAAATGAAGGAGAGAGGAGGGGAGAGAGGTGGAAAAAGGAAGGAGGAAAGGGACAGAGTGAGAGAGAAGGAGAGGAGAGAGAGAGAAAAGGGGAGGAGAGAGAAGAGGAGAAAGAGAAGAAAAGGAATAGTAAGAAGAAGATAGGAGGAGAGACAGGAGGAGGGAAAGGGAAGAGAAAAGAGGAGGAGAGAGGAAAGAAAAGAGAGGAGGATAGAAGTGAAGAGAGGAGAGAGGGGAATGAAAAGGAGGAGGAAAATGAAGAGTAGGATGAAGGAGAGGAGGGGAGAGGAGGAAAGGGACAGAGCGAGAGAAGGAAAGAAACAAAGAGGAGAGGAGTGAAAAGAGGAGAGAGAAAAGAGGAGGAGAAAGTAGAAAAGACGAGGAGGGAAAGGGAAGAGAAAAAAGGAGGAGAGAGGAGGAGATGGGAAGGAGAGAAAAAAGGACAAGAGGAGAGAAAAGAGGAAGGGAGAAAAGAGGGGAAGAGAGAGAAGAGAGAAAGAGCATTAATGCCTCAAACTAGTCCAGGAGTCAGCAGCTTTTCCACAAAATCAGACCCAGGGACACACAGGGACACACAGGGACACACTGGGACACACGGTGGGACACGGTGGACACTGGGGACACGGTGGGACACGGTGGGACACTGGTGGGACACGGTGGGACACTGGGAGACACTGGGAGACACTGGTGGGACACTGGGACACACGGTGGGACACACGGTGGGACACTGGTGGGACACGGTGGGACACGGTGGGACACACGGTGGGACACACGGTGGGACACGGTGGGACACTGGGACACGGGGGGACACGGTGGGACACTGGAGACACTGGGGACACTGGTGGGACACTGGGACACGGTGGGACACTGGGACACTGGGACACTGGACGGGAGAGACACGGGAACACTGGTGGGACACGGTGGGACACTGGGACGGTGGGACACGGTGGGACACTGGTGGGACACGGTGGGACACGGTGGGACACGGTGGGACACACGGTGGGACACACGGTGGGACACGGTGGGACACTGGGACACGGTGGGACACGGGGACACGGTGGGACACACGGTGGGACACTGGGACACACGGTGGACACACGGTGGGACACGGTGGGGACACGGTGGGACACGGTGGGACACTGGGACACGGTGGGACACACACGGTGGGACACGGTGGGACACGGTGGGACACGGTGGGGACACGGTGGGACACGGTGGGACACGGTGGGACACGGTGGGACACTGGGACACGGTGGGACACGGTGGGACACGGTGGGACACGGTGGGACACTGGGACACGGTGGGACACGGTGGGACACTGGGACACGGTGGGACACGGTGGGACACGGTGGGACACGGTGGGACACACGGTGGGACACGGTGGGACACGGTGGGACACGGTGGGACACGGTGGGACACACGGTGGGACACTGGGACACGGTGGGACACACGGTGGGACACGGTGGGACACGGTGGGACACGGTGGGACACACGGTGGGACACGGTGGGACACGGTGGGACACGGTGGACACGGTGGGACACACGGTGGGACACGGTGGGACACTGGGACACGGTGGGACACACGGTGGACACGGGTGGGACACGGTGGGACACTGGGACACACGGTGGACACACGGTGGGACACACGGTGGGACACGGTGGGACACACGGTGGGACACGGTGGGACACGGTGGGACACGGTGGGACACACGGTGGGACACGGTGGGACACGGTGGGACACGGTGGGACACGGTGGGACACGGTGGGACACGGGGACACGGTGGGACACGGTGGGACACGGTGGGACACGGTGGGACACACGGTGGGACACTGGGACACGGTGGGACACGGTGGGACACGGTGGACACGGTGGGACACGGTGGGACACGGTGGGACACACACGGTGGGACACGGTGGGACACGGTGGGACACGGTGGGACACGGTGGGACACACGGTGGGACACGGTGGGACACGGTGGGACACGGTGGGACACACGGTGGGAGGGCATCTGAGTGAGTCTCTGCTCTTCTTACCCATGTTGTTGAGGGAGCTGGCGCTGGACGGGGAGATCTGCAGGAGCCTGGGGTCGATGAACGGAGTGAAAGACGAGGACGACTTGTGTTTGGACATGGAGCTGTTCTCAGACTGAGACTGAAAATCAAAAAAACAACTTCAGAAATAAAAAACAGAAACATTTGAATTTAAAAAAGAGTTAAAGGAGCGAGAGAAAAGGAGGAGCAGGTTGGTCCCACACACACCGACACCGAGACCACGAGAAGGTTAGAGCAGAAATCTAATCTCACAAAAGGTTTTGATTAGAAAATGTAAAACCCAGAGTCTCTGCACCATCGACCTGAGGAGACGAGACGTTTATGAACCACGACGGAGAATCGAGTCGTGTTTATGAATCAAATCAATCAACGTTTGGAAAGACACGGATCAGGACGTCCTGTGGATCTGAGCGACGGGAACTCGGACAAAATCTGGGAAAACTGAGAAAATGTCACAGTTTTCTTCATCTACGCGTCACTGTTCTTTCTTTTTTCCTTTTAGAAATCGCCTACTTAGACCAAGTTTAGACCTAGAATAGTCCTGGTTTAAACTTGGTTTAGTCCTGGTTTAGTTCTAATTTGATCCTGGTTGGAATCTGGTTTTCTTCTTGTCTGACAAAATCTGAGGAAACTGAGTAAATGTCCTGTTTTTTTCTTCATCTATGTTCATGTGATTGTTTTCTTTCTTTTCTGCCTTTTAATCTTCTGTGTTTTATAATTTGTTTAACTGTTTAAATCTTCACTGGTTTAACTTTAGGTTCAGTGAGTTTTTTCAGACCCTCAGATAAACTCAGAGACACAGAGACAAATTAAACCTCCTCAGATTAAACCTCCTCAGGTTAAACCTCCTCAGATTAAACCTCCTCAGGTTAAACCTCCTCAGATTAAACCTCCTCAGATTAAACCTCCTCAGATTAAACCTCCTCAGATTAAACCTCCTCAGGTTAAACCTCCTCAGGTTAAACTGTGCAGAGACTCTCAGATCCACACCTGGATTAGACAGAAACAGAACAGTTTAAAGCTGCAGCTTCACCTCAAAAACACAAACGTCACCAGGTTTAAAAACACAAACGTCACCAGGTTTAAAAACACAAACGTCACCAGGTTTAGATCTGAAACGTTAGAAGCAAAAATCAAACTGTGACGATTAGAAATGTTAAAAAACAGACGAGAGGCTGAAGTCGATTAAGAACAAACACCGACGAAGAGGAGTTAGACGAGTTAGATCTGTGCAGCGGCGCCTTTGAAGACGGGTTAGTGCAGCTCATGCAGCGAGCCGCTCCACCACCAGAGGGAGCCACAGGGAGGAGCCACAGGGAGGAGCCACAGGGAGGAGCCAGAAGGAGCCACACAGGGAGGAAGAGGAGGAGGAGGAAGAGGCGACGTACCTCCATGAGCAGCCTGTCGAGGGGGGAGAGCTGGGAGAGGGAGGGGGAGAGGACAGACGGGTGTGACGGGTGCGACAGGTGCGACAGGTGCGGGAGGGCGGGGCCGGGGGCGGGGGAGGCGTGGCTCTGTTGGATCAGGTCCGGCAGGTGCAGGAGCGGAGCCGGAGGAGGAGGAGCCGGACCGGACGGAGGAGCCGACGCCGGAGAACGACTCAGACTCTGAGGAGAGGAGCCAGGGACACGTTTAGACCGGGTCCAGACCGGGTCCAGACCGGGTCCAGACCGGGTTCAGACCGGGTTCAGACCGGGTTCAGACCGGATTCAGACCGGATTCAGTTTAGACCAGGTACAGACCTGGACTGGTCTCTGATTCAGTCCTTTGGTCCCTGGTCTAGTCTGGTCCCTGGTCTGGTCCCTGGTCTGGTCCCTGGTCTGGTCCCTGGTCTGGTCCCTGGTCTGGTCCCTGGTCTGGTCCCTGGTCTCGTCTCTGGTCTCGTCTCTGGTTTAATTCCTCATTTAGTCCTGTTTCAGTCCTGGGTTAGTCCTGGTCTAGTCCTGGTTAGTCCTGGTCTAGTCCTGGTTTAGTCCTGGTCTAGTCCTGGTCTAGTCCTGGTTCTAGTCCTGGTTAGTCCTGGTTCAGTCCTGGTTCAGTCCTGGTTCAGTCCTGGTTTAGTCCTGGTTTAGTCCTGGTTTAGTCCTGGTCTAGTCCTGGTCTAGTCCTGGTCTAGTCCTGGTTCAGTCCTGGTTTAGTCCTGGTTTAGTCCTGGTTTCCTGGTTCAGTCCTGGTTTAGTCCTGGTTTAGTCCTGGTTCAGTCCTGGTTTAGTCCTGGTTTAGTCCTGGTTTAGTCCTGGTTCAGTCCTGGTTTAGTCCTGGTCTAGACCTGGTCTAGTCCTGGTTCAGTCCTGGTTTAGTCCTGGTTCAGTCCTGGTTTAGTCCCTGGTCTAGACCTGGTCTAGTCCTGGTTCAGTCCTGGTTTAGTCCCTGGTTCAGTCCTGGTTCAGTCCTGGTTCAGTCCTGGTTCAGTTCCAGTCGAGGTTCAGGTGTGATGAGGAGGTGACAGACGCTGTGGAGCTGAAAAATCTCATCATGAAACATAAAATAAATATTAAATAAATATTTCAAATTTAAACATTTACATATTTACATTTTTTAAAAACATTTTCGACACAAACAGGAAGTGGCTCTGTGGAGGTCAAAGGTCAAAGGAAACCTGCGTCTCTGAAATATTGATCTGAATATTTGTACATTTTGTAAATCCAGAAGAATTTTAGATATTTGTGCGTTTACTCTGAGAAATAGAACCTGGTCTAGTCCCGGTTCAGTTTTATTGTAGAATTTTCTCAACTTTTCACATCAATTTTCAAATTTGTTTTCAGAAAATGAGACTAAAATAAACTGGATTTCAGTCACTTCAGAGACACAAACTTCCTCTCGTCAAGATAAAAACACAGACTCGGACTTTTCCTGGACTTTTGTCGTGTTAAAGTCCTCGTGTGTTGGTGTTGTTTCTCACCGGGCGAATCACCAAGGTTCCGTCTTTACTCGGGGTCGTGGCTTCGGTCTCGGAGTCTTCGGCCAACATGGTTTTGGCCGAGTCGCTCTCGCCGTTACTGACGCGTCGGTACGAACCGCGGGACAGACTGAGGAACAAACAGAAGAACAAACAGAAGAACAAACAGAAGAACAAACAGAAGAACAAACAACAAACGAGTCAATAAAAACACAAACAACTAAATAAAAACTGACTTAAATTTTCCGTCTCAAACTTTTCTTCTGTCCGGACGTCGTTTCCTCGTCGCTCAGACCCGGAGTTGAGTTTTGTTTCATTCACATGTTTAAAACACAAACCTGAACATTTAAGGCTGTTTAACACCACCTCGTGATGTCATCATGTGGTGATACAGGAAGGAAGTGCTCCACTGTGTTTTTAAACTCCACACACCTTCACTAGAATCAACTGGATCATTTAAGACCTGGAACTGCTGATCTCGACTGAACTAAACCAGGACTAAACCAGGTCTAAACCAGAGACTAAACCAGAGACTAAACCAGGACTAAACCAGGACTAAACCAGAGACTAAACCAGGACTAAACCAGGACTAAACCAGGACTAAACAGAGACTAAACCAGGTCTAAACCAGAGACTAAACCAGGTCTAAACCAGGACTAAACCAGGTTTAAACCAGGACTAAAAACAGAACTAAACTGGGTCTAAACCAGGACTAAACCAAGTCTAAACCAGGTCTAAACCAGGTCTAAACCAGGTCTAAACCAGGTCTAAACCAGGTCTAAACCAGGTCTAAACCAGGACTAAAAACTGAACTAAACCAGGTCTAAACCAGGACTAAACCAGGACTAAACCAGGTCTAAACCAGGTCTAAACCAGGTCTAAACCAGGACTAAAAACAGAACTAAACTGGGTCTAAACCAGGACTAAACCAGGTCTAAACCAGGACTAAACTGTGAATAAGTGAGATCTAAACCAGGTCTAAAACCAGAACTAAACCGGGTCTAAACCAGGAATAAACTGGGACTAAATCTGAATTAAATCGTGAATAAGTGAGATCTAAACCAAGTCTAAAAACAGGACTAAACCAGGTCTAAACCAGTACTTAACTGGGCCTATATCGGGATTAAACCAGGTCTAAACTAATCCTAAAGCAGGACTAAAACTGTGAATAAGTGAGATCTAAACCAGGTCTAAAAACAGGACAAAACCGGGACTAAACCTTGTCTAAACCAGGACTAATCCAGATCTAAACCAGGTCTAAAACAGGGTTAAAAGAGGTCTAAACCGGGACTAAACCAGGACTAAGTGAGATCTAAACCAAGTCTAAAAACAGGTCTAAACCAGGTCTAAACTAAGCCTAAACTTGGGACTTAATTGGGACTAAATTGGGACTAAACCGGGACTAAACCAGGTCTAAAAACAGGACAAAACCGGGACTAAACCAGGACTAATCCAGATCCAAACCGGGTCTAAAACAGGTTTAAAAGTGGTCTACACTGGGACTAAGAGAGATCTAAACCAGGTCTAATAAAGAGTTCTTCAAACAAGTGAATGAAACAAAACTCAACTCCAGTTCTGTGTGTGACCAGGAACATCAGAACATCAGAACTTTAGAAGATGTTTGACGTTGAACCTTTAACATCTCAGATCCAACATGTGTCATTATTTTTACAAAAGTGAAAAGTTAATTTGTGATTTTTACTTCAGTTAAGATAAAAATGTGGATTCTAAAAGTCAAATATCGTCATTGGTCTAAAAAAATCCACGTTGGTTCCATCCCTCGAGAGAACCACATGGAAAATCTGCGTTTCTTTTGCATTTTCATGATTTATTAATCATTAGAGACGTTTATTTAAGCTCAATAATTATGAACAGTCATTAAATCGTAAGAGTAAAGTCTGATATTTTGACTCACCCGATGCGCGAGTCCTCGTTCCCGGACGTGGACTCGTCTCCGGCCTCCTGCTCCACCTCCTCTTCCTCCTCTTCGTCGGTGGTTCCGGACTCTTCGCTGGAGGAGGAGTAGTCCGTGACTTTGTGAGGAGGCCGGTCGTCCACGGCGCGCAGCTCCTTCGCCAACGCCGTCAAGTCCTGAGAAGAAACGAGAAATAAACGTTTAAAATCTGAAAAAACGTCGTACGAAACTTTACCAACGAACAAAAGGATCCATCAAATTAAAATGCAAACGGCAGGTTAGAAAACGAGGGGGTTGTAATGTTCGCCTAAAACAACGTGTTCAAATGTCCCTCCTCTCTTTGCTCTCTGTGCTAAGTCCCTCCCCCTTCAGAGCTCTATCCAACACACTCCTGCAGCTCACCTCAGGTCTGTCCAGCCGCCGTGTTCAGTTTTGTGTCATGTTTTTGTGTTTTTATGGAGAATTGTTCGTAACGTAACCCACATTTAAAACACAGACTTTTATTTTGGCGGGTCCACTTCCAGTTCCACTGCCCCGAATTTTCCAGTTCCTTTAAGTTGATGCAGTTTTCTTCTGTTGGTCTGCGCGGCGACGGCTGAGGCATCTGCCTTTATTTGTTCATTCATTTTTTTATTTCAAAATAAAACTAAAAATAAGAAAACTAAAAAAAAACAAAAAAAACAATTTTCATCTTTATTTGTCTCCAAAACCAAAATGAAAAAACAGATAATGATTTGTTTTTTCAATTTTCGATTTTGTGTTTAAATGAAAAATGGAAAAAAAAGGAAAAAAAAGGATAACAGATTAAACCCGGACTGAACCAGGACTAAATCAGGACTAAACTGTTCTCAGTCCCCGGTCTCAGTCCCCGGTCTCAGTCCCCGGTCTCAGTCCCGGTCTCAGTCCCCGGTCTCAGTCCCCGGTCTCAGTCCGGTCCGGTCAGTCCCCGTTCAGTCCCCGGTCTCAGTCCCCGGTCTCAGTCCCGGACCTGGTTCAGTCCTGGTTCAGTCCGTTATCCGTTTTTTGTTTTTTTTTCATTTTTCATTTAAACACTAAATTGAAAACTGAAAAAAATGAATCGTTATCTGTTTTTTTTTCATTTTGTTTTTGGAGACAAATAAAGAAGAAAATCGTTTTTTTCATTTTATTATTTTTGGTTTTATTTTGAAAAACGAATAAAGGAACGACACCTGGATTCTGTGACCTGGTCTCAAACTAACGACCTGAACTCTGTAAAGCGACGCAGTTTAAACGTCTGCGTTCACGTTCACCAGTCGGGCTTTAGGCTCCGTTTATACGAGGACAGTTTGAAAAAAAAAACACAAAAGTGACGTCGCGTCTTCACTTTTTATTTGTCGTTTAGTTTTAGATTATATTTATTGTTATTTAAGTCTCACTTATTTCCCTCCAACAAAAACAACTTGAACTTTTGTGGGTTTAATTTGCTTCTCACCTTCATAAACATAATAATATAATAAAATAATACATATAATAATAACATTTATTACTGTTGTGTGGTTTTCATTCACACCTCGGCTCCTTTAAAGACTTTAAAGTGCTCTTCTGTTTCTGGTGATATTTTTAGCCGCTGTCGTGTTGTCGAGTCTTAAACCGTTTTGAACAGAGGAAACATTAAACCCGTCATGTGCACTTTAAATGTGATGTTCCCTTCCCCACGATTTAAGAGAAAAACAAAACAAAACACGAGCCGAGGTTTAACAGGCACAAGGACACACGAGATAAGGAGCTAGGAGGCAGGGGAAAGGAGCTAGGAGACAGGGGAAAGGAGCTAGGAGACAGGAGAAAGCAGCTAGGAGACAGGGGAAAGCAGCTAGGAGACAGGGGAAAGCAGCTAGGAGACAAGAAAAGCAGCTAGGAGACAGGGAAAAGGAGCTAGGAGACAAGAAAAGCAGCTAGGAGCAGCTAGGAGACAGGGGAAAGCAGCTACGAGGCAGGAGAAAGGAGCTAGGAGACAGGACAGGAGCTAGGAGGCAGGGAAAGGAGCTAGGAGACAGGAAAAAGAGCTAGGAGACAGGGGAAAGCACTAGGACACAAGAAAAGGAGCTAGGAGACAGGGAAAGGTAGCAGGAGATGTGAAAAGGAACTATTATATAAAACAGTGAAGAAAAGAGCAAGGAAAGGAGGAGACATGTAAAGGAGCTAGGACATAAACAAAGGAGGTAGGAGATAAGGAAACATCAGATAGGAGCTAGGAGACGAGGAAAGGTTAAGGAGACATGATAAACAACAGCGAGCAAAAGAGCAAGGAAACAAGGAGACACGTAAAGAAGCTAGGACACGAACAAAGGAGGTAGGAGACAAGGTTAGGCATAGGAGATAGGAGCCAAGAGACAAGGAAAGGAATATGAGAAAAGGAAATATGTAGGACACAGGAGATAAGGAAGCAGGAGATAGGATCTAGGAGACAAAGAGAGGAAGCAGAACAAGGAGCTATAATATAAAACGGTGAGTTAAAGAGCAAGGGAACAAGGAAATTTAAAGGAGGAGATGAGGTAGGAGATAAGGAGGTAGGAGATAAGGAGGTAGGAGATAAGGAGGTAGGAGACTGGCAGAGGAAGCAGGGAAACGTGAGGCTTCAGGAAACTGCAGCTCAACTCTGAAACTGACAAAACACGGGCTTTAACTCCATGAAAAGTTAAAAAATAAAAAAATAAATAAAAAAATAAAATCCAAATAATCCATAAATTTGTTGTTTTTGACAGAAAAAAAGTGTAAAAAAAAGTGTTGAAAAGTCGGTGAAACGTTTAAGGACGACAAAGATCTCGAGCCACGAGAGAAAATCATCTTGTGTTTATATTTAAATTGGATAAAAAAGGGTAAAAAAAAAACCCGGCGAGCAGAACTAGAACGGAAACAAAAATATGAAATAAAAAAAATAAATAAAGTGAGGCCAAAATTGGAAACTGAATCGTGAAATTTCTATATTAGGAATTATGTTTAAATTTTATGGAATCAATTTTGAGTCATAAATTTCAAAGACGCTTTTAAAACATCGAGCAAAAAATGCAAAATTAGAAAAAAATCTAACAAAAAATATAAATAAATAAGATTGCAAACAGATTATTTGTGTAATTATGTAAAATCTTAGTCTTTGCCTCTTTTATTTTTGTTCCTAGTTTTGTTTGATGCCGTTTTCGTTGGTTCCGATTCTTCTTCTCGTTGGACTTTTTGGTTCCGATTCTTCTTCTCGTTGGACTTTTTGGTTCCGATTCTTCTTCTCGTTGGACTTTTTGGTTCCGATTCTTCTTCTCGTTGGACTTTTTGGTTCCGATTCTTCTTCTCGTTGGACTTTTTGGTTCCGATTCTTCTTCTCGTTGGACTTTTGGGTTTGATTCTTCTTCTCGTTGGACTTTTTGGTTCCGATTCTTCTTCTCGTTGGACTTTTTGGTTCCGATTCTTCTTCTCGTTGGACTTTTTGGTTCCGATTCTTCTTCTCGTTGGACTTTTTTGGTTCGATTCTTCTTCTCGTTGGACTTTTGGGTTCCGATTCTTCTTCTCGTTGGACTTTTTTGGTTCCGATTCTTCTTCTCGTTGGACTTTTGGTTCCGATTCTTTCTCGTTGGACTTTTTGGTTCCGATTCTTCTTCTCGTTGGACTTTTTGGTTCCGATTCTTCTTCTCGTTGGACTTTTTGGTTCCGATTCTTCTTCTCGTTGGACTTTTTGGTTCCGATTCTTCTTCTCGTTGGACTTTTTGGTTCCGATTCTTCTTCTCGTTGGACTTTTTGGTTCCGATTCTTCTTCTCGTTGGACTTTTGGGTTTGATTCTTCTTCTCGTTGGACTTTTTGGTTCCGATTCTTCTACTCGTTGGACTTTTTGGTTCCGATTCTTCTTCTCGGACTTTTTGGTTCCGATTCTTCTTCTCATTGGACTTTTTGGTTCTGATTCTTCTTCACGGAAACACGGAACAAAAATAAAATGCTTCCAAAGAGTCAAAGACAAATAATCTGATCGCAAATGTATTTAATTTAACTTTTTTTTTTTTTTTTTTTTGGTATTCTGATTTATACTTTTTTGCCTAATGTTTTAAAAGCGTCTTGGAACTATTTATCTCAAAACTGATTCCATAAAACCTGATCTCGTCTCTCGTCTCGTTTTGTGGAAATCGTGTCTCGTCTCGTCCGCAGAAACGAGACTTTAAAGTGACACAGAAGCAGGTTTAAACAGAAGAACCAGGACAAAACCTCAGACTCTTTTCCACCAAGACGCTGCTCTGAGCTCAGTCACAAAATAAACGAGAAAATTTACTTTTATTTTTTTGTTTTCACTGGGTCCAGAGGATTTTTTTTGGCTCTGAAAGAAGCTCGAGTCCAGAACCAGGAGCCGTTTGGTGGAAAAGGAGCTGAGAGTTAAAGCAGAGTGGGGGACAGGAGAGGCAGGTGCAGTGACAGGTGCAGGTGCAGAGGCAGGTGCGCAGACAGGTGCAGACTCATGCTCCAGGTGCGTGTGTTTCTTACCACGTCGCCCTGAGTCACCGGGAGAGCACAGGACACAGCAGTTCAACAGTTCAACATGGGCTTTAAATCAGTGGTATTATATTTAAAGCTGCACTGCGGAACTTTTCTGGTTCAGATTTCTTTATTGTTTTTGCCCGGAATGTTCCACAGTCTGGAACTGAATTTATCTGTTCACAGAGAAGAGCAGAAAACACCAACAGGCCAAGTCCAAGTCTAAAACTCACTTTAATTCTGCGGCTTTTAACACCACGTGAGTTGTGTGCTCCTCTATTTTATTTTATTTTCATTTATTTTTTATGTATTTATTTTATTTAAATTTAATTTAGATTTATATAAATTTATTTTTGTATGTATTTATTTTATTTTCATTCAGATGTATATTAATTTATTTTTTATGAATTTATTGTATTTTATTTTCATTTAGATTTATATATTTAATTTTTTATGTATTTATTTTATTTAAATTTAGATTTATTATATTTAATTTCAGTTAAATTTTATTGTATTTTTAAAATTGTTTTTATTTTGCATTTAATTTTATTATTTTTTATTTTATTTTTTATTCATTGTTTTTATCCATTTTATTTTTTTAGTACTGCCTTTATTTATTTTATTATTTTGGTTCATTGATTTTATAATTATTATTATTTTATCTACTGATTCTTTTAGTTCCTTCTTTTTTGGAACATAATTCTTCGGACTTTTTAAAGTGAAGTGTTTCCTGTTGCTGTGTGAAGCACTTTGGAAACTGTCTGGTTTATAAAAGTGCTGTACAAATAAAGTTGGATTGGAAGTGACGGGTCAGATCTGTGTAGAGGCGA
>NW_026570994.1:23688733-23706233 GCF_026225935.1 Boleophthalmus pectinirostris | reverse complement strand
CGTGTGTATTACCAGGAGACTCACAACGCGCTCTGAATCGTTCTGGAGGTTGTTGGGCGCTGGAGTTGGATCCAGACGAGCTCCCGCTGCTCGGACGAGACTGAAGCTTCTCCACCCGATCCCAGAGCGGACGAGGGTCCACGCCGCTGAAAAATACACAAATATACACGTAAATATATACAAATATACACAACTGTAGTACTGCACCCGATCCCAGAGCGGACGAGGGTCCACGCCGCTGAAAAATACACAAATATACACGTAAATATATACAAATATACACAACTGTAGTACTGCACCGATCCCAGAGCGGACGAGGGTCCACGCCGCTGAAAAATACACAAATATACACGTAAATATATACAAATATACACAACTGTAGTACTGCACCCGATCCCAGAGCGGACGAGGGTCCACGCCGCTGAAAAATACACAAATATACACGTAAATATATACAAATATACACAACTGTAGTACTGCACCGATCCCAGAGCGGACGAGGGTCCACGCCGCTGAAAAATACACAAATATACACGTAAATATATACAAATATACACAACTGTAGTACTGCACCCGATCCCAGAGCGGACGAGGGTCCACGCCGCTGAAAAATACACAACTGTACACAACTGTAGTACTGCGCTCTGTCCCACGGGGGGCGCAGCTCCACACCACAGTACTAACAGAAGTACACTGGTACTAAAAGTAGTAGTAATAGTAATCGTATTTATTACCTGGGGGGGTTCCTGGCGGCCTGGGCCTGGGGGAGGGGCGACTCTCTTCGGGACAGAACCGGAGACCGAGACGTGGTCCTGACCGGAACCTGAGGAAAAACACGCCACCGTCAGGAAGGAGACGGAACTGCAACGACTCAGAGGAAACGCACGGGCCACTCCACAAGAACCAGAACCAGAACCAGAACCAGAACCAGCAGCAGCAGCAGCAGCAGCAGCAGCAGCAAGTAGTAGTAATAGTAGTAGTAGTAGTAGTAGTAGTAACAGTTATATTAGTTTTCAGGTAAAATACTTGAGTTCTGAGCACGTGTCGCCCACAAACATCCCACAAGAGCAAAACATCGACAGAGAACAACAGCAGAAGTATTTGTGTTAAAAATATTTGTAGTAAAAGTATTTGTAGTAGTAGTAGAAGCAGTAGAAGTGAAAGCAGAACAAGTATCAGCAGCAGTTTTGGCGGCAGCAGCAGTAGGAGCAGGTTTTCCAGGTGGAGTAAGTGAATCGTGTTTAGCTTGGGTTAGCTTTAGTTAGCTTGTATGCTAGCGACGCAGATTGGGCAGGTCACTTACTTCACCGTCAACAGAACGAAACAGAAGACGATGCGTTCACCGTTTACAGCCAATTCACACAAAAATCTAATTATTTTACCATAATATCTATCAAATAAGGTTATAAAAGGAGATTTCTGCACTTTTGGACCATTTTAAAGTCAATTTTCTTGCAATATTTGGTACATTTTAGCACATTTCTGATTAATCCGTGTGTCATTTGTTTTTCAAAATAAAATAAAAAATAAGAAAACGGAAAAACAACTATTTTCTTTATCTGTTTTTTTTAATTTTGGCTTTGGAGACAAATAATAAAGATTTGTTTTTTCAGTTTTTGATTTTGTGTTTAAATGAAAAATGGACAAAACTGATAAAGGACTAAACCAGGACTGAACCAGGACTAAACCGTTTTCAGTCCTGGTCTGGTCCCGGTCTCAGTCCCGGCCTCAGTCCCGATCTGGTCCAGGTCTCAGTCCTTGTCTCAGTCCTGGTCCTGTTCCTGGTCTCAGATATAGTCTCAGTTCTGGTCCCAGTCTCAGTCCGGGTCTGATTCCGGTCTGGTCCCGGACCTGGTTCAGTCCCGGTTTAGTCCGTTATCCGTTTTTTCCATTTTTCATTTAAACACAAAATCATAAACTGAAAAAACAAATTGTTATTTTATTTTAATCATGTATTTTCATTTTGGTTTTGGAGACAAATAATGAAGAATTTTATTTTATTTTTTTCTTATTTTTGGTTTTATTTTGAAAAACAAATGAATAATTCTTTCCAAACAATGAGAAAATTTGGTAGATTTTTATTTTATTTTTTTAATCCGACATTGCCTTAAAAATGAATCTTTTCCATAAATATATTTAAACCTTAAATTGTAAAACGTGAAGGCACCAGAAGAACAAAAGTACAGATACTGAAAAACTAAAAATAAACCAAAAGAAAAAAAAAAAGAACATTCCAGACTGAAGCACAGGAGCATGCGCGATGGAGCGGGCGGCACAGGTGAGGAGGGGGCGGAGCAAACAGGTGTAAACAAAACCAGAGGAATCATGGTTGAACACTGTTGTCATGGGAACTGTTGTCGTGGTAACTGTGGCAGCCATCTTGTGACTGTAGGAAGAGTAACTGATTTCTGATAGAAAATAAAATAAAAACAGGACCAGAAATGTACAGGACGTGCGTGAAGTCGCCCACATCAAACACAAAAACTGTCTGTCGTTTGTGCTGCAAAAAGTTTGGTTTGTGTGATTCTGGTTCTTAAAATATCAACAGTTTTATTTTGTGAAACGGGCTCAAAACGGCAGAAAATTGTATTTAGTTTGTTTACATGCTGCCGGCAGCATTTCCATTTTTTTAATCAAACGTCCCTGCGCTTTGACATTTTTTTTCCCCTTGGTCGGAGCGGTGGCACTTTTTTTCCCCCAACATTCTGCCGTTCTGACACGAGGTGATTATTAAGTTGCGGTGGTGCTCTTTTCAGAATGATACTTTCATGAACTGGCGGCGTAAGAGACGCAGTCTGTGCAGCATGTTTTAATCCTGGTTAAATCCTGGTTTAGAAATGGTTTTAGTCCTGGTTTAGTACTGGATTTAGTTCTGGTTTAGTCCTGGTTTTACTTCTGGTTTGGACCTTGTTTAGTCCTGGTTTTAGTCCTGATTTTAGCTCCAGTTTAGTTCCGTTTAGTCCTGGTTTTAGCCCTGGTTTAGAGGTACAGGTCCATACGACGTATCCAAGACCAAAAAGGTGACGCTCCAAACTATGAGTAAGTTGTGGGAATGTGGGCATGTCGGGGTGGGGGCCTATTGGAATAAGGGATGTACCCGTCAGGCTGTGGAAAAGTCTGGATCAGTTTATAGTAACTCACTTTCAATTCTATTTTATATAATAATATGTTTCAGAGCATTTTGAATCTTCTTGGGGCTGTGGACCCTAATGTGACCAACAAAAGAATCATGAATATCTCCAAAACTAAAGCAGCACAAATGAAGCACAAATGATTGACAGTTTTTGTGTAGGTTTGTGTTTGATGGGAGCCAGTTTCAGGTCAGAAATGTCACTGATTCAAGGATTTTTATTCACATTAGAATTAAAATTGAAATAAAACTGCTTTAAAGGTTTGATTTCTTGTGCACAGATCGAGTCTCTGTGTTATTGTTCTGTGTTGCGTTACCACGGCGATTCCTCTGGTTTCCTCTCTCCTGATTGGGGGAGGAGGGGGAGGACTCACCTTGGGCGGGGCCTCGTCAGTGGGCGGGGCCGGGGGCAGGTGCAAGGGGGGCGGGGGAGAGGGCGTGGCCTCCTGGTTGTTTCGCAGGTGCAGCTGCGCAAAGTTGGACACGGCATTGGCCTCGCTGAAGGACTGAGAGCGCGCTACCGGCGGAGGAGGGCAGGGGGCGCTCCCGCCGCTACTGCTTTTCAGAGCGGCCAGGTGAGACCACTGCACCTGAGGGGGCGGGGCGTGACCACACAGGGGCGGAGTCAACAGGTGAGGTGACACATGCACAAACACACAAACAACACGGACACTTCTAGAAAGAAGAACACGAACACGGACGAGGAGACTAGAGGAAAACATGGAGCACGTTTAGTACGATTCCACTAAAACAACACAATCTGAACTTTTAAAATCTTAAATTATTTGTTTTGAGAGTTTCTTTTGGTCAAAATGTGAACAGCACAAACACAAACACTCTGCCTTTACTAAAAAACTGTAAAGTTAGTCACGTGATCGTCTGAGCTGGAGACACGAGGACACTGGACAAACTGCATCATGGACACTCCTGCTCACCAGATAATACTCCCTACAACTGTACAACCACTGCACCAGACTATAACCCAGACCTTGTCCAAGTCTGGGGCCACATTCATTTAAGCACATTTGAATCACAAAATAAACTTATTTTATAATTGTACCTCATGTCTGGACTAAAACTGCAGTATTTTATTTTAGACGTGTTTTTAAAATCACTTTTTTTTGGTTCGGCAGCTTCACTTTTTCATGAGTCAGAACATAAACTCTTCTCAATCTGAGCAGCTCGACAAAACAACGAAATTTACTGATTTATAAAGAAATACAAAATATATTTTGCAGAATTGAGTTCAACATTTTGTCTCCACAATCTTTTCTGTTTCTCATGTGGCCCCAGGGAAAAAAATAACTGCCCACCGCTGATACAGAGGGACAGATAATACTCCCTACAACTGTACAACTCACTCAGACTGAGACACATGCAGGACATGATCAAACTTACATACTGCTGTAAACTGTCTGAAAATAACAGAGCGATGTAGTTTAACGAGAGAGAACAGAGACCAGCGCGAAGTCAAAACCCGACAAACACAAACCTAAACTAAAACTAAAACTAAAACTAAAACTAAAACTAAAACTAAAACTCTGTCAGTCGTTTGTGCTGCTAAAAGTTTGGTTTGTGCCGTTTTAGTTTTGGAGACATTGATGATTCGGTAACACTTTATAATAACTATGCCTTATTTAGCCTTAATAAAGCATGAACAAAGACTTAATTAATAATGAGTCATGCTTAGTAACTACTTAATTACTACCTTAATTAGCATTAACTTGCACTTGATTCTCCTGTGCTGTAAATAGTTACTCATAATTATTTCTTAACTTTAGAAAAGCTCTCAAAACAATGTAACTAACAGATAACAGCTGCCTGAATTATCATTGCACCTCATAGTTTACTAATCATTAATAAATGCTCAAATTTGTACTTAATTACTCATGAACAACCATTGTATTTAAGTATGAAATAATTATGAGTAACTAATGCTAATTAAGGTGCTAATTAAGTAGTTACTAAGCATGACTCATTATTAATTAAGTCCTTGTTCATGCTTTATTAAGGCTAAATAAGGTGTAGTTATTATAAAGTGTTACCGATGAATCTTTTAAAGGTCAAATTGGGGTTGTGGAAAAGTCTGGATCATCTTTAGTAAGTCGCTTTTGATTCATATTTTCTATAATAACACAGACTTTTCCACAGACTCGGGTCGTTTCTCTTTACTTGTTTTGTGGAGTTTTGTTAAAGCGAAAATAATAATGAATCATTTTAGAAATAAACTCGCACAAATGAAAACTGTCACACACAAAACGACACAAACTAAATACAAATGTTTGGTTTAATTTTCTGTTTTTTTGGATGCTTTTTCACATTTTGAGAGGCTGGACAAATATTTTGAATATTTTAAGAACTAGAATCACACAAACCAAACTTTTTGCGGCACAAACGAAACACAAACGACATTTTGAAGCTTCAGTTTGATCTGTAAAAGAATCGTTAAAATCTCCAAAACTAAAACGACAGACAGAGTTTGTTCAGGTTTGTGTTTGACGGGGCGACTTCACGCAGGTCGTCCAGGGTTTTTGGGGGTTATGGGGGAGAGTTTGGGGGAGTAAGGTGGGAGGGGGAGGCGTTACCTGTGGCTCCATGGGTCTGTGCATGGCGCCCTCTGCTGGCCCGTTTGAGAAAGGCTCAGAGGAACGAGGAGGAACTGAAGGTTTGGTCTGAGCGGACGTCTGAGGAGAACCTTGAATGTTCTTACGGTAACGCTCGTCCGCCTGAGAGAGGAAGAGGAAGAGGAAGAGGAGGAGGAGGAAGAGGAGGAGAGGAGGAGAGGAGGAAGAGGAAGGAGGAAGAGGAGGAGGAGGAGGAGAGGAGGAAGAGGAGGAGGAGGACACATGAGGTTAGGTCCGAGCGGAGGAGGAGGAGGAGTCGCAGGTGCACGAGGTGGAGGAGGAGGAGTGAAGAATGGACCTGGAGCTGCTTAAAGTTTGTCCTGTGATTTATTCCAGACTCTGAGTCCAAAAGAGTCAAAAAACAAAACCACTGAGAGAATTTAACTCAACGGTTTGGTCCTTTGACACTATGCACCGATACCGACTTTTCTGTTTCGATACCGATGT
Organism: Boleophthalmus pectinirostris; assembly: GCF_026225935.1. Taxonomy (NCBI): domain Eukaryota; kingdom Metazoa; phylum Chordata; class Actinopteri; order Gobiiformes; family Gobiidae; genus Boleophthalmus; species Boleophthalmus pectinirostris. Next base: position 23,700,032 of record NW_026570994.1, on the reverse strand, counting down.
CGATACCAGCGCTTTAAGTGTCTGCTGATCCTCGATATGAACCGATACCAGAGCAGAGACTGAATTTATTTCCTTTAAACCAGACATGTCAAACTCAGGCCCGGGGGCCAAATTCGGCCCATGATACAATTATATTTGGCCGATGAGATCAAATCAAATGTGTATCAGAGCTGCCGCCGCACACAGATCGACTATAGAGACATGATTTATTTAAAATGTTATTTTATATTCAGTTTGTTCTGGATTCAATGTTTAATCAAAACTATTATTAAACATTTTAATAAGAAAACATCCAGATGTTGTTGAAATGTTTCAATAAATATTTAGTTTGACCCACGACTTGGTCCCAGTTTTTAATTTTGGCCTCTGTGAATTAGAGTTTTACTCCCGTTTCAAACTTATTTATCATTTTAAAGTAACTACAGGACAAGTTTAAAATATGTTGATGTGTTTTGGGCCCAAAGAGTCCAGAAAATCCTCTTATATGGAGTTCAGAATTTCCAAAAAAACAAAAAAAACATAACAAATGTCAGTTTATGTCTCTTTACTGTTGGCAGGGATCAGATTGGTCAAAAATAGAGACACTGGGACATTTCTTGTGTAAAACTGAGACAAATCAGTGGTTTTGTATAAATCTGCCGGGACAGAGACACAGGCTCAAAACTGGAACATGTGGACAAACTAAACCAGAATCCTATCGGTGCACGTGTTTATTTGGAGTAAAAGTGGGCGGGGAATCGTACAGGAAGCGCTGATCCTCTCGTTCACTCTCCCGTCCTCCTGCGCTCACCTGTGCGTCCTGCGTCCCGTTTAAATCCACATTATTCAGACGTTTTACGGTTTAGTCTGAAACATGCTGTGACACAGAGCCAGACGAGCAAACACAACCTGAAAAGTCTGGGATTAAAAACAGTGAGAGCTGCGTAAAAACACGTTTGGTTTGGTTTGTTAGTGCGGCGCCGGCGGCCACATGCACCTCACATCACGACATGGCCGCCGCCGCGCCGTCCACATGCACGCGGCGCACACAACATGGCCGCTCGCACATCCTCAGAGCGTCAGACAAACACGGCTCAGAGCAGAGACAGCAGAGGGTTGAACACGCCACGGAAGAACGCCAGATGCCCTCCCACAGCGACGAGTGTGCCCCGCCTTCTCTAAAACGACCCGACTACAGTTAAGTCTGTAACTATGGTTCTATGAGTCCTGTATGACCAGGGGGCGTGGCTAAAAGTGCGTCACTAAAAGAAACCGCGCCTAATCTAAAATATGTAAATACAAAGTTATATTACAAATACAAATACATTTTCAAATCTGCTTCCAGTTTTGAAACATTTTGAGTTGAGATGTAAGATTTTGTTTTAAATTATTAATCACTATGGCAACAGTTCTAATAATTCTAACTCAAATCATTCTGAACCTGTGGATTATTTCATGATTGAAATATAAAATTTGAGGTTTCTGCTGATACTTTGCAGTTGATGTCGTCAAAACTCTGGAGGTGTGACACCAACTGGAGGCTGAAGATCTGTTCAGACCAGAGCGTCAAAAACACTCCTCGGCGTTTGAGTTCAGACGCCCTCGACACATGACTTGGAGGCCGTGGACCAACGAGAGAAAAATACTCGACGCACGTCCAGGACGTCTGTTGCCCTGGAAACACGTGTGTGGACGGATCAGACTGAGAGACTTTAGTGTTTTTATGACATGAACACATGAGTGGAGGAGATCGACTCGACGGTCGAGGCCGTTTATATTTATGTTCATGTTTGTTGTTCTTTCTCTTTCTTCTTCCAGGTAATAACTCGGGCGATGCCAAAAGTTCAGCATTTTCAGCTTCTGAAGCTGACACCTGAACGCTCAAGATGCACCGCATCAGCGCCAGATTCTCGCCGCAAAACGCATCCGTATAGACTTTACATGTAAAGTGGAGGCTTTAACGCCGCGTCGCCGCCGTCTGAACGGAGCTTTAGACTTAATCTGAGTTTTGTGTTAACACAGTCTGACCATAAAGACGTGACTGATCTGAACTCCAACAGGAGACAGGATCTGAAGTGTTAAACACGTCGCTCTAAACAACACGACAGTCATGAGCTCCTTCCAAGCAGCTCACCAAGGGATTTCTGAATTACACTGTGCGATATTTTCGATGGTTTCACTCAGCCTCAGCTCAAACTGTTCGACCAAATCACAGAGTTTAAAAGTTCACAGCTCGTGGAACGACTTAAACAGAGCGAAACCCTCACGAGAGGCGAATCCTGCGACCTACAACTGCCGATGGGGAGCTGGTCGTGAGGGATTAATCGCTTCTCGTTCCCCCATGTTTACAACACGAATCACGACGCACGATTAAGACAAAACTTAATCCCAAAAACAGATGCACGAGGGAAAAATCGGCTCAAAAAAAGGCCAAAAATTGCAGTGTACACCGGATTTAAGATCTTTTAACTGTTTTGTCAGCGCTGAACATTCCACCATAGACATACACGTAGAACACCCCCAGCTTGACGTCACTGCAAAGAATCAAGAGAAATATTTTTGATTTAAGTGACATAATTAAACGTCTTATTTTGGAACATTCCAGGCAAAATAAAAGGCCGTTTCCTGCTCCTTGTGGTTTGATAATTTAGTGTTTTTTATAATTTAGGTGAAATTTATTTTTATTTGTAAAAGAAAGTATGTTTTGTTCATTATTTTTGTATTTTTGGGTGATAGTTTTCCCTCTAAACGCCGTGAAGAACAAAAGCAAAGTCAAAGCCAGAAAACGACCAGGAAAGAGCAGGCAGCAGGAGGCGGGACCAGAGCCGGCGTTCACCTCTCTGATTGGCTGAGGAGGATGAGTGACAGCGTCTTCAGCCTGAGGGGGGGCGGGGCTCTCGGGCCGGGGGGGAGGGGGGGTACCGGGGGATCCGGTCTCGGTCTGGACCAGAGCCGGGTCCGCGGGGTCTACGGGGGCGGCCGGGTCTGTCTCGATCACGTGGGCCTGGGGGAGGGGGGTGCAGGACGGGTTCAGCGAGGATTTGGTCCCAGGTTTAGACCCGGACTTGGACTCGGGGTTGACCTGGACTTGCGGGGGGTCTAAAGACTCGGGGGGGTCTATTACGTGGGCTTGGGGGAGGGTAGAAATCTGGTTTAAGTCCTGGTTGGAGTCCTTGTTTTTGGCGGCGGAGCTGAGGACCGGGGACGGGGGCAGGGTCTGGACCAGGGCGGGTTTGGGGTCTTGGGCTCCGGGTCTGGACCCGGTTTTGGCCCCGGTTTTGGGCCCGTGCTGCAGGGACAGGAGGTAGCTCTGTTCTTGTTGGAGTCGTTTGTGGAGTCGCTCGGCTTTTCGCTGCTCCTCCAGCTCGCGCCATTTGAACTCCTGACGCCAACGATACAACCAAAGACCAAAGATACAAAACCAAAACCAAAACCAAAACCACCACATCCCAAAGTGCACAGGACAGGTTCAAATATCAACTTTTACTCTTTGTTTTTACTGCAAAAATCTTGCCAGGTTTTGTTCATTTTCATCATGTTCCTTCACAGCCACAGACGAGACAAACACAGAGAAAAATCTAGAACTTTTACCTGACAACAAGCGACAAAACGAGCTCTGATTGGACGGGCCACGTTTACATGATGGTTTTTAATCGTTCTGAATTAAACAGTTTGGAATTAAAATATTCTTCGTCGAGTTTACATTTTAATATTATTTCTAATTTGTCAAGTTGAGGGATTGGATAAGACATTGACAACAAGACAGACTTAACTAAACACGCATACAAAAATATATATATATTATTATTATTATTATTATTATTATTATTATTATTATATTAAATTATTATTGAATTATTATTGTTATTATTATTATTTTTAAATAAATATTAACAATAAAAAAACAACAATAATAATAATAATAAACAAAACATTAAAAAATGAAAATGGGGGGGTGTAGTACAGAGTTTCTGCAGTGTTTGCACGTGTGTATTTACATTTTTAAGGCCGTCAAATCAAATATACATTTATATATTTTGTAATCTCTTCCTATATCTTTCATAAGTAATTCTAAAATAATAATTCTGAATTGAGTTTTACATCAAAAACACATTAAATTTTAAATGAAATTTTTTTCATTAGATTTTAAGGCGCATTAAGCGAAACAAACGACCCTTGAGGCTGATCCTGAGGCGGCAGATCGCGGCGTAACTCGCCCGGCGCTGATCACGAGTGTTCGCTCTGTGACGAAGACGACGGCGGCGGCGACAGTGTGCGAAGAGTCGACGCAGAACTAAACTTCGCCCTTTACTCTTTGTACGTTACCAAAGTCGTACTAAAACATTCTGACAGATTTTTGACGCCGTGTGTCGCAGAAAATCTGCTCGAGGTCAATAACACGACCAGAATTATAAGGAGACTCTCCATTTACAAGAAAATTAAAGGGTTTTATTTGCGCCTTATAGTCTGAAAAGAACAGTAACTGATAACCAACGCATTTACGTCAAAAAGAAGAAAATAGACACTTCAGCTGCTACCGTTTTTTTCTCTCATCTCGCTTTACGTCAACGGCCGCTCCACCTCAGCACCCCCCCCCCCGCATCCCGCATCCCGCTCGCAAATCCTTTACGTGATCCAGAAATAAACTAAATCGGCTTTAAAATTGGAATAAACCACCGACTTACTTCGGAATTAATTCTGAATAATCGTTTTTGTCAGGAATTAAGTGTTTCCTGCAGAAAAGTGGTTGGTCAAGGAGGTGAGCGGAGACGGCGGCGGAGAAACCACGCCGGCGAAAAGTGAACGAAGGGGCGAAGCAGATGAAGTTCCGGTGAAAGACAAACGTGAGGACTGGGATGTGACGTAGTTTTGAGTTTTGCGAGGATTCACGTGGTTCGGAGGGACACAGTCAGCGCAGGGGGAGCCCTAACTATAAAGCGCTGCGGGAAACACTGAAAGCGGAATTAATATTTATCCCGAATTAAATGATTTTTATTTGGAATTTAAGTTCTCATGTAAACGTGGCAGATGATAAAAATAAAAGAGCTGAGTGAAGGTTTAAAGTGTCAGTGAACCTTTTCCTTGGGCCTAAACCGTCTCTGTGTTTGGAGTTTTCCTGTGATGACATCAGCAGAAGGATCCTGTTTTACTCTCACACACACGCTTCCTGTCAGTTTGGATTTTACTTTTAAACTTTAAAATTGTAAAATCGACCCCCACGAAACCAAATAATGTTAAAAAAAACAACCTGAAAACCTGTCATATGCACTTAGGAGAAAATCAAAATAAAATCTGAAGTTACAGGTTTAAACATGATTCATGCAGCGAAGTCGCCCGGTCCAACTTCAAATCAGGGTCAATGAGTAATAAGTACAGTAGTAGTAGTAGTAGTAGTAGTAGTAGTAGTAGTAGTAGTAGTTAGAGATGGGGCGATAGGGTTTTTGAGCAGATAATGGTCCAAAATATGTTATATTAAAGTTAAAATCTGTTTAAAAAAATAAATAAAATCCAACTTTTTTTTTTTCGGATATCAGCCAATACAGTTCTCTACAAAAATCTATGATATCGAAACATACATACGATACATCGCCCATCCCTAGCAGTAGAAGTATTTGCAGTAGTAGTAATAGTAGTTGTAATAGTATCATAACAGTAACAGTCTGTTCTCTCTGCAGTCGTCGTATTTGCAGTAATAGTAGGACTGCAGTAGTAGTATTTGACAGCTTTTTCAGTTCTGATACCGATATCGATACTTGGAGCTGAAGTCTTAAAACACAGTGACCCGATTCCTGTAGTGTTCTGGAACATTCCAGATAAAATAAATACAGTTTAAATGGAGGTTGAGTCGACAAAAGACGACGTTAAAGATTTGTAAATCAACTTTTTGTATATTTCATGACAAAGTACAATGTTACTAACAGATATCGATATCAGAACCAACACCTGATCCAGATAATGGCTCAGTATCGGAGCCGATATTCAATACCAGTATCAGTATTGGTGCAGCACTAGTATTTGAAGTAGCAGTAGTAGTATATGTAGTATTATTGTACCAGCAGTAGTAGTAGTAGTAGTAGTAGTAGTAGTAGTAGTATTAGTAGTAGTAGTAGTAGTAGTAGTATATGTAGTAGTAGTATGTAGTATATATGTAGTAGTAGTACTGTGGTCGTACCAGTAACATGGCCTGTTCTCTCAGAAGTTGTTCCTGCAGTTTTTCGAGGTGTCGCTGCTCCTCCTCCAGCTGCCGGCGGATGTACTCCTGCTGAACACACACACACACACACACACACATCAACTACACACCTCCTCTACTCCTGCTGAACACCACACACACACACACACACACACATCAACTACTACACCTCCTCTACTCCTGCTGAACACACACACACACACACACACACACATCACACATCAACTACACACTCCTCTACTCCTGCTGAACACACACACACACACACACACACATCAACTACTACACCTCCTCTACTCCTGCTGAACACACACACACACACACACACACATCAACTACAACACCTCCTCTACTCCTGCTGAACACACACACACACACACACACACATCAACTACTACACCTCCTCTACTCCTGCTGAACACACACACACACACACACACACATCAACTACTACACCTCCTCCTAACTCCTGCTGAACACACACACACACACACACACATCAACTACACACTCCTCCTCTACTCCTGCTGAACACACACACACACACACACACACATCAACTACTACACACTCCTCCTCTCCTCTACTCCTGCTGAACACACACACACACACACACATCAACTACTACACCTCCTCCTCTACTCCTGCTGAACACACACACACACACACACATCAACAACACACACATCAACTACTACTCCTCCTCTACTCCTGCTGAACACACACACACACACACACATCAACTACTACACCTCCTCCTCTACTCCTGCTGAACACACACACACACACACACACACATCAACTACTACACCTCCTCTACTCCTGCTGAACACACACACACACACACACACATCAACTACTACACCTCCTCTACTCCTGCTGAACACACACACACACACACACATCAACTACTACACCTCCTCCTCTACTCCTGCTGAACACACACACACACACACACACATCAACTACTACACCTCCTCCTCTACTCCTGCTGAACACACACACACACACACATCAAACTACTACACCTCCTCTACTCCTGCTGAACACACACACACACACACACACAACATCAACTACTACAACACCTCCTCTCTCTCCTCTACTCCTGCTGAACACACACACACACACACACACACACACACATCAACTACTACACCTCCTCCTCTCTACTCCTGCTGAACACACACACACACACACACACACATCAACTAAACTACACCTCCTCCTCTACTCCTGCTGAACACACACACACACACACACACACACATCAACTACTACACCTCCTCCTCTACTCCTGCTGAACACACACACACACACACACACACACACTCAACTACTACACCTCCTCCTCTACTCCTGCTGAACACACACACACACACACACACATCAACTACTACACCTCCTCCTCTACTCCTGCTGAACACACACACACACACACACACACATCAACTACTACACACCTCCTCTCTACTCCTGCTGAACACACACACACACATCACACACTACTAACACTCCTCCCTCTACTCCTGCTGAACACACACACACACACACAACTACTACACCTCCTCCTCTACTCCTGCTGAACACACACACACACACACACACACATCAACTACAACACCTCCTCCCTCCCTCCTCTACTCCTGCTGAACACACACACACACACATCAACTACAAACACCTCTCCTCCTCTACTCCTGCTGAACACACACACACACACACACACATCAACTACAACACCTCCTCCTCTCTCCTCCTACTCCTCTCCTCTCCTCCTCTACTCCTGCTGAACACACACACACACATCAACACATCAACTCAACACCCCTCCTCTACTCCTGCTGAACACACACACACACACACACATCAACTACTAACACCTCCTCCTCTACTCCTGCTGAACACACACACACACACACATCAACTACTACACCTCCTCTCTACTCCTGCTGAACACACACACACACACACACACACACATCAACTACAACACCTCCTCCTCTACTCCTCTCCTCCTCTACTCCTGCTGAACACACACACACACACACACACACACACACTCAACTACTACACTCCTCTACTCCTGCTGAACACACACACACACACACACACACATCAACTCTACTACACTCCTCTACTCCTGCTGAACACACACACACACACACACATCAACTACAACACCTCCTCACTCCTCCTCCTCTACTCCTCCTCTACTCCTGCTGAACACACACACACACATCAACTACTACACCTCCTCCTCTAACTCCTGCTGAACACACACACACACACACACACACTACACCTCCTCCTCCTCCTCTCTACTCACTCTACTCCTGCTGAACACACACACACACACACATCAACTACAACTCCTCCTCTCTCCTCCTCTACTCCTCTACTCCTCTACTCCTGCTGAACACACACACACACACACACATCACTACTACACCTCCTCCTCTACTCCTGCTGACACACCACACACACACACACACATCAACTACTACACCTCTCCTCCTCTACTCCTGCTGAACACACACACACACACATCAACTACTACACCTCCTCCTCTACTCCTGCTGAACACACACACACACACATCAACTACAACACCTCCTCCTCCTACTCCTCCTCCTCTCTACTCCTCCTCCTCTACTCCTCCTCTACTCCTGCCTCCTGAACACACACACTCACACCTCAACTACAAACCTCCTCCTCCTCCTCCTACTCCTCCTCCTCTACTCCTCTCCTCTACTCCTCCTACTCCTCCTCCTCCTACTCCTCCTCTACTCCTCCTCTACTCCTCCTCATCTACTCCTCCTCTACTCCATCTACTCCTCCTCTCTCTACTCCTCCTCCTCTACTCCTCCTCTCTACTCACTCCTCCTCTCCCATCTACTCCTCCTCCTACTCCTCTACTCCTCCTCCTCCTCCTCTACTCCATCTACTCCTCCACTCCTCACTCCTCCTCCTCCTCCTCCTCTACTCCTCCTCTCTCCTCCTCTCCACTCCTCATCTACTCCTCTCTCTCCTCACTCCTCCTCCTCTCTCCTCCATCTACTCCTCCTCTCTCCTCCTATCTCCTCCTCTACTCCTCCTCTCCTCCTCCTCTCCTCCTTCCTCTACTCCTCCTCCTCCTCCTCCTCCTCCTACTCCTCTCCTCTCTCCTCCTCTCCTCCTCTCTCCTCCTCCTCTACTCCTCCTCCTCCTCTCCTCCTCCTCCTCCTCCTCTCCTCCTCCACTCCTCCACTCTCCTCCTCTACTCCTCCATCTACTCCTCCTCTACTCCTCCTCTCCTCCTCCTCCATCTACTCCTCTCCTCCTCCTCCTCTACTCCTCCTCTACTACTCCTCCTCCTCCTCCTCCTCCTCCTCTCTCCATCTCCTACTCCTCCTCTCTCTCCTCCTCCTCTACTCCCTCCTCTACTCCTCTACTCCTCCTCTACTCCTCCTCTACTCCTCCATCCTCCTCCTCTCCTCCTCCTCTCCTCCATCTCCTCCTCTCTCTCCTCCTCCTCTACCTCCTCCTCCTCTACTCCTCCTCTACTCCTCTAAGACTCTCCTCCATCCTCCTCCTCCTCTCCTCTCTCCTCCATCTACTCCTCCTCTCCTCCTCTACTCCTCCTCCTCCTCCTCTCCTCCTCCTCCTCCTCCTCTCTCCTCCTCCTCCTCCTCTCTCCTCCTCTCCTCTCCTCCTCCTCTCCTCTCCTCTCCTCCTCCTCCTCCTCCTCCTCCTCTCTCTCCTCTCCACTCCTCCTCCTCCTCTCTCCTCCTCTCTCCTCCTACTCCTCCTCTCCTCCTCCTCCTACTCCTCTACTCCTCCTCTCTCCTCCTCCTCTCCTCTACTCCTCCTCCTCCTCCTCCTCCTCCTCCTCCTCCTCTCCTCCTCCTCCTCCTCTCCTCCTCCTCTCCTCCTCTCATCTCCTCCTCCTCTACTCCTCTCTCCTCCTCCTTCCTCTCTCTCCTCCTCTTCCTCTACTCCTCCTCCCTCCTCTCTCCTCTCCTCCACTCCTCCTCTCTCCTCCTACTCCTCCTCCTCTCCTCTCTCTCCTCTAACTCTCTCTTTCCCTCCTCCTCTCTCCCTCTCTTCAGTACAGACCTGCTCTCTCTCCTCATCTCTCTTCTCTCTCTCTCTCTTTCCAGTACAGACCTGCTCTCTCTCTTCCTCCCTCTCTTCTTCTCTCTCTCTCTCTTCAGTACAGACCTGCTCTCTCTCTCATCTCTCTCTCTCTCTCTCCTCTCTCTCCTCTCTCTCTCCTTCTCTCTCTCTCTCCTTCCAGTACAGACCTGCTCTCTCTCTTCCTCTCTCTCTCCTTCTCTCTCTCTTTTCAGTACAGACCTCCTCCCTCTCTCCTTCTCTCTCTCTTCCAGTACAGACCTCTCTCTCTCTTTCTCTCTCTCTCTCCTCTCTCTCCTCTCTCCTCATCTCCTCTCTCTCTCTCTCTCTCTCTCTCTCTCTCTCTCGTACTCTCTCTCTTTCTCTCTCCTCTCTCTCCTTCTCTCTCTCTCTCAGTACAGACCTGCTCTCTCTCTCTCCTCTCTCTCTCCTCTCTCTCTCTCTCTCTCAGTACAGACCTGCTCTCGGTCGCTCCTCCTCTTCTCCTCCTCCCTCCTCCTCTCTTCTTCTTCTTTCCTCCTTCGGTCCATCTCTTCCACTCGTCTTTTCTCCTCCTGTTCTCTCCGTCTCTGCTCTCTCTCCTGCTGTCGTCTCATCTCTCGTTCGCGTCTTTGTTGCTGCGACACAAAAACAAAGCAAAAAACCACAAATAAAACATGAGCGACATTTAAAACACGTCAGATTCTTCCACAATATTTTTGTGTTTGATGGAAAAACAGTTTTTCTGATTCACAAACGTTCAGAGTGAAGAACAGAGCCGGAGTTTGGTTCTGCCACAGTAAAAGTTTGATTCACTAAAACGTTAAAAAGCTTCAGAATCTTTTAGTAATAAATCTGTTCTAATTCATCTTTTATCATTTTATACTAAAAACTGGACATTTAATAAAAATAATCTCTCTCCACACTTAGGTTTGTTTACTTGCATCTTATTTTGAAAGTCCCAGGAAGTGGGCACAAAGCATTATGGGAAACAGAAGCAGAAATCAGTTAGAGAAAAAAAACATTCGAGAA
>NW_026570994.1:23626233-23683733 GCF_026225935.1 Boleophthalmus pectinirostris | reverse complement strand
TGACAGAACCGGGGTTTGGATCATAACCGGGTTATTGATCTGCATGTGACGCACTCAATGTTATAAAACAAATATCCTCCAGTGTCCTGGCTCCTCCTCCTGCTGCTGGGACATGAACACCTCCTGAGGGACACGTCCAGGAGACATCAGGACAGACGTCCTCCCCTCAGACGCTCCTCTCCACGTGGAGGAGCAGCGGCTCTACTCCGAGCTCCGACCTCCGTCTCTGAGGAGGAAACTCATTTGTGTCGCTCGTGTCGTGGATCTGCTCCTTCAGGTCATGACCAGAGGTGAGGAGGAACATCAGCTCCTCTTCACCACAACGATCTGATACAGCGACCGCATCACTGCCCACGCTGCACCTGCCCACCTGTCAATCTGCCCACGCTGCACCTGTCCACCTGTCAATCTGCCCACGCTGCACCTGTCCACCTGTCAATCTGCCCACGCTGCACCTGCACCTGTCCTGACCACGCTGCACCTGTCCACCTGTCAATCTGCCCACGCTGCACCTGCCCACCTGTCAATCTGACCACGCTGCACCTGTCCACCTGTCAATCTGCCCACGCTGCACCTCCACCTGTCAATCTGCCCACGCTGCACCTGCCACCTGTCAATCTGACCACGCTGCACCTGTCCACCTGTCAATCTGCCCACGCTGCACCTGTCCACCTGTCAATCTGCCCACGCTGCACCTGTCCACCTGTCAATCTGACCACGCTGCACCTGTCCACCTGTCAATCTGACCACGCTGCACCTGCCCACCTGTCAATCTGACCACGCTGCACCTGTCCACCTGTCAATCTGCCCACGCTGCACCTGTCCACCTGTCAATCTGCCCACGCTGCACCTGTCCACCTGTCAATCTGCCCACGCTGCACCTGTCCACCTGTCAATCTGACCACGCTGCACCTGTCCACCTGTCAATCTGACCACGCTGCACCTGTCCACCTGTCAGTCTCACACTCTGTCCCTGACTCCAAACCTCGACAGACTTGAACTCGTCCACTTGGGGCAGAATCTCCACCCGCCTGAAGACGACAAGACGACTTTTTCTGGTCCAGAACCTCAACCTCAGGTTTCACCACAGAATATTTCACAGATCATAAAGACGGAGCCAAAATTGTGTCAATAAAATAATTTTTAAAAATGAGAAGATCGTATCGGGAATTGTAAATACACACACATTTTATATTGGGATCCAAAAACCTGAATCTGGACCAGAGCAGGACTTAAATCTGGCCCAGACCAGGCCCAGACCAGGCCCAGACCAGGCCCAGACCAGGTCCAGACCAGGTCCAGACCAGGCCCAGACCAGGTCCAGACCAGGTCCAGACCAGGTCCTCAGACTCACCCTGTAGTCGTAGGTGGCGTCCGGGTTTTCGTCGCAGGCGATCACCTCCGGCGCCATCCAGTACGGCGTCCCGATGAACGTGTTCCTCCGACCCACGGTCCGATCCAACTGAGCCGAGACCCCGAAGTCCACTGAGAACAAGAACCAGGACTGAACCGGGACTAAACCGGGACTGAACCGGGACTGAACCGGGACTAAAAAAGGGACTAAACCAGGACTAAAACCAGGACTGAACACAGAGAGATTAAACAAGGACTAAACCAGGTTTAACCCAAGATTAAACCAGAATTGAACCAGGTCTAAACCGGGTCTAAACCAGGTCTAAACCGGGTCTAAACCGGGTCTAAACCAGGTCTAAACCGGGTCTAAACCGGGTCTAAACCGGGTCTAAACCGGGTCTAAACCGGGTCTAAACCGGGTCTAGTGAAAGTTCCGTACCCAGTTTGACTTCTGCGTTCTCCGTCAGTAGAACGTTCTGTCCTTTTATGTCTCGGTGGATGACGTGGTGAGCGTGAAGATGAGCCAGACCCTGAAACACACACACATGTAAACAACACACACACACACACACACACACGTAAACACACACACAACTGAGACAGGAGCAGACAGGAGCTGAAGAGGAGCAGACAGGAGCAGGCAGGAGCAGGCAGGAGCAGACAGGAGCAGACAGGAGCAGACAGGAGCAGGCAGGAGCAGACAGGAGCAGACAGGAGCAGACAGGAGCAGACAGGAGCAGAGGAGCAGGCAGGAGCAGACAGGAGCAGACAGGAGCAGACAGGAGCAGACAGGAGCAGACAGGAGCAGACAGGAGCAGACAGGAGCAGACAGGAGCAGACAGGAGCAGACAGGAGCGTCTCACCCGGAGGATTTCTCGGGAGATGTAGGCGATCCAATCTTCCTTCAGTTGGTTTCCTTTGGTGTTTTTGACCAGATCCGTGATGGAACCAGCGCCACAGAACTCCATCACCAACTGAAACACACACACACACACACACACGTCAACGACTGAAACACACACACACACACACACACACGTCAACAACTGAAACACACACACGTCAACAACTGAAAACACACACACACGTCAACAACTGAACACACACACACACACACACACACACACACGTCAACAACTGAAACACACACACACACACACACACACGTCAACGACTGAAACACACACACACACACACACACGTCAACAACTGAAACACACACACACACACACACACGTCAACAACTGAAACACACACACACACGTCAACAACTGAAACACACACACACACATCGTCAATAGAAAACAAACCCATTTTATTTCTACAGCTGATTTTATAAACCAAAGAGCTGCACAAATCAACAAAAGGTGTTAAAAAAAACTACAGAGGAAATAGAAATTAGAGCCCGACCGATATGGATTTTGTTGTGGCCGATATGAAACCGATATAATGGGAGTTGGCGCTGCCGATATAATCGCCGATATATTTAGTGATGTAAAAATTCACTGTAAATCTTGAATTGATTAAAAAACTTAGGTTTGGCTCTAGTGGATTCTAAATTGGGTTTATTTAGGCAACATTTATTGTTATTTTGACTCTTTAAATCATATTTACAGACAGTAGTTTGGCCTAATGGCATTTTTGCATCACATTCTAGCTACTAGTGATGGGTATTCCAGTTTTGTTTTTTTGTTTTTTTGGAGAACCGGCTCTTTTGGCTCGGCTCACTAAAGCAACTGGCTCTTTCGGCTCCCAAGCGACTCTTGAGATTGTTTTGTTGCAAGCAGGACTAAACCAGAACTGAACCAGGACTGAAAAAGGACTAAACCAGGACTAAAACAGATTTAAACCATGTGTGAAACAGGACTAAACCAGAACTGAACCAGGACTGAGTGTCTGGACTCGGTTTCTATCTCTCTCCTTCACTCGAGCCCAAGTTTAGTCCTGGTTTATTCATTTTATGCTGAACTGCAGCCAAATATGCACTTTTATTTTTTTTATCCTATGCACACGCAGATTTCTGAAAGTTTCGTTTTCAGCCGCTGCTGCTGTTAAACTACAGGTCGACATGCGACATGAAGAGAAAAAGTGAGAAAAAGAGAAAACACGGCTCCCAATAAGAAACATGCTCCTGTTGTTCGCTTCAAAGAGCCGAATCTAAGAGCCGCTTCGATCGCGACCGAAACATAACTCCTGCTAGTAAATAAACTACCGCTATTAGCCTTTAGCCGTAAAAACGTGCGCGCCGCGGTAATTAATTATATGCATAAATGTGGATCATTCACACGTCTATTCACAGCTCATTTACATCAATACTGGTCCAGTAACAAATATACGGACAATATAATCACTTTACAATAGACCAATAGAAAACAGTCTGTTTATGTGCGGAGCTACAGCAGCTAACCGCTAACAAAACCTAAACTAGCTTCAAAGTCGATGTATTTCCAACACTCACCGCTCACACAGGCTCCTCCCACATCACACAGGCTCCTCCCACATCACAAATCTGCACTAATAAATGTCCTTTTAATCCAGACTCAAACCGATTGTCCGTAAAAAGAAAATAATCTCAGTGTTGCGCACGGCTGCAGGTGTAAACAAACACACGTGAGTGAAGTGACGTGACTCTGTGGTGTGTTCAGGGACAGTACGGACACAGACAAATTACACCGCAGATAAATACTGATGTGGAGCCACATATTAGGACATTTATCTGTCTGTAAATTGGATTAAATGAACAGAATGTAGAGAGTCTAAGCTTTATAACGAGGTATAACATGTCCACGTGAAATATCGGCCCATATCAGCGAGCATATCGGCCGATAGCCGATATGTCTCCAGGTGCCCATATTGGCTGATAATATCGGCCAGCCGATATATCGGTCGGGCTCTAGCGTGTATAGTGTGTATAGTGTGTGTGTGTGTATAGTGTGTGTGTGTGTGTGTATAGTGTGTGTGTGTGTATGTGTATAGTGTGTGTGTGTATGTATAGTGTGTGTGTGTGTGTGTGTATAGTGTGTGTGTGTATAGTGTGTGTATAGTGTGTGTGTGTATAGTGTGTGTATAGTGTGTGTGTGTGTGTATAGTGTGTATAGTGTGTGTATAGTGTGTATAGTGTGTGTATAGTGTGTGTGTGTGTATAGTGTGTGTGTGTGTATAGTGTGTGTGTGTGTATAGTGTGTGTGTGTGTATAGTGTGTGTATAGTGTGTGTATAGTGTGTATAGTGTGTGTATAGTGTGTATAGTGTGTGTGTGTGTGTAGTGTGTGTGTGTGTGTATAGTGTGTGTGTGTATAGTGTGTGTATAGTGTGTGTGTGTGTGTATAGTGTGTGTATAGTGTGTGTGTGTATAGTGTGTGTGTGTGTGTGTATAGTGTGTGTATAGTGTGTGTATAGTGTGTGTGTGTGTATAGTGTGTGTGTGTGTGTGTGTATAGTGTGTGTGTGTGTGTGTGTGTATAGTGTGTGTGTATAGTGTGTGTGTGTGTGTGTGTGTGTGTGTGTATAGTGTGTGTGTGTGTGTGTGTGTGTGTGTGTGTATAGTGTGTGTGTGTGTGTATAGTGTGTGTGTGTGTATAGTGTGTGTGTATAGTGTGTGTGTATAGTGTGTGTTGTACATGTGTGTGTGTGTGTGTATAGTGTGTGTGTGTGTGTATAGTGTGTATAGTGTGTATAGTGTGTATAGTGTGTGTGTGTGTGTATAGTGTGTGTATAGTGTGTGTGTGTGTGTATAGTGTGTGTGTACAGTGTGTGTGTGTGTGTGTATAGTGTGTGTGTGTGTATAGTGTGTGTGTATAGTGTGTGTGTATATAGTGTGTGTGTATAGTGTGTGTATAGTGTGTGTGTGTATAGTGTGTGTGTGTGTGTGTGTATAGTGTGTGTGTGTATAGTGTGTGTGTGTGTGTGTGTGTGTGTGTGTATAGTGTGTATAGTGTGTGTGTGATAGTGTGTGTGTGTGTGTGTATAGTGTGTGTGTGTGTGTATAGTGTGTGTGTGTGTGTGTATAGTGTGTGTGTGTATAGTGTGTGTGTGTGTGTATAGTGTGTGTGTGTGTGTGTGTGTGTGTGTATAGTGTGTGTGTGTGATAGTGTGTATAGTGTGTGTGTGTGTGTGTGTGTGTGTATAGTGTGTATAGTGTGTGTGTGTGTGTGTATAGTGTGTGTGTATGTGTGTATAGTGTGTGTATAGTGTGTATAGTGTGTATAGTGTGTATAGTGTGTGTGTGTATAGTGTGTATAGTGTGTGTGTATAGTGTGTGTGTGTGTGTGTATAGTGTGTATAGTGTGTATAGTGTGTGTGTGTGTATAGTGTGTGTGTGTGTGTGTGTGTGTGTGTATAGTGTGTGTATAGTGTGTATAGTGTGTATAGTGTGTGTGTGTATAGTGTGTGTGTGATATAGTGTGTGTGTATAGTGTGTGTGTGTGTGTGTGTGTGTGTATAGTGTGTGTGTATAGTGTGTGTGTGTGTGTGTGTGTGTATAGTGTGTGTGTGTGTGTATAGTGTGTGTGTGTATAGTGTGTGTGTGTATAGTGTGTGTGTGTGTGTATAGTGTGTGTATAGTGTGTGTGTGTGTGTATAGTGTGTGTGTGTATAGTGTGTGTGTATAGTGTGTGTGTATAGTGTGTGTGATAGTGTGTGTGTATAGTGTGTGTGTGTGTGTGTGTATAGTGTGTGTGTGTGTGTATAGTGTGTGTGTGTGTATAGTGTGTATAGTGTGTGTGTGTATAGTGTGTGTGTGTATAGTGTGTGTGTATAGTGTGTGTATAGTGTGTGTGTGTGTGTGTGTGTGTGTGTATAGTGTGTGTGTGTATAGTGTGTGTATAGTGTGTGTGTGTATAGTGTGTGTGTGTATAGTGTGTGTGTGTGTATAGTGTGTATAGTGTGTGTGTATAGTGTGTATAGTGTGTGTGTGTATAGTGTATAGTGTGTGTGTGTGTGTGTGTGTGTGTATAGTGTGTGTGTGTGTGTGTGTGTGTATAGTGTGTATAGTGTGTATAGTGTGTATAGTGTGTATAGTGTGTATAGTGTGTGTGTGTGTGTATAGTGTGTATAGTGTGTGTGTATAGTGTGTATAGTGTGTATAGTGTGTATAGTGTGTGTGTGTGTGTATGTGTGTGTATAGTGTGTGTGTGTGTGTGTGTGTATAGTGCGTGTGTGTGTGTATAGTGCGTGTGTGTGTGTGTATAGTGTGTGTATAGTGTGTATAGTGTGTATAGTGTGTGTGTGTATAGTGTGTCTGTGTGTGTGTATAGTGTGTGTGTGTGTGTGTATAGTGTGTCTGTGTGTGTGTATAGTGTGTCTGTGTGTGTGTATAGTGTGTATAGTGTGTGTGTGTGTGTGTGATAGTGTGTGTGTGTGTGTATAGTGTGTGTGTGTGTACAGTGTGTCTGTGTGTGTGTGTATAGTGTGTGTATAGTGTGTATAGTGTGTGTATAGTGTGTGTGTGTGTATGTGTGTGTGTGTATAGTGTGTGTGTATAGTGTGTATAGTGTGTGTGTATAGTGTGTGTGTGTATAGTGTGTGTGTGTGTGTGTGTGTATAGTGTGTGTAGTGTGTGTGTGTGTATAGTGTGTGTGTGTGTGTGTGTGTGTGTGTGTGTGTATAGTGTTGTGTGTGTGTGTGTGTGTGTATAGTGTGTGTGTGTACAGTGTGTGTGTGTGTGTGTGTGTGTGTGTGTGTGTGTGTGTGTGTGTGTGTATAGTGTGTGTGTGTGTGTGTGTGTGTGTTGTACCCAGAGTTGGTCGTCGTGTCCTGGGGGACTCTTCTTGATAAAAGCTCCGTAGTAGGTGGCGATGTTTCTGTGGTGAGAATATTTCTTCAACATGTTGATCTCCAACTTGATCTCCTCCTCCTCGTCCTGAAACGACAACAGACAGAGACACAGACACAGACAGAGACACAGACAGAGAGAGACAGAGACACAGACAGAGACACAGACACAGACAGAGACACAGACACAGACACAGACAGAGAGAGAGACACAGACACAGACAGAGACAGAGACACAGACACAGACACAGACACAGACAGAGAGAGAGACAGAGACACAGACAGAGACACAGAGACAGAGACACAGACAGAGACACAGAGACAGAGACACACAGACAGAGACACAGACAGAGACACAGACAGAGACACAGACAGAGAGAGAGACAGAGACAGAGACACAGACACAGACAGAGACACAGACAGAGAGAGAGACAGAGACACAGACACAGACACAGACAGAGACACAGACAGAGAGAGACAGAGACACAGACACAGACAGAGACACAGACAGAGACACAGACAGAGACACAGACAGAGACACAGACACAGACAGAGACACAGACAGAGACACAGACACAGACACAGACAGACACAGAGACAGACACAGAGACAGAGACACAGACAGAGACACAGACACAGACAGAGACACAGACAGAGACACAGAGACAGACACAGAGACAGACACAGACAGAGACACAGACAGAGACACAGACAGAGACACAGACAGAGACACAGACACAGACAGAGACACAGACAGAGACACAGACAGAGACACAGACACAACAGAGACACAGACAGAGACACAGACAGAGACACAGACAGAGACACAGACACAGACAGAGACACAGACAGAGACAGACAGACAGAGACAGAGACAGAGACAGAGACAGAGACACAGACAGAGACACAGAGACAGAGACAGACAGAGACACAGACAGAGACACAGACAGAAACACAGACAGACACAGACAGAAACACAGACAGAGACACAGACAGAGACACAGACAGAGACAGAGAGACAGAGACACAGACAGAGACACAGACAGAGACACAGACAGAGACACAGACAGAGACAGACACAGACAGAGACAGAGACAGACAGAGACACAGACAGAGACACAGACAGAGACACAGACAGAGACACAGACAGAGACACAGACAGAAACACAGACAGAGACACAGAGACAGACACAGAGACACAGACAGAGACACAGACAGAGACACAGACAGAGACACAGACAGAGACACAGACACAGAGACACAGACAGAGACACAGACAGAGACACAGACAGACAGACACAGAGACAGAGACAGACAGAGACACAGACACAGACAGAGACAGACAGACAGAGACACAGACAGAGACACAGAGACAGAGACACAGACACAGACAGACACAGACACAGAGACAGAGACAGAGACAGACACAGACAGACAGAGACACAGACAGAGAGAGAGAGAGACAGAGTTACACCAGACGACAGGATCATCTGCTCCATCTGTGCTTCTTCTCCTCCTCCTCAGCTTTTTGTTTTAATCATGTGATCATCAGTTCATTTGTATCATTTCAATATAAAACCTGTATTTTTTTTATCCATGATTTAAACTTTTTGTTGTGAGGCGTTTAGGTTCCTGTAAATCTGAGCTCTAGTCCAGCCGAGCTCCGGTCCGACCCGAGACCCGAGCTCTAATCTGACCCGAGACCCGAGCTCCGGTCTGACCTGAGTCTGACCCGAGTCTGAACCAAACACAAACTCACGAGTCACAAACGTTGACTCAGAAAAACATGAATCACACACGACACAAAAACCTGACTCAGAACCATGACGTAAGAGACGGGCGAGTCCAGACCGAAACCAGGACTAAACCAGGACTAAACCAGGACTGAACCAGGACTGAACCAGAGACTAAACCAGGACTAAACCAGGACTGAAACCAGGACTAAACCAGGACTAAACCAGGACTGAACCAGGACTGAACCAGAGACTGAACCAGGACTGAACCAGGACTAAACCAGGACTGAACCTGAGACTAAACCAGGACTGAACCAGGACTGAACCAGGACTGAACCAGGACTAAAACCAGACTAAACTAAACCAGGACTAAACCAGGACTAAACCAGAGACTAAACCAGAGACTAAACCAGAGACTAAACCAGAGACTAAACCAGGACTGAACCAGGACTGAACCAGGACTGAACCAGGACTAAACCAGGACTGAACCAGGACTGAACCAGAGACTAAACCAGAGACTAAACCAGGAGACTAAACCAGAGACTAAACCAGGACTAAACCAGAGACTAAACCAGAGACTAAACCAGGACTAAACCAGAGACTAAACCAGAGACTAAACCAGAGGACTAAACCAGAGACTAAACCAGGACTAAACCAGGACTAAACCAGAGACTAAACCAGGACTAAACCAGAGACTAAACCAGAGACTAAACCAGGACTAAACCAGAGACTAAACCAGGACTAAACCAGAGACTAAACCAGAGACTAAACCAGGACTAAACCAAGACTAAACCAGGACTAAACCAGGACTAAACCAGAGACTAAACCAGGACTAAACCAGGACTAAACCAGGACTAAACCAGGACTAAACCAGGACTAAACCAGAGACTAAACCAGAGACTAAACCAGGACTAAACCAGGACTGAACAAGAGACTAAACCAGACTAAACCAGACTGAAACCAGAGACTAAACCAGGACTAAACCAGAGACTAAACCAGGACTAAACCAGAGACTAAACCAGGACTAAACCAGAGACTAAACCAGGACTGAACAACAGACTAAACCAGGACTAAACCAGAGACTAAAACGGGTTTAAACTAGGACTAAACAAAGAACTAAACCAAGACTAAACCAGGACTAAACAAAATCCTCCTCTGTCTGTTTTATGAATAAAATGTGAGGCTTTTTTTTCTATTTTCATCCATAATTTTTCATTTAAACAAGACAAATCTTCACATTTTCTTCTTCATCTCAGTAAATCAACTCCAGAGAGACACTGGTGCACTTCATGTTTGTGCCTGATGCCCTCCCACTCCCCCCCGACCCCCCGAGTCCACACAAAGACCCGCAGCCCCGCAGCCCCGCAGCCACAGGGCCAGGCTCTGTCCTCCAGTCTGAGGCTCTTCTGTCTCCGGCTGCAGTTCGATCTGAATAATCACCGACCCACAGCTGCTTCTGCTCCACTAAACCACTGTGAATGTACTCGAGTAAAAGTACTGAGATTTCTACATATCAACAAAAGTCTAAAGTCCAAAAGTAGAAAAGTGTTTAGGGAAAATACGACTGAAATAAATCCCCAAATTTGGAGTTTTTAGTGTTTCAAAGAGACAAAAAAATGATTGAGAGAAACTAAAAATATTTGAAAAATCTACTAAGACATAAAAGAAAGACTAAACCAGGACTAAACCAGGACTAAACCAGGACTAAACCAGGATTAAACCAGGACTAAACCAGGACTAAACCAGGACTAAACCAGGACTAAACAGGACTAAACCAGGACTAAAACCAGACTAAACCAGGATAAACCAGGATTAAACCAGGATTAAACCAGGACTAAACCAGGACTAAACCAGGACCAGGACTTAAACCAGGACTAAACCAGGATTAAACCAGGACTAAACCAGGACTAAACCAGGACTAAACCAGGACTTAAACCAGGACTAAAACCAGGATTAAACCAGGACTAAACCAGGACTAAACCAGGACTAAACCAGGATTAAACCAGGACTAAACCAGAACTAAACCAGGACTAAACCAGGACTAAACCAGGACTAAACCAGGAACTAAACCAGGACTAAACCAGGACTAAACCAGGACTAAACCAGGATTAAAACAGGGACTAAACTAGGACTAAAACCAGGACTGAAACAGGACTAAACCAGGACTAAACCGGGTCTAAACCGGGTCTAAACCAGGACTAAGTCAGGACTAAAACAGAACTAAACAAGGGATTAAACCAGGACTGAATCAGGGACTAAACTCCTCCTAAATGTGCTCAAGTTAAACTAAATTATATCTCAAAAATCTGCAAGAAACACAAATGTTGTACAGAGTTGACAGCTTTTACACACGGGGAGGGCACCTGACACACGGGGAGGGCACCTGACGGACGGGGAGGGCATCTGACGCACGGGGAGGGCATCTGACGCACGGGGAGGGGCACACTGACACACGGGGAGGGCACCTGACACACGGGAGGGCACCTGACACACGGGGAGGGCATCTGGCACCTGACACACTGACACACGGGGGAGGGCACCTGACGACACGGGGAGGGCACCTGACACGGGGAGGGCACCTGACACACGGGGAGGGCATCTGACACACGGAGGGCATCTGACACGCACACGGGGGGGCACCTGACACACGGGCCAGGGCACCTGACACACGGGGAGGGCACCTGACGCACGGGGAGGGCAAGACCACGGGGAAGGGCAAACGTGATAAAAACACAAAAACAAACCCGAGGATCAAACCGGTCGAACTGTTGGACACAGACTTTATCTTTTTCGACTATTTTGAAATGAAACGTATTTTATTTTTCCAAGACATTTTTCCAGACTTTAAAAGAGCTGGAGTTTAAAAGTGTGTGTGTTTTATTTGATGAAGTCGTCCACTAAAATTCATTCACGTAAAATAAATGTTGCTTTTGGGGTGAATATTGTTACAAGATTCATTGAGGTTAATTAACTACAAAGTCTGTCATTAATTGGATTTTTTATTTTATTTTTTTTATCAAAAGGCCCTGGAGAAAGATCTGAGAAGAACAGCTCTGATTAAAAGTCTAAAATATGTTCTGGTTTTGCAGATGTCAGAAAGTGGAGTGTAACTCGAGTAAACACAATGTCGAGTCTCAGGTTTAACGATCGGCACAAACTGAAACATGATCCACTTTTTTATGATGTGACGAGCTGAAGTTACAGATCTGAACCCAACCGGATCTGAACCAGGAAACACGGCCACAAACGTGTGAAAAACCCGACGCTGATCGAGACTAAAACTCATATCGAAACTGACTCCTGTTCAAAGTGTTTTTCTGTGACGTGTCGTGGATCGTTTTTATTTATTTACCCTCTGATAATCAAAGAGAAAACAGACAAAACTCTCCACACGTCTTCAGATTCTTCTTCTTTTTGTCTGGAACAGTGATGTAACAATAACTCAACATTTCTGATGCAGCAAAAGCTAAAAGAACAAACAGAAAACTACATAGACCATGATGCTTTGCTCCGTTTCAGCGCAGACATGAAGAAAAACTGTTCTAAACACTTTTTAATCTTAGTGTCTTGTATGAAGCTGAGATTTTAAATTTTATTACTTTTTTTTTTTTTTATTTTGACGACGCTGATGTTACAGTGAAATGTGACATAAAAAATTAGTTTTGACATAAAAAATATAAAACATAAAATTAATTTAAAGAGGGAATGTGCAAACATGTTTAAGTTTTATCCAATTTTGAAGAGTTTTAATCTTTTTATGAAAAAAAATAAAATAAAAAAATAAAATTAGGCACCAGAGTTGAAAGTTTATGCCGTATTTTGGCAAATTGCAAAATTCTTAAAAAAATAAAATAAAATAAATGATGGCCTACAGTTTATTTGTTGATTTTGTAGATCTCAGTTTCAGTTTGTGTTTTTATCATTTTAAATAATACAAGTTATTTTAAATATAATTCAAATTTTAACAATATGTATGTCGCACCCAATGACATTTTTAAGATGTTTTGGGCTTTAAATGTAGACAAATGTTTTTGTTTTTTATCAAAGTTTTTGTCAAGAAGCATTTACGAAATCATAAAATAGAAAATCTACACATTTTGCTGTTGTTATATTTTCATTTTTTGAGCGTTTGAAAACTGAAAAACATCACTGACCCACATTTACTTTTATATAATCATGTCTTATTTTATTTGTCTGTTGCTCGTTTTTTTGTTTTTTTTGCTTCTTATTTATAATTTATTATCACCGTTTGTATCTTTTTCTCTTTGTTATTATATTTTATTGTGATTTGTGACTCATGTGTCCAAAACATTTCCCTGTGGATCGATAAAGTTTAAATCTGAGGTGTTTTAAGAGAAAAAAGAAAAGTATTGACAGTTTTTGAGCGTCCACAAAATATCAAAATAAATATAAAAACCAAGAGAATTACATCGTGAAAATATCGTATCGAGACGTTTGGAGATCGTTAATTATATTATAATAATTAGTTTAAACGTAAATCAGCAGAATCAGGAATATAATCATAATTTTCTTGTTTTATTAAGGAGTTTAAATGATATTAAAGCTCCAGAACAAAGTAAAAAACAACAAAACTGAAGCTAAACTCTGAAGCTCCAGGAGAAAATATCACGTTTATTTTTGTATTTATTTTGTATTATTTATTTAGAATTATATATTTTTTATACTGCAACAAACCTCTAGAGTGTTTTTATTCTTATATTTACTTGTTTTCTGTGAGTTTTTATAAGTTTATGTTGAAATAAAAATGAAAAAAAAAAAAAAAAAAAAAAAGCTGCTTCTTGATGCTAACGCTAATGCTAATGCTAGCGCAGCACACTGACCCACTTCTCACACGGACCGGAAACTGACGAGCAGCGGCGCCCGGACTTTCAAAATAAAACGTGGACATTGTTTTTTTTTTTTTTTTTTTTTTCCCCCTCGTCACGACTGAAAACAACGAGTCACTCCTCTGTCCTTCATCTGCCTCCACTCATCCCTCTCTCCTCCCTCACTCCTCCCTCACTCATCCCTCTCTCCTGCCGCTCTTCCTCATCTCCTCCTTCTCTTCTTTCTCCTCCTCTTCTCTACTTCTCATGTTCCTCCTCCTCCTCTTCTTCTCCTCCGTCTCTCACCTCCTCTGCTTCATTCTTTTCCTCCTTCCCCTCTTCCTCATCTTCCCTTCTTTACAGTTCCTGTTCTCTCTTCTCTACCTCCGCCCCTCCTCCTCCTTCTCTCCTCCTTTCCTCTAGCTCTTCCGTCCATCTTTTCTCTTCTCTACCTCCGCCCCTCCTCCTCTTCTTTCTCCCGCTATCCCCTCTTTCTCCTCTCTTCTCTCTACCTCCACCTTTCCTCCTTCTCCCTCTCCTCTCTCTACATCCACCTTTCCTCCTTCTCTTCTCCTCTTCTCTCTCTTCCTCTGCCCCTCCTCCTCCTTTCTCTTCTTCTCTAACTCTTCCGTCCATCTTTTCTCTCTTTACCTCCACCCCTCCTCCTATCCCCTCTTTCTCCTGTTCTTCTCCTTCATTATCCTTCTCTTCTCTTTTCCTCCTCCTCTCCTCTAGTTCCTCCATCCATTTCTCTTCTCTCTTTACCTCCACCCCTCCTCCTCTTTCTCCTTTTCTCACCTCTTTCTTTCTCCTCTTCTCCTCCTCTCCTCTAGCTCCTCCATCCTTCCCTTCTCTTCTCTTTACCTCCACCCCTCCTCCAGTCTTCATCTCCTCTGTCCATCTCTTCTCTACCTCCGCCCCTCCTTCCTGTTCTCCTTCTATTCCCTCTTTCTTTCTCTCCTCTCCTCCTCTTCTTCTTCTTCATCCCTCCGTTCTGACTCTTGCGTCGCTTTAACCGGAGTTTTTCAAAATAAAACGTTTATGGAGGAAAACGTCAGAATAAAAGCGTTTCCTGTTTTAAAGCTGCACTCGGGCACTTTTCTGCTCGTCTCCACGGAGATGTTGATGTCGTTGCTTCGTCTGGAATGTTTCAGAGTGCAGCATTAAAGTCATCGGCTCTGTGGAGAGGCGAGCCTCACACACAAATATTCAGGATTTTTGAGTTGTTGTTTTTTTTTTTTCAGCCATAAAAAAATAAATAAATAAAATAAAAAATCTGCAGGTGAATAAAAAAAAAACTCTCATGTTTAAAGTCAAACTGTGGAACATTTCAAAGCAACGACGTCTCCATGGAAACAAGCAGAAGAAAGACACGACTCCTCAACACAAACAGGACTAAACCAGGACTAAACCAGGACTAAACCAAAACCAGGACTAAACCAGGTCTAAACCAGGACTAAACCAGGACTAAACCAGGACTAAACCAGGACTAAACCAGGTCTAAACCAGGTCTAAAACAGGACTAAAACCAGGACTAAACCAGGACTAAAACCAGGACTAAACCAGGACTAAACCAGGTCTAAAACCAGGTCTAAACCAGGACTAAACCAGGTCTAAACCAGGACTAAACAGGACTAAACCAGGACTAAACCAGGACTAAACCAGGACTAAACCAGGTAAACCAAAACCAGGTCTAAAACCAGGACTAAACCAGGACTAAACCAGGTCTAAACCAGGTCTAAACCAGGACTAAACCAGGACTAAACCAGGTCTAAACCAGGTCTAAACCAGGACTAAACCAGGTCTAAAACCAGGACTAAACCAGGTCTAAAACCAGGTCTAAACCAGGTCTAAACCAGGACTAAACCAGGACTAAACCAGGTCTAAACCAGGTCTAAACCAGGTCTAAACCAGGACTAAACCAGGTCTAAACCAGGTCTAAACCGGTCTAAACCAGGACTAAACCAGGTCTAAAACCAGGACTAAACCGGGTCTAAACCAGGACTAAAACCAGGACTAAACTGAGACTAAAACAGGACCAAGTCAGGACTAAAACATCATCTAAACCAGGACTAAAACTGGACTAAAACAGAACTAAATCAGGCCCAAAACCAGGTCCAAAACCAGGTCCAAACGAGGACTAAAACAGAACTAAACCAGGACCAAAACTAGGCCTAAACTAGGATCAAACCAGCGCCAAACCAGGACTAAACCAGGTCAAGTCTAAACCACAAAAACGTTTCAGGATTTTGGTTCATTTTTCGTTTGTTCCTGAAATAAAAGTTGTTCACGTTCGAACTAAATCGTGACATTTTGTTGTTTGTTCAGTTTTTTTCATCAGAAAAAAAAACAAAAAAAACTTCTTCTTTAATTAAATGTTTGATTCTTTCAGAGACGCAAACCTGGTCTAAATGTGGGTCTAAATCTGGACCCAGACCCTCTGCCTCATCAAACAATCCATCACAACCAGACCCTCCAACGATCTGGTTATGATCCCGGTCTGGACCCTCCAACGATCTGGTTATGATCCCGGTCTGGACCCTCCAACGATCTGGTTATGATCCCGGTCTGGACTCTACCACGATCTGGTTATGATCCCGGTCTGGACCCTCCAACGATCTGGTTATGATCCCGGTCTGGACCCTCTGGACCCTCCAACGATCTGGTTATGATCCCGGTCTGACCCTGATCTGGTTATGATCCCGGTCTGGACCCTCCAACGATCTGGTTATGATCCCGGTCTGGACCCTCCAACGATCTGGTTATGATCCCGATCTGGTTATGATCCCGGTCTGGACCCTCCAACGATCTGGTTATGATCCCGTCTGGACCCTCCCGATCCGGTCTGGACTCTCCAACGATCTGGTTATGATCCCGGTCTGGACCCTCCAACGATCTGGTTATGATCCCGGTCTGGACCCTCCAACGATCTGGTTATGATCCCGGTCTGGACTCTACCACGATCTGGTTATGATCCTGGAGGTTTCAGTCCGGGAATCGAACCCGGGACCATCAGGCCTCAAAACATCCCACAAGAAAAACAAGACGAAAACCAGAGCAAGACTGGACTAAACCTGGACTAAACCAGGACTAAACCAGGACTAAACCAAAACCAAACCAGGTCCAAAGCAGGACCAATCCATGGACTAAACCAGGTTAAAGAAACAGACCTAAACCAGGACTAAACCAGTACTGAACCAGGACCACACCAGGTTTAAGACCAGGACTAAACCAGGACTAAACCAAGACTAAACCAGGACTAAACCAGGAACTAAACCAGGACTAAACCAGGAACTAAACCAGGACTAAACCAGGACTAAAACAGAAATAAGCCAGGACCAAAACTAGGCCTAAACTAGGATCAAACCAGCTCTAAATCAGGACTAAAATAGAATTAAACCAGGTCCAAAACCAGGACTAAACCAGAACTAAACGTGGACTGAACCGGGTTTAAACCAGGACTAAACCAGGTCTGGATTCTGTCCCGTCACTTTTCTAAATCCAAATATTTCTCATCACAAAAATGAAAACAGAAACAGGACCAAACAAGATCCAAAACCTGATCCAAAACCTGGTCCAAACCCTGGACTAGAACCTGATCTGGACCAGCAGGACTGAGACCGAGACCGAGACCGAGACCGAGACCGAGACCGGATCTGAAAACTAAACCGCCGCCGCTGCCGCTGATTGTGATTGTGATTGTGATTCTGATCTCTCCAAATCTAAACAAAATGAAAATGGGACCAAAATACTCATTAGAGTCCGGGCGGAGTCCAGACCAAGACTCAGACTCAGGATCTGGACTAAAAAAACTTGACTTTAAAACGAACTGAAATAAATCACAGTTTAATCCTCGAGACGAAATGAAAAATGTTTCAGCCACAGAAAAAAAAACACAAATGTTCAGAGGATTGAAATAGATGATTCTTAGACCTGGTTTAGTCCTGGTTTAGTCCTGGTTCAGTCCTGGTTCAGTCCTGGTTTAGTCCTGGTTTAGTCCTGGTTCAGTCCTGGTTCAGTCCTGGTTTCAGTCCTGGTTCAGTCCTGGTTTAGTCCTGGTTTGGGCCTGGTTTGGGCCTGGTTTAGACCTGGTCTTAAACCTGGTCTTAAACCTGGTGTGGTCCTGGTTCAGTACTGGTTTAGTCCTGGATTAGGACTGGTTTTTAACCTGGTTTAGTCCTGGTTCTGGGCCTGAGTTTAGTCCTCGCTTTAGTCCCGGGTTCAATTCTGGTTTAGTCCAGGTTTAGTCCTGGTTTAGTCCAGTTTTAGTCCAGGTTTAGTCCAGGTTCAGTCTCTCTTAAACTCGTTGTTTTCACTCAGGTTTTTATGTAAATTTTGTTTTTCATCTTAAAGCGCCGCGCTGCGTCTCAGGTCCGTCTCAGATCCGTCTCAGGTCCGTCTCAGGTCCGTCTCAGGTCCGTGCACTGTCATGGTGGGACAGACCAGTCCATCCCGACACGCGCCCGAAACGCATCTGACACGCTCCTGACACGCTCCCGAGACGCTCCCGAGACGCTCCAGCCCATCCCGGATCCCTGCCCTTTTTCTGTCGCGTTTCGGCCGCGCATCGGGAGCGTGGCGGCCGCGCGTGTTTATTGTTCCGCGGCTCGAGCGGCGACGAAAACACGCGGCGTGGACCGAGCCACGCACGCGCCCGGAGCACGCGCCCGGAGCGGCACCCACCTTGTACACTTGTCCGTACGTTCCATTTCCGACCACCTCCACGAGCTCGAAGATCCCCGCCGGGTCCTGGAAACACAAACACGCACAAAGACACGCACACACACACGGACACACACACACACACACACACACACACACACACACGGACACACGTTAGCGGGGCTGTTACGGGAATCGGCTCTCGCGGTATCGGCTCCGGAGCGCGCAGGGGCCGGGCTGGACCAGCTGTTGCGCCGCGCTCGCTCCGAATCCGATGCGCTTCGAACAAAGAAAATGAGACACAGGCAACACCTCGCGTGGCTCTGCGCCCCTTTCCGGCACTTTTACGCACCAAATACGCGCAGAGCCGAGCCGTGCCGGGCCAACACGAGCCCGAGGAGGGTTTACCGTGTCAGATTAACGGGAGATTGTTTGTAAAAGTGCGTTATTGTGGCTGTGTCGCTCACCCGCAGTGAAGCGAGGTCTATGTCCACCAGACTTTTGGCCGGGGAGTCGTTGGCCATGTTTCCGCGCGTCGTGGGGCCGCGGGGCGCGCGCGCTGAGGCGGGGGCAGAGCGGCTCCGGTCCGGGGACGAGGCTCGGGCCGCGGGTCCGGTGCTCCGGGGTTCGGGTCCGGGTCCTGGGCTCAGATTTGGGTCCGTGCGGGCTCCATGTTGAGGTGGCAGCGCTGTTCTGGAGGAGGCGAGGGCACCGGAAACGCGAGCGACCGACGCGGACTTTCACAATAAAACACCAAAATAACACAACAGGCTTCTGCTCTTTATGTGTGAGTCAGACTTAAAGATTTATTACGGGATGTTCACTTTTATTTATCACACATGACGCATCCTGGTCTAGACCTGGTTTAGTCCTGCTTAAAATTTGATTTAATCCTAGTTTAGTCCTGTTTTAGTCCTTGTTAAATCCTGGTTCAGTCCTGGTTTAGTCCTGGTTTAGTCCTTGTTAAGTCCTGGTTTAGTCCTGTTTTAGTCCTTGTTAAGTCCTGGTTTAGTCCTGGTTTAAGTCCTGGTTCAGTTCCTGGTTTAGTCCTGGTTTAGTTCTCGTTGAACCTGGATCATCTCTTGTTGTTTGCTGAAGGAGGTTTTCACATTTTTCTCGTTGGTTCAGTAAAAACTCGACTTTTCTGAGTGAAAAATAAAACGACTTTTTAAATCCGTAAAGTTTGTCAGAATTTTACACAAAAGAATCTGAGTTTTGTTGGAGCTTTTTCCTCCGTCTGTTTTTATGTTTATGTTTTTAGTTTTACGCTCGACGGATCAGAAACAGAAACAGAAACAGGTTTAATGTGGGACTAAACCTGGACTGGACTCAGGTCTGGACTCAGGTCTGGACTCTGGTCTGGACTCAGGTCTGGACTCAGGTCTGGACTCTGGTCTGGATCAGGTCTGGACTCTGGTCTGGATCAGGTCTGGACTCTGGTCTGGACTCTGGTCTGGACTCAGGTCTGGACTCTGGTCTGGACGGTCTGACTCAGGTCTGGACTCAGGTCTGGACTCTGGTCTGGACTCTGGTCTCTGGACTCTGGACTCTGGTCTGGACTCTGGTCTGGACTCAGGTCTGGACTCTGGTCTGGACTCAGGTCTGGACTCAGGTCTGGACTCAGGTCTGGACTCTGGTCTGGACTCAGGTCTGGACTCAGGTCATGAGGTGAGGATCTGGTCTCTTGTGGGTTTGGTTCACAGAACAACTTCTTACAGAAACTATTTTAAAAACTTTTGAAACAGTTTTTGAATAAATCAATTCTGTGATTTAAAAACGTGTTTCATCTGTTTGTCGTTATTTAAATATGAGTTTAATTCAACCAAACCAGAAAAATAAAAATACTGTAAATGTAAAAACTAAACCAGGACTGGAGCAGGTCTGGGAGGAGCTCGGACTAGAGCCGCTGCTCCTCCACGTGGAGGAGGACGAAGACCAGGACCCACTGGAGGGACCAGGTCTCTGGACTGGACCAGGACCAACTCAGGTCCCACTGGAGGAAGTGTCTGGGGTGAAGGAAGTCTGTGAGTCTCTGTTCAGACTGAAGCCCCCGAGACCCGAGAAGAACATGGACTAAACCAGGACTAAACCAGGACTAAACCAGGTCTAAACCAGGTCTAAACCAGGACTAAACCAGGACTAAACCAGGACTAAACCAGGACTAAACCAGGACTAAACCAGGACTAAACCAGGACTAAACCAGGACTAAACCAGGACTAAACCAGGACTAAACCAGGACTAAACCAGGACTAAACCAGGACTAAACCAGGACTAAACCAGGTAAACCAGGACTAAACCAGGACTAAACTAAACCAGGACTAAACCAGGACTAAACCAGGACTAAACCAGGACTCTAAACAGGACTAAAACCAGGACTAAACCAGGACTAAACCAGGTCTAAACCAGGACTAAACCAGGACTAAAACAGGACTAAACCAGGACTAAACCAGGTCTAAGGCCAAGGCCAAGATTTTTAAACTTCTGCAGGTTTTTCGTGTTGTTTTCAGATTTATTTTCTTCTTGTTCTGAGATGTTTCGTTCTTGTCGTTTATTTTAAAATAAACTTGTTAAAATAAAATGATTTTCTGCACAGACAAAACATTTCTCCATTTCAACTCATTTTCTGACACATTTAAATGTTCACATCTTTATGCCTAAGATTTATTTAGCAGTGAATGAGTCTAAACCAGAACTGAATCTGGACTAACCCTGTCCAGGTCTAGACCAGGTCTAGACCAGGTCTAACCCGGGTCTGACTCATGTTTAACGTGTGACTAAACCAAAACTAATAAAACCTTGAACCAGGACCGGATCAGGTCCGACCAGAGACCGTGGACCTGGAGTTTATGGTCTAACGCAGGACTAAACAAAAACTAAACCAGGTCTAAACCAGGTCTATGTCTGGTCTAAACCACAAACCAGGACTAGACCCGGTCGTACTTGGAGAATAATCCCGTCTTTGAGAGGTAAAGCTGCGGTTGCCGTGGAGACGTGGTCAGACCAGTTTGTCCAGTTTGTGTTTGAATAATGTCACAGTTTGTTTAAATAAAACTCACCGGAGTCTGACCCACAACTGCACAAACCCAAAAATATATCAACACTTTATAAGAAAATTAAATTAAATAAAATAATAAAAACATGATTCAGGTGAAAACATCTGCACAAACTCAAAAATACCCCAAAAATATATCACCACTTTATAATAAAATAAAATAAAATTAAAAATAAATAAATAAATAAATGATAAATACAATAAATAAAATAAAAATAAATAAATAAAAATCAAATAAAATAAATACATAAATAAAATAAAATAAATAAATAAATAAATAAATACATAAATAAAAAAAAATACAAAAACAAAAATAAAAACAAAAAACTCGATTCAGGGGAAAACAGGGACAGTTCTGTGGGTTTAAATAATACTTTTTTTTTTTTTTCATTTGAATTCTCCTAAAAACAAATAGTGTTTTTCAGTAGTTTGTGTCCTGCAGGTTCTAAAAGTTTCAGTTTATGTGACTGACAGAAAAGACACAAGATTTGTCCTAAAATGGAGAATTTCAGTGTTGCAACACAAAGTACAACCATAAGAACAGTCAAAAATCAAAAAATGTGACGTCATTTCACAGGTCGATAATTTTGTCAATTCTTGTTGAAATAAACTCAAATTTTCACAGAATGTTCAGAAACAGATGAAGATTTTATACGTAATGTTTTATTTTTATTTAATTGATTATTTATTTAATTCCAGATGATTATTTGAGACAGTTTTATTTTCTCGACGCTCTGCTGCCCCCTGCTGACGCTCACGTGTATCTCAACAGCTCCACACGTTTAAAGCTGCACTCAGTCACTTTCCTGCTCGTCTCCACGGGGACGGTGGTGTTTTTCCTCGAATGTTCCGTAGTGGCATTAAACTTTATTGAACTCTCTTGAACAATTTATTCAATGCTCCATGTTACTGTTAAATGGACTCGCCGCTCCACAGAGTTTACCCGCTCGTTTCTATGGAGACGGAGAAATTTAAGAGTCTCCACAAAGACCTGAGTTAGACCTGGTTTAGATTCGAGTTAGACCAGATTTAGACCAGATTTAGACAAGGTTTAGACCAGATTTAGACCAGGTTTAGACCAGATTTAGACCAGGTTTAGACCAGGTTTAGACCAGATTTAGACCAGGTTTAGACCAGATTTAGACCAGGTTTAGACCAGGTTTAGACCAGGTTTAGACCAGATTTAGACCAGACCAGGTTTAGACCAGGTTTAGACCAGATTTAGACCAGGTTTAGACCAGATTTAGACCAGATTTAGACCAGATTTAGACCAGGTTTAGACCAGAGACCAGGTTTAGACCAGATTTTAGACCAGGTTTAGACCAGGTTTAGACCAGGTTTATTTAGACCAGGTTTAGACCAGACCAGAGACCAGATTTTAGACCAGATTTAGACCAGGTTTAGACCAGATTTAGACCAGGTTTAGACCAGATTTAGACCAGGATTTAGACCAGATTTAGACCAGGTTTAGACCAGATTTAGACCAGAGGTTTAGACCAGGTTTAGACCAGATTTAGACCAGGTTTAGACCAGATTTAGACCAGGTTTAGACCAGGTTTAGACCAGGTTTAGACCAGGTTTAGACCAGGTTTAGACCAGGTTTAGTCCTTGTTTTTCTGTAACATTTTAGACAAAGCGATGATGTTTCCATAGCGTCAACAGACAGAAAAGTTCCGTCGTGTTTCTTTAAACACACAAACACAAACAGAAAAAGTCGAGTCGTGGTTTTCAGACGTGACTTTATTTCTCCTGCTCAGTTTGTCCAAAAACAGAAGAATATTCAAATTAATCTTTATATAAATAAATATGTAACAGACAAATGTTTAAATATTTGAATCCAGTGAAGTTACTCGTTAAATAAAGTTAAAAAGTCCAAATATTTCCCCAAAACCCAAAACTTCAAATCCTACAAATCCTAAAAACTACAACTACACATTTTCAAATGTTTCTCAAATCTCCACAAAATAAAAAAACTTTTAATTTTAATTAAACACAACAAACGATTTCCTACAAGATGTGATTCAGAGAAGCAGAAAGACCTGGTTTAGTCCTGGTTTAGTCCTATTTTAGACCTGGTTTAGTCCTGGTTTAGTCCTGGTTTAGACCTGGTTTACCTGGTTTAGACCTGGTTTAGACCTGGGTTAGACCTGGTTTAGTCCTGGTTTAGTCCTATTTTAGACCTGGTTTAGTCCTGGTTTAGTCCTGGTTTAGACCTGGTTTAGTCCTGGTTTAGACCTGGTTTAGTCCTGGTTTAGTCCTGGTTTAGTCCTGGTTTTAGTCCTGGTTTAGACCTGGTTTAGACCTGGTTTAGTCCTGGTTTAGTCCTGGTTTAGACCTGGTTTAGACCTGGTTTAGTCCTGGTTTAGTCCTGGTTTTAGACCTGGTTTAGACCTGGTTTTAGTCCTGGTTTAGTCCTGGTTTAGTCCTGGTTTAGACCTGGTTTAGTCCTGGTTTAGTCCTGGTTTAGACCTGGTTTAGACCTGGTTTAGTCCTGGTTTAGTCCTATTTTAGACCTGGTTTAGACCTGGTTTAGACCTGGTTTAGACCTGGTTTAGACCTGGTTTAGTCCTGGTTTAGACCTGGTTTAGACCTGGTTTAGACCTGGTTTAGACCTGGTTTAGACCTGGTTTAGTCCTGGTTTAGACCTGGTTTAGACCTGGTTTAGACCTGGTTTAGTCCTGGTTTAGACCTGGTTTAGACCTGGTTTAGACCTGGTTTAGACCTGGTTTAGTCCTGGTTTAGTCCTATTTTAGACCTGGTTTAGTCCTATTTTAGACCTGGTTTAGTCCTGGTTTAGTCCTGGTTTAGACCTGGTTTAGACCTGGTTTAGTCCTGGTTTAGTCCTGGTTTAGTCCTGTTTAGACCTGGTTTAGTCCTGGTTTAGACCTGGTTTAGACCTGGTTTAGTCCTGGTTTAGTCCTGGTTTAGTCCTGGTTTAGACCTGGTTTAGTCCTGGTTTAGACCTGGTTTAGACCTGGTTTAGTCCTGGTTTAGTCCTGGTTTAGTCCTGGTTTAGTCCTGGTTTAGACCTGGTTTAGTCCTGGTTTAGTCCTGGTTTAGACCTGGTTTAGACCTGGTTTAGTCCTGGTTTAGACCTGTTTTAGACCTGGTTTAGTCCTATTTTAGACCTGTTTTAGACCTGGTTTAGACCTGATTTAGTCCTGGTTTAGACCTGTTTTAGACCTGGTTTAGACCTGGTTTAGACCTGATTTAGTCCTGGTTTAGACCTGGTTTAGACCTGGTTTAGTCCTATTTTAGACCTGGTTTAGACCTGGTTTAGACCTGATTTAGTCCTGGTTTAGACCTGGTTTAGACCTGGTTTAGACCTGATTTAGTCCTGTTTTAGTCCTGTTTAGTCCTGGTTTTAGACCTGGTTTAGTCCTATTTTAGACCTGTTTTAGACCTGGTTTAGACCTAATTTAGTCGTGGTTTAGACCTGGTTTAGACCTGGTTTTAGACCTGGTTTAGACCTGGTTTAGACTGATTTAGACTGGTTTAGACCTGGTTTAGTCCTGGTTTAGACCTGGTTTAGACCTGGTTTAGACCTGGTTTAGTCCTGGTTTAGTCCTGGTTTAGTCCTGGTTTAGACCTGGTTTAGACCTGGTTTAGACATGGTTTAGTCCTGGTTTAGACCTGATTTAGACCTGGTTTAGACCTGGTTTAGTCCTGGTTTAGACATGGTTTAGTCCTGGTTTAGACCTGGTTTAGACCTGGTTTAGACCTGGTTTAGTCCTGGTTTAGACCTGATTTAGACCTGGTTTAGACCTGGTTTAGTCCTGGTTTAGTCCTGGTTTAGATCTGTTCTGCTTCTCTGAATCGTTCCTTTTCTTTGTTAAATTATTGAGTTAATTTTGTAAATCATAAAAACAAAAATTCTTCTTTTTCCTTCAGTTTCGTTTTAGCACAAACTAAATGTAAATAAAGCACTTTTTAAAACTCTAAACCCGACCGGACTCTCCTCAGGACTGGAGTCTGGAGTCTGGAGTCTGAGCGGGACCTCAGGACCTCAGGACCTCAGGACCTCAGGACCTCAGGACCTCAGGACCTCAGGACCTCAGGACCTCAGGACCTCAGGGTCGAGTCTGTGACCGAGATTTATCCTCCGAGAATCAGTGTCGACATGAAAAATGTAAAATAAGTGTTGAGTTTTTCTGTCGTAGTGTCAAGAAAAATGTGCAAAACTAAAATATGATGATGTGCAAAGTCCTGAATGAACCAACTTTAGTCCTGGTTTAGTCTCGGTCTAGTCTCTGGTGTAGTCCTGGTGTAGTCCTGGTGTAGTCCTGGTGTAGTCCTGGTTTAGTCCTGGTTTAGTTCTGGTTTAGTCCTGTAACAGTAGTTTTGTGTAACATTGTAGAAAATTTAATACTTTGACTTTTTATGAGATTTTTTCCCCAGTTTCTCTCGTGGTTTTTAAAGGAGCCGTGTGGAAATGTTCTAAAGATCATTTATTTATTCTTCACAAAAACACGACGTTCTGTTTATTTCTGTTCTTTTTAATTTAGGTGTTTTGTTTTTTTATCCAATCAGAGCACAGGAAGAGCGTCACATGACTCTGTTGTTTGTCTGTGTGACCTGTAGGGGGCAGAACACACACCACTCCTTTAAAGAAGAGTTTAGTTCTTCACTTGTTCTAAACTGGACCCGACTGGACCAGACTGGACCGACTGGACCCGACTGGACCCGACTGGACCTGACTGGACCAGACTGGACATAAACAGTGTTGATCCTTTAGTCGAGTTTAAACCTGAACAGTCTGAAGTTTACAGCTGATGTCACCAGTGTGTGTGTGTGTGTGTGTGTGTGTGTGTGTGTGTGTGTGTGTGTGTGTGTGTGTGTGTGTGACGCTAACAGGAGGCACTGCTCCGTCTCAGTCTCTGTGACTGGAGTCAGACTTGAATCTGAGTTTGATTTGAACACAGTCTGACCTGAAGGAAGTGCTTTCAGACAGAGCAGTGCGTACAGTTAGCGTGGCGTCCTCAGCGTGGCGTCCTCAGCGTGGCGTCCTCAGCGTGGCGTCCTCAGCGTGGCGTCCTCAGCGTGGCGTCCTCAGCGTGGCGTCCTCAGCGTGGCGTCGCGTTCAGTCGAGGACGAATCCCGGGCGCTCGTACCCGAACAGGGTGAAGTCTCCCTGGTATCGGGCGAAGAGTCTGCGGGCGTCTCGTTTGCCGATGCCGCTGAAGTAGCTCTGGACTTTGGTGCGGTTGTACCTGGTGATGCCCGGGGGGATGTGCGGGTACGTGACCAGCCCGTCGATGCCCGCCGCCCGCAGGATGTGCGCGGCGTCTCGCTCCAGCGTCTCGTGGTGCCCGATGACGTCGTAGTCGATGTCGCAGGGCGCGCACAGCTCCACGTAGCTCAGCCAGTGGATGATGTGGGCGCCGAACTGACGGTCCAGGCGGTGGCGTCCCTCCGCGTCGCCAAGGTAACGCACGAAGTCCTCGAAGCGGAGCCCCGCCCCCCGCTCGTCCTCCGCCGCGCCGTGGTCGCCGTGGAAGCGGCGGTACTTGCGGATGATGGCGGGGGCGATGTCCAGTTTGTACCACGGCTCAAAACGAGGATTTAAAACGAATTTGTCTTTAAACGCGGAAATGAGACGTTCAAACGGATCTCGAACGATCAGGAACTTAAAGTACGAGTCCAGCCTGGAACATAAACACAAACATAAACATAAACATAAACACAAACATAAACAAACACAAACATAAACAAACATAAACATAAACATAAACACAAACATAAACACAAACAACACAAACATAAACAAACATAAACATAAACACAAACAAACACAAACATAACAAACAAAACAAACACAAACATAAACACAAACATAAACACAAACATAAACACAAACATAACACAAACATAAACATAAACAAACACAAACATAAACACAAAACACAAACATAAACACAAACACAAACATAAACACAAACACAAACATAAACACAAACACAAACACAAAACACAAACAAACACAAACATAAACAAACACAAACATAAACACAAACAAACACAAACATAAACACAAACATAAACACAAACATAACACAAACATAAACAAACACAAACATAAACACAAACAAACACAAACATAAACAAAACACAAACATAAACACAAACAAACACAAACATAAACACAAACATAAACACAAACAAAACATAAACACAAACAAACACAAACATAAACAAAACACACAAACATAAACACAAACATAAACACAAACACAAACAAACATAAACACAAACATAAACATAAACACAAACACAATAACGTCCTTTACTCGTCACAAAAGAGTAAAGAGTAAAGAGTAAATCTTTATTATGAGTCTGTCTACATGTACAAAGCTCCAAACGCTCTGTTCCACCTTGTGATGTCATGACGTGGAACAGTGGAACAGTCTCCCATCGACAATCACAGAAAGTTTATCTGTTTCAATGTTCAACCTGAACCTTAAACTGTGGATGAAGGAACATTTAATCTGGTCTTTAACTGATCTGTGTCTCTGTCAAACACTTTTATATTTTGTGTTGTTCTGTGTCGTCTGTCCAAACCAAATAAATGAATAAATTAAAACTAAAATAAAACAGAGGTTTGAGAGTTTGTTGTAGTAAAGGTGCAGTACCTGTGTGTGATCTCCGGGGGGCGGTACGACGACAGTCGCGGGAGTCCGTTTTTCTCGTGATTATGAACGATGTTTTCAGGAATCTCCTCCACATTTGGAAACGCTCCTGAAACAAAACATCAGGTCAGATCATCTTTAGTCCTGGTTTAGTCCTGGTTTAGTCCTAGTTTAGTCCTGGTTTAGTCCTGGTTTAGTCCTGGTTTAGTCCTGGTTTAGTCCTGGTTTAGTCCTGGTTTACTCCTGGTCCCTGTTCAGTCCTGGTCCTGGTTTAGTCCCAGTCTAGTCCTGGTCCTGGTCTAGTTCTGGTCTAGTTCTGGTCCTGGTCTAGTTCTGGTCTAGTCCTGGTCCTGGTCATGGTCGTGGTCCTGGTTTAGTCCTAGTCCTGGTCCTGGTCATGGTCCTGATCCCGGTCGTGGTCCCGATCCTGGTCGTGGTCCCGGTCGTGGTCCCAGTTGTGGTCCTGGTCCCGGTCCCGTGGTCCCGGTCGTGGTCCCGGTCGTGGTCCCGGTCGTGGTCCCGGTCGTGGTCGTGGTCCCGGTCTAGTCCCGGTCCCGGTCCAGTACCGTTGAGGACGATCAGGACTTTCTTCCACTGTGTGTTTCCGACTTTGGGCGTTTGGCAGAAGAGGATTTTGTGGGCGTCGCTCACGAAGATCCGGTCCAGGACGAACTTGGAGACCGGGTTGTGGGTGAGATTCCGGAGGGCGGGGTCTTTGCACACGGCCCTGAGGAGGCGGTTCCTCTGGTCGATCACAGACTGCCACGACGATGACGCCGCCGCGCTGGAGGGGGCGCTAGACGACTGAACGATGAACACAAACATAAACAAAGACATAAAGACGGGAAGAAACAGGATTATTACGTCTTTTCCTCGAGGTTTCACCCTGACAAACTCAAACTGGTCTTAAAAGCTCCATTTTTCAATGATTTAACCCACACACACCACCGCTCTCCACACAGGAAGTGAACACGGACATGACTCGGCTCCATGGACTCTGGCTCCAGTTCAGTTTGTGTGTAAAAGTGTGACCCTCACTGACCTGAGAATGTGAAAGAAACTAGGACTAAACCAGGACTAAACCAGGACTAAACCAGGACTAAACCAGGACTAAACCAGGACTAAACCAGGTCTAAACCAGGACTAAACCAGGACTAAACTAAACCAGGACTGGAACCAGGACTAAACCAGGACTAAACCAGGACTAAACCAGGACTAAACAGGACTAAACCAGGACTAAACCAGAACTAAACCAGGACTGAAACCAGGACTGAACCAGGACTGAAAACCAGGACTAAACCAGGACTAAACCAGGACTAAACCAGGACTGAAACCAGGACTGAACCAGGACTAAACCAGGACTAAACCAGGACTAAACCAGGACTAAACCAGGACTAAACCAGGACTCTAAACCAGGACTAAACCAGGAACTAAACCAGGAACTAAACCAGGTAACTAAACCAGGACTAAACCAGGACTAAACCAGGACTAAACCAGGACTAAACCAGGACTAAACCAGGACTAAACCAGGGACTAAACCAGGTCTAAAACAGGACTAAACCAGGACTAAACCAGGACTAAACCAGGTCTAAACCAGGTCTAAACTAGGACTAAAAAAGGACTGAACCAGGACTAAACCAGCCGTACTTTCAGACACAAACTGAACTGGAGCCAGAGTCCATGGAGCCGAGTCATGTCCGTGTTCACTTCCTGTTTGGAGGTGGTGTGTGTGGGTTAAATGTGTCCACAGATACAGTAAGTACATAAATAAATGATTATTCGATCACTGAAATATTTGACAAACATTTGAATCGATGAATTGATTATGTGGAGGTGGAGTTGGTGGCAGCTGCAGACGTCCACAGACACTCCCCCGCGCCCCCTGCAGGCTGATACCTGTGCTGCAGGTCTGGAGCTGCTCTTGGTCTTGGTCTCTAGACTCTGGACTTTGATGGTCCTGGTCCCAGACTCGGTCCAGTTCTGAGACACCACTCTCTCTCCGTACCCTGAAACATCAAACATCATCCACAGCGTCTGAGCCGCAGCAGCGTCACACAGGAAAACGACAAACGCAGATCTTTAGTTTTTGTATAAAATTCACTGAGCTCAGTTTGTGTTTGTGTAAAAGTTTTGCTCTGGAACAAACGGTTTCTGTTTCCAAAAATATTTAACTTATGAGCTGAGTGTCGAGTCAAAGACACAGGAGGACAAATGTACAGGAAGTACTAGTAGTACTTTTTCACAGTACTAGTAGTAGTAGTAGTAGTAGTAGTAGTAGTAGTAGTAGTAGTAGTAGTAGTAGTAGTAGTAGTAGTAGTAGTAGTAGTAGTAGTAGTAGTAGTAGTAGTAGTACAGTAGTAGTAGTAGTAGTAGTAGTAGTAGTAGTAGTAGTAGTAGTAGTAGTAGTAGTAGTAGTAGTAGTAGTAGTAGTAGTAGTAGTAGTAGTAGTAGTAGCAGTAGTAGTAGTAGTAGTAGTAGTAGTAGTAGTAGTAGTAGTAGTAGTAGTAGTAGTAGTAGTAGTAGTAGTAGTACAGTAGTAGTAGTAGTACAGTAGTAGTAGTAGTAGTAGTAGTAGTAGTAGTAGTAGTACAGTAGTAGTAGTAGTAGTAGTAACAGTAGTAGTAGTAGTAGTAGTAGTAGTAGTAGTAGTAGTAGTAGTAGTACTGACCGTCTGTGGCTCTGAAGTTGATGTACTTGGTGACGAACATGAGGATGAGCAGGACCCACCCACAGGCTCCCAGCAGCAGCCAGTGGTGCCTCATGTCCAGGGAATCAAACCCACAACCTCCTCGACCTCCTCGACCTCCTCGACCTCCTCGACCTCCTCGACCTCCTCGACCTCCTCAACCTCCTCAACCCATCTGAAACACACACAGAGAGAGTCAGAGAAACACACACACGGGGATGTCACATACTCACAACACACTAACACATACTCACACTACTAATACTAATACTAATACTAATACTACTAATACTACTAGAAGTCTAAGTTCAGTCTGCAGGTTTAACGCTCAATAGATTTTTTGGTGAAATCTGATGTTTTTTCGAGCTCGTTCACATTTCCAGTTAAATGTGACTTGTATGTGACTCCAGTGTGAACATTAAACATGTCCAAAAGTGTCCCACATGTGACACTGGAGACACGACGACGTCAACCGCAGCGAGCGTCTCTGTGTTTACACCTGGAGATTTTAAAGTTCCTCTCGTACCGGAGCCACAACATGAACAACTGACTTGTTTTAAGGAGGAGATTGAGAAGGAGAAGGAGCAGGTTTTTGGTGGTGGTGTTTTGTGGTGAGTGGAGATGTGCTTCACTTCAGTCACATGGATCATGAACAGTTTTCTCTACTTCAGTGCAGAATAGTGACGTTTGTGTCTTGTTGATGACGTGTAGGTGGATGAATGTGACCTGACTGTTCACACTCAAGTCACATGTTAAAGATCAGATATGGATCAGTTTCAGGAGCACAGATCCAAGTGTCCTGGTCACATGTGAAAACATCACATCTGTGTGGTTCAGACATTAAAAGATCAGATACAGAACATAGAGACAAAAAATCAGATTTGGGTCACTTCAGGTTCAGTCTGAACGCAGCCGTTAGTGTTGAGGAAAATAACCCTGTTCCTCATGTGTTCGTTAGTTTCTGCTTAGACAAAAAATGACACTAGGAACAGAAATAAATTCCAGATAAAACTGACACAGACTGAATATTTACACCTATACAATGATTTTTAGACACAAAGTCCAGTGGGAGGCGACCGTGCTTCAGACTTGGTGCGTCTTCGTTGGTCTCAGGTGATCCTGGCTCTCAGCACGACGCACAATCTGATCCGACTGTGACGAGGTTCTCCTGGATTCATCTCCCTCCTCTCAGGGGAGAGTCTCTCTGCTCTGATCAGGGTGATGAGTCGTGAGTCAGTTTGTCCCTGTCCATAAGTCCTGGTCCTGTTTAGTTCATTGGTTAAACATGTAGATAGAAACAGAAGATCTGGTACATGAACTGAACCTGTGTCTGTGTCCTTCAGCTGGGATCTAGTCCCTGTTTTATGAGTCACTGTTTAGTGATTTATAATAGTTCAATAATCAAATACAGCAGCACATCAATAACATCACTGTTAGAAGTACTTTTGAGTACTGGAGTACTTACGGTGAGCAGACAGACCGGTCCAGAGCTCAGATCTCGTCCGGACTTCGTCGAAGGACCTGGACACAACGAACCGTTAAACACCAACCCAAACTCTGGGATTCTATTGGTCCAGAGGGAAAAGGGGCGGGGCCACGTGTCAATAAACTGTTTATTTAACGATTTCACTTCATTTCTCTTAATTGAACGAGGAGGGAGCGAGTTTATACTGACAAACTAACAAACCCGGGTGAGTCCAAGGACCAAATGAGGATTTTTAACGAAGCTGAGGTCATTTCATTTCATCTTTAAAAGTTATTTTCTG
This sequence comes from Boleophthalmus pectinirostris, assembly GCF_026225935.1. Lineage (NCBI taxonomy): Eukaryota > Metazoa > Chordata > Actinopteri > Gobiiformes > Gobiidae > Boleophthalmus > Boleophthalmus pectinirostris. Next base: position 23,651,259 of record NW_026570994.1, on the reverse strand, counting down.
TGAACATCGAGTGACCAAAATCTGAAGCAACGAGACAAAAATAAAACTGAAAAACGAGTTACTGTAACCTTTTAAAATCATTCTCAAAAATAAAAGAATCCACAGAGACCGACCCAAGTCCAGTTCAAGACTCTTCACTGGGACACAGTCTGCAGTCTGTAGTCTCCTAAATCCTGGTTTTAGTCCTGGTTTAGATCCTGGTTTAGACCTGGTTTAGACCTCTTTTAGACCTGTTTTAGACCTGTTTTAGATCCTGTTTTAGTCCTGGTTTAGACCCTGTTTTAGACCTGGGTTAGACCTGGTTTAGTCCTGTCTTTAGATCTCTTTTTAGACCTCTTTTAGACCTGTTTAAGACCTGTTTTAGACCCAGTTAGGCCCAATTTAGACCCTGTTTTAGTCCCGGTTTAAGACCTGCTTTTAGTCCTGGTTTTAGACCTGGTTGTAGACGTGTTTTAGACCTGGCTTAGACCCTGTTTTTAGACTGGTTTTAAACCTGGCTTAGACCTGTTTCAGTCCTGTTTTTAGACCTGTTTTAGATCCGTTTCAGACCTAGTTTAGACCTGGTTTTAGTCCTGGTTTTAGACGTGTTTTAGACCTATTTTAGTCCTGGTTTAGACCTTGTTTAGACCTGGTTTAGATCTTGTTTAATAATAGTATTTGAAGTAACAGTATTTTTACTTCAAATCAGATCAGAATACTTTAGTAATAATTGTATTATTAAAGTTTATTATCCAATTCTTCTTTATTTATCTGGAAAAGTGTTTTGTGTTGGGATAAAGTCTGGACTCTTTGGGATTTTAAACTTAGATTTTATTTTTATCTGAGTCCAAATTAAAACAGAATTATTGTGAGTTTTCTGTTGAGTTTTGGGGCAGTTTCTCATTCATAAATAAAAGCTCTTTTCTTGTAGTTTTCAGATGTTAGTTCCTCCTCCTCGTCCTCGTCCGTGTGAGTCACTGCTCCACCCGACACTTGTTCATATTTTTCAGGATCAGCTCATGGAAAATACTCCCTACATTTGTAAATATGAGGTTTAATTTTGCTCTGGAACTAAACAGTGACACATTATTCACATTATTCACACACTTTTTATTTCACAACAGATTTTCCTGGACGATTCATTGACCAAGAAATGATGATTGTGATAAACGAGAAAATCTTTGACATTTTGAGACATTTTCAACCAATATAATGACAAAGGAATAAAAAAACAAAACAAAAAAACAAATAAACCTTTTCAAAGATCAAAAAACTTGACTTTCTAAAGCGAAGATCCCCAAACCCCCGGACCGAGGACTGGAACCGGACCGCGGGTCATTTGGCACCGAGCAGACCCAAACCAGGTCTGAAACCAGGTCTAAAAACAGGACTAAAAACAGGACTAAAAACAGGTCTAAAATAGGACTAAACCAGGTCTAAACAAGGTCTAAACGAGGGTCTAAACCAGCTCTAAATCAGGTCTAAACAGGACTAAAAAACAGGACTAAAAAACAGGTCTAAAAACAGGACTAAACCAGGTCTAAACAAGGTCTAAACGAGGGTCTAAACCAGCTCTAAATCAGGTCTAAACAGGACTAAAAAACAGGTCTAAAAACAGGTCTAAACTAGGTCTGAAATGGATCTAAAACAGGTCTAAAAACAGGACTGAAACAGGTCTAAGCCAGGTCAAAACCAGGACTAAACCAGGTCTAAACAAGGGACTAAACCAGGACTAAACAAGGGACTAAACCAAGACTGAACCAGGACTAAACTAGGACTAAAAACAGGGTCTAAACCAGGTCTGAAAAACAGGTCTGAAACAGGTCTAAAAACAGGACTAAACCAGGTCTAAACCAGGACTAAACCAGGACTAAACCAGGTCTGAAGTAAAAATACTGTTACTTCAAAATACTATGACTAAAAAACTGTAACACAAGTAAAAATACAGTAAAACTCCTCTCAGAAAAACAATCACAATGTACATTTATTTGTTTTTTTTCACTAAACAAATGTATATTCTCTTTAAATTTAAAACTAGTCAATGTTATTATTACTATATTATTACTCACTATAAAATGAGGCTTAAAATAAACGAATTTAATGAATGTAAATGTTTATAAGTTTCTTAAAATGAGCGAATTTAGTGGATTTATCTGTATACTTTATGTTTCTTTTGTTAATTTAACTATTCTGTATTGACAAAAACATGGATTTAAGGTCATATATGTTTGAATATTTAGGTATTTTGTGTTTTTATCTTTGTAACATGATAAATCCGGATGTTTTGGTGTTAAAAAGTGAAAATAGTGAGTAAAGTGTTTGTGTTTGTGTGAGTTTAGCCGGAGCATCTCTAGCATCACATCAGCCTCCGGGCGCAGAAGCCTCACTTTACCGCTTTCCAACGCCTTATTTTGCGCATTTTTCGTTGTTGTGGCGCGGTGCGAGGAGCGGGTCTCACCTGCTGAAGCCGCCGCGTCTCCGGAGACACAAACAGAAACAAAAAACCGGGACAAACGCGAAGGAAAAAGAGGAAAATGTCGCAGAAAACAGAAAACGTCCCAGAAATGTCTCCGCAGAACGTGCCCACAGCGTCGGGCCGCGGTCTTCCGCTGCGCGATGACGTCACGGCGCACACGGGGGGGGCGCAGAGGGGGAGTACGTCATTACGCACAGTTTGTTTTGATTTGATTTGATCGTGAAATAAAAATGATAAAATAAAGAGTTTTGAAAAAGAACTGTAACTAAATAGGCCAAAAAAATACTTGTAAATAAAAGAATAAAATAAATAAATAAAAATAAACAAACAAACACAAAAATAAAAAATACAATAAATAAATAAATAATAATAATAAAAATAATAATGAGAGACGTCCTGTAGTCCCAACAGATTTATCCAAAACCACTGATTTGTCCCAGTTTTATACAAGAAATGTCCCAAGTGTATTTTTGACAAAACTGATCCTGCCAACAGTAAAAAGACACAGAAACTGTAATTTATTTAAGTAAAATACAGAAAATCTGTTGAAAAATGACCAAAACACAAAGAAAATGTGACTAAACTGACTCACATTAGTAGAGCTGAGTGCAGAACAGTTTTTAATTAATGACACACTTGTTTTACACTTTTATTTTTACCAACCAGCACAAACTGGAGATTTCCCTTTTTTTTAATTTTGAGAATCTGGTCAGGCTAGACCAGGAGTGTCCAAACTTTTTTCATCAAGGGTCACATTTCTAAACACAGATGAAGCAGATCAAGGGCCGTAAACTGATGCTCAGTACAGTGAATAATTGAAATATGTGCAGGTTTAACACGTTAGAATGATCCATCAGACTTTATTCACACTAAGATCCTTAAAACCACTAAACACTAAATATTAAATATTCGCTTGATTCAGGTAGATTTAAAAAAAAAACTTACAGTATTTTTTTTTTTAAATTGATGCAAGGTAATTTGGGCCAATTCACCTGGAGGTCTGAGGGCCAAGAAAAATGTGTCTGAGGGCCGCATTTGGCCCCCGGGCCATAGTTTGGACATGTCTGATCTAGACCATGTGGATAAATAACCATAAAACTACACGATTCAGTTTCATGGATGTGTTGTGATTTAGATTGACCCTTAAAGATCTTATATCTGACGCTCCATCCAGTGTGAGATGGACAGGTGGACAGGTGCAGCGTGGGCAGATTGACAGGTGGACAGGTGCAGCGTGGGCAGATTGACAGGTGGACAGGTGCAGCGTGGGCAGATTGACAGGTGGACAGGTGCAGCGTGGGCAGATTGACAGGTGGACAGGTGCAGCGTGGGCAGATTGACAGGGCAGGTGGACAGGTGCAGCGTGGGCAGATGGTGACAGGTGCAGCGTGGGCAGATTGACAGGTGGACAGGTGCAGCGTGGCAGCAGGTGGCAGGTGCAGCGTGGGCAGATTGACAGGTGGACAGGTGCAGCGTGGGCGGATTGACAGGTGGACAGGTGCAGCGTGGGCAGTGTTGCGGTCCCTGTTGCTGTGTCAGATCGTTGTGGTGAAGAGGAGCTGATGTTCCTCCTCACCTCAACTCTGGTCACGACCCGAAGGACCAGATCCACGACACGAACGACACGAATGAGTTTCCTCCGCTCCCTTAGAGACAGAGTGCGGAGCTCGGAGTAGAGACGCTGCTCCTCCACGTGGCTGGAGGAAGTGTCTGGGGTGAGGGAGTCTGGGAGTCTCTGCTCAGACTGATGCCCCCGAGACTCGACCCCAGAGAAGAAGAAGAACATGGACAGACGGACGTTTACACTGAGTCTGAAGTGAAACTGTAAACACAAACTTTTCAAACTTTCTTGGAATTCTGTCCTTGATTAATCGGATTTGGTGTTAAACTTTTTACTTCAGCCTAAACTTTTTTTGGTCCTGATCCAGAGGGTTGAAGTCTGTGTTGTTTTATTTTGTAGTACAACAAACACTGTAAACACTGAACATGTGCCATTCAACTATAACTATGTGCAATTATTTTTAAGTCTATTTTAAAATTATTTTTAAGACAATATTTATTTAATTTAATTTTATTTAGTTGCAACACTGGAATTTCCCCACCGTGGGACTAATAAAGGCATATCTTATTTTATCTCTTAAAAAATGACTGAATAAACTACAACTAAATGACTAAAAAACTGTGCATAATTCAATTTCACAGATTTATTTTGATTTCTACTGAATATTAAACATCTTCTATCACACAAAACTGACTTTTGTGAGTTTTAATCTATGTTCTGATGTTGTTTCCTCCTTAAAATCAGAGCTGCAGTTGTGTTTGTCACAGTGAGTCATGAGTGAAATTGTAAACACAAACTTTCTGTTCAGACGTTGTTTCTTTCTTGAAATTCTGTCGTTGTTTAATCAGGTTTGGTGTTAGAAAAACTTTTTACTTCAGCCTAAACTGTTTCAGTCATGATCCAAGGGGCTGGAGACTTTGTTTTGGTTTATTTTGCTCCAAAATGACAAACTACGACTAAACGACCTGTTCCACCTTGTGATGTCATGAAGCTGTAATTTTCAAGCTCCTCAATCCAAGTCATTTCTTTCCTTGATAAATAAAGTTAAACCCAGTAACATAAACATAAAAAAAATAATAATGAAAGAGTCTGAAACGAATCCAAAATGTAAAACGTTTTTATTGAGACAAATGAACAGAACCGACCGAAGGACTCGGTCTTTGTTAAAATAAAATGGCGGAAACTACATTCGTACATCAGCTCCAGATCTGTGTAATACATCTCTTTAAACATTTCTTTATTTTACAACAAGCGTAACAGCGTTTTGAACTTTTGTGAACGACAAACGGGTCAAACGAAGCTCTTAAAGTAACAGACTGAATCTTTGTATTTTCATTCATGTTGGATTTTAGTCTCGGGTTCGACTGCGCTGAGGTAGAGTCACTTTCAGGACAGAAGCGGAACTCAAAAATTTGAAAATATTTGTTTAAAAATTACATGAAAATTACATTCACAGTCACTTTTTGTTCATGTGGTTTAGTCCTGGTTTAGCCCTCGAGAATAAAGATAAAAGACCTGGTTTAGTTCCGTTTTAGGGATTTTCTACACCTTGGCAAGTCCAGGTTTGGACCCAGTTTAAACCTGGTCCTAAGTCCTGGTTTGAGACCTTTTTAGACCTACTTTAGTCCTCATTTAGTCCTGGTCAAGTCCTGTTTTAGGGCAATAAACCTGGATGAAACCAAGTGTAAACAACGCATGTGAACATGGTTTTAGTCCTGGTTTAGTCCCTGGTTTAGTCCTGGTCTCATCCAGGTTTAGAGACCTTTCTGGACCTTGTTTAAACCTGGTCCTAGTCCTAGTTTAGTCCTGTTTTAGGGCCCTAAACCTGGACTAAACCAAGTGTAAACCATGTGAACATGTTTTTAATTCTGGTCCAGTCCCCGGTCCAGCCCCAGGTCCAGTCCCCGGTCCAGTCCCCGGTCCAGGCCCCGGTCCAGGCCCCGGTCCAGTCCCCGGTCCAGGCCCCGGTCCAGGCCCCGGTCCAGTCTAAGATTAGGTAGTTTAGGTATTTGAGACCTGGTTTAATTTATTTATATTGTAGTTCTGGTTTAGTCCTGGTCCTAGTCCTGGTTTAGAGACCTTTTTTAGTCCAGGTTGAATCCCGTATTGGGGCACAAAACCTGGACTAAACCAAGTCTAAACTGTGTGGTAAACTGGTCCTAGTCTCTGGTCTAGTTCTAGTTTTAGTCTTAGTTTAGTCTCTGGTTTAGACCTGGTTTAGTCCTAGTTTTAGTCCTAGTTTTAGCCCTGATTTAGTCCTGGTTTAGTCTTAGTTTAGTCCTGGTTTTAGTCCATGATGAGAGACTAGAGTCCAACACAGATTTTGTGAAATGTACTTTTAAATTTTAGCTTATTTTGACTTTTCACAAGCTTCCCGCCGACCGACCGACACCGTCCCTTTTGACCTTTGCTACATTCAGTCATCACTAGGTGGCGCTATCCCCACAATAATCCAGTTTGCTCACAATAAGAAAAACTTTCTCAGACCTCAGACTGATTTCAACTCTAAAAATACTGATTTCTTTCATAGATAATAATTCTAAATTTCAAAAAAGCTGAACAGAAACTTTGTGATATTTCGAAAAGGAAAATTTGACGTAAATCACAACTTAAAAATCGTTAAAAGAACCTAGAACGAGGACAGACACGGACGAAGCGGAAGTCTGAAGCAAAAATAGAGAATTCATATTTAGAATCATTTCATAATAATAATAATAATAATAATAATATAATATGGCAATTTGTTCAACGTAAAAAATCCAATTAAACTCTGCGGTTTGATCGAAGTGGCATCAGGCGCTTTGGCGAGGACGAAGGACGAGGACGAAGATGAGGAGGACGACGAGGAGAAGGATGAGGACGAAAAGGAAAAGGATGAGGACGAAAAGAAAAGGATGAGGACGAAAAGGAGGACAAGGAGGAGGAGGACAAGAAGAAGGATGAGGACGAGGAGAAGGAGGACGAGGAGAGGAAAGAGGAGGAGAGGAGAGGAGGAAGAGGAGGAGGAGGACGAGGACAAGGAGGATGATGAGGATGAGGAGGACGAGGAGAAGGACAAGGACGAGGAGGGAGGGACCGGACGGAGAAGAGGCCCAGGAGCGGTGAGGGGAGGCTGGGGTGGGGCGGTGAGGGACCTGGGGGGTTCCTGGACGTCTGTTGATACTTTGCAGCTGACGTCATCAACGTTCTCTGGAGGTGTGACGCTAACTGGAGGCACTGCTCTGTCTGAACCTCTGTCACTCAAATGAAAGTCTGATAGAACTTAGTCTCCGTTCAGTGGAGGGAAAGTGACGTTACCGATTTTATTTGTATTTGGGGGATCGATGTTTTCAGGACAAACTGGTTTGTGAAATGTCCGAGCGCGGCTACAGACGTCCTGGCTCCAACATCAACCAAAAATAAAGATCCTGCGACACAAACACGAGGAGGATAAAGACTCAAACAAACGAAGCGACCGTGGACGTGTGACCTGAACATTTTACCGACGACTGGACCAGATTTTGGGAGACGAGCCCAGAGTTTAGGCGACTTCTGTGCGCGTGTGTCATGTGGGACACTTTTGGGACATTTAAAGTTCACACTGGAGTCACATTTAACTGGAAATGTGAACGAGCTCGCAAAAAAAAACCCAAATTGAGCTTTAAACCTGCAGACTGAACGGAGCTTTAATGTGACCACAAAGAACCTGATTTATCTCAACTCTGAACGGAATTTTCAAACAATCTTAAATCTTTCTTGTCTGTCTGTGTTTGTCACGGTAACTGCTGAACATTTCACTATAGACGTGGACGTAGAACACCCCCAGCATGACGTCACTGCAAAGTATCAACAGTCCCTGGGTCTAGATCCTGGAGATAGAGAGGGGGGGCAGAAAAGTGAACCCAGGAACAGTGAGGGGAGGCTGGGCTAAGACGAGAGAAAGGCTGGAGGTCTGGGTCCAGTCCCCGCCCCCTCGGGTCCGGTCCCCCTCCCCCTCCGGGTCCGGTCCCCCTCCCCCTCGGGTCCGGTCCCCGTTAAACGTTTTAGGGTCTTGGGTGAGTTTTGGAGAGTTACAAAATGGCGGCATTTGGGGCGTGTCCAAAATGGCGGCGCTCTTTGTCTGCGTGCTGCTGCCTGATCCGTGTCGCGCGGTTTCTTCCTCGCGCTGCTCGGTGTTGCCTGATCCGTGTCTCTTGTGTCTCTTATTTTCTTCTATGCGCTGCTGCTGCTGCTGCTGCTGCCTGATCCGTATCTCTTATATTCTTCTATGCGACGCTAGCTGTTGCCCGCCTGATCCGTCTCACATGGATTCAAACTCGTCGATGCGCTTGTTTGGTGTTGCCCTGCCTGATCTGTTTCAGCGTTTTATATTTGTCGCGTCCCGCTTTCACGTTCTCCGCGTGGAGGACGTCGTTTTGAGTTTTCTTCGTTTCGTCTCGAGCTTCGGCCAATTCTGAGCTCAGCGTCTGGAAAAGAAAAACAAATACAAGAGAATAAAGATTGGATATTTACAGAAAAAAGACACTAAATGAGTTTATTATTTAGATAAATAAGATGATTGTGGTCAAATCTAAACCCTGTGACTTTAGTTTTAGTCCCTGATTAATATTATTGTAAATATTTGACCTGCAGTTGTTTCTTGACCCTCTTAGTCCCGGCTCTTAGTCCCGGCTCTAGTCCCGCCTCTAGTCCCAGTTATAGTTTTATATTTTTATATTTGTATATATTTTTTACCTGCAGTTGTTTCTTGACCCTCTCGTTCTTCTGAGCCTCCGTCACTCTCGCCTCTTCGCTCCTCAGGTCCACGTGGCTGACTCCTTCGTTGGACAGCTCGGCGCTCGCCTCCGCGTGGTTTTCATCCTGTTCGTCGTGTTCCGTCTCGGTGTGAGCAGGTACGACGGCCACGGCCGTCTTCAGCTCCTCCTTCGTCTTCTCCAGGTCCTCCTGCGCTGACAGGGCCTGCAGGGGGCAGCACACAGCACTTACACAGGGTAACTCTACAGACTCTAACCCCGCTTATGTCACCGTCACAAACAAGCAGGACGTTTGGAAAGATGCAATTACAACTTCCCACGCCCAGTTTTCTTCATGTCCATGTCGTTGTACCGTTCTGTTATGTTCGACTAATCAACAATTACAACCACACCTCAGTTTTAATCATTCCCCCACTGACGCTGGTTTGTGACGTAAGAGTGAATAGAGACTATTTCATCCTCCCTGACCACCGGGGGGCATGAAGTTTCTATAGTAACTGTAGTCTGGACAAACCTCATGTTTGAGATTCGTTAAATCAAACTGTCTCTTGGAAAAAATTGAAATCAGAGATGTAACAATAATTAAATATTGTGATACTGTATCGTCAAAAGTCTCAAAATAATATCATAGGGCATCACAATTAATCAAATCACAAGTTTCTTTGCTTAAATTCATGGTTTTATAGAAGAAACAGTTTATAAACATGAGGAACTACATTTCCCATGATTCATTTCAGCGCAGACAACATGAAGAAATATGTTTTTACTTGAATTGTTGGGATTATGGGGATTAGTCTCCTATCTACAGTTCTATTAGTTTCTCCAAAATATCACAATAAATATCGTACAGTCAGATTTGGAAATCATTACAGCCCTAGTTGAAATGTCATCCAGGATTCATAGAACCATAGTTACACACGTAACCTTAGCCTGAGTGTTTTCAGTTTTCAGTTTGGTGCCGTTTGGAGAGTTACTCTGGTGTATGTGGAGACAGAAAAGCTAATATAATAATTGTGTTTTAGTACTTTGTGTTGGTTATTGGTTCAGCTGGTTGTGCGTTTGTTGGTTTGGTGCTGGTTTCTTTGGTTTGTACCTTTTTAATCTGTTTTATCTGGTTTATATCTTGTGTTGTTGGTTGTTCTAGTTTGATCTGGTTGTAGTTTTTTTTTGTACCTTGTGTTGCCATTCCGTGGCCTCGTCCTCTTTCTTCTTCTTGGCATCTTCGAGCAGCGCGATCTTTGCTGTAAACTCTGCCAGCTCCGCCGCCTGCAACAAAACACAGCCAAGATCAGCCAATCACAGCGCAGAGAAACAACTGAACTGACCAATCGTGAAGTGACCTCAGTCTGACACTACAAACACAACACTCCAATATACTACAAACACTACAGTACACTACAGTACACAGTACACACTACACTATACTCCACTGTACTACAAACACTACAGTACACTACAGTACACAGTACACACTACACTATACTCCACTGTACTACAAACACAACAGTACACTACAGTACACAGTACACACTACACTATACTCCACTGTACTACAAACACTACAGTACACTACAGTACACAGTACACAGTACACTATACTCCACTGTACTACAAACACAACAGTACTACAGTACACAGTACACTATACTCCACTGTACTACAAACACTACAGTACTACAGTACACACTACACTATACTCCACTGTACTACAAACACTACAGTACACAGTACACACTACACTATACTCCACTGTACTACAAACACTACAGTACACAGTACACACTACACTATACTCCACTGTACTACAAACACTACAGTACACTACAGTACACAGTACACACTACACTATACTCCACTGTACTACAAACACTACAGTACACAGTACACACTACACTATACTCCACTGTACTACAAACACTACAGTACACTACAGTACACAGTACACTATACTCCACTGTACTACAAACACTACAGTACACTACAGTACACAGTACACACTACACTATACTCCACTGTACTACAAACACTACAGTACACTACAGTACACAGTACACAGTACACTAGTACAAACACAAACAGTACACTACAGTACACAGTACACAGTACACACTACACTATACTCCACTGTACTACAAACACTACAGGGATAAGAGCTGGAAAAATACTTTTATCACATGGATATTTCTGAAAGTGGAGAGATTTGGTATTTTAAGTATTTATCAACGTCTCCTGGTTCTTCTGTTGTAGTAGTAGTAGTAGTAGTAGTAGTAGTAGTAGTTAGTAGTAGTACTCACCAGAGTCTCCTGGTTCTTCTGTTGGTCGGCCGCCTGTTTGGCGAGTTCGGCTTTGGCTTCTTCGGCCGCTCTTCTTTCTCTCTCCAGACGCTCGGCCTCTTCTCTCGCTCTCCTCCGCTCCTGCTCCAGCTCCAGAGCTTTACGAGTCTGCTCCTCCAACTCTGCAACGACAAACACCATTTAAACCAGATGCCCTCCCACTCCTCCTGCTCCAGAGCTTTACGAGTCTGCTCCTCCAACTCTGCAACGACAAACACCACTTAAACCAGATGCCCTCCCACTCCTCCTGCTCCAGAGCTTTACGAGTCTGCTCCTCCAACTCTGCAACGACAAACACCACTTAAACCAGATGCCCTCCCACTCCTCCTGCTCCAGAGCTTTACGAGTCTGCTCCTCCAACTCTGCAACACCACACAGGGTTTACAGAACAGGCATTTGGGCCCAGGGTTTGAATAGGGCCCAGGAGAGATCACTAGATTACTCAGACATGCATGGACGACTCTTAAACCTTTTCAGACAGGTTTGATGAGGAACAACGTTAGAATCAAGCACGAGTATCAGACCTGAGTGAAGTCTCCTCCATCAAACTCAAACCTGCACAAAACTCTGTCCATCGTTTGTGCTGCAAAAAGTTTGGTTTGTGTGATTCTGGTTCTTAAGATCTGAACAGTTTTATTTTGGGCCGATGACGTCGTCCAGCCCCTCAAAATATGAAACAACCTCAGGACCAAACCAGGGACCAGACCAGGGACCAAACCAGGACTAAACTAGAACTAAAACAGGGACACCAAACCTAAACATTAGTATTTCGTTTGCGCTGGGGCTGTAGAAAAGTCTGTGTTATTATTATATAAAATATCAATCAAAAGCAAATGACTAAAGACTGAAACAGAGACTTTTCCACAGACTCAGGTCGCTTCTCTTCACTGGTTTTGTGGAGTTTTGTTAAAGTCGCTGTCGTCAGCTGAGTGGAAAAGACCTCATATCATTTATGCAACAAAACACAAGCGTTTGGTTTAATTTTCTGCTGTTTTAGTCATCGACCCAAAATAAAACTGTTCATATTTTAAGAACTAGAATCACACAAACCAAACTTTCTGCAGCACAAACAAAACACAAACGATTGACTCCATTTTGTGTCGTTGTATTTCATTTTAAATTTTCCCGGAGGCTGCTGACCCCAGTTTGACCTTTAAAATTCTCAGATGCCCTCCCTCCCGTGTGCGTCAGATGCCCTCCCTCCCGTGTGTGTCAGATGCCCTCCCTCCCGTGTGTGCGTCAGATGCCCTCCCTCCCGTGTGTGTCAGATGCCCTCCCTCCCGTGTGTGTCAGATGCCCTCCCTCCCGTGTGTGTGTCAGATGCCCTCCCTCCCGTGTGTGCGTCAGATGCCCTCCCTCCCGTGTGCGTCAGATGCCCTCCCTCCCGTGTGCGTCAGATGCCCTCCCTCCCGTGTGCGTCAGATGCCCTCCCTCCCGTGTGCGTCAGATGCCCTCCCTCCCGTGTGTGTGTGTCCTCCAGATGCCCTCCCTCCCGTGTGTGCGTCAGATGCCCTCCCTCCCGTGTGTGTCAGATGCCCTCCCTCCCGTGTGTGCGTCAGATGCCCTCCCTCCCGTGTGTGCGTCAGATGCCCTCCCTCCCGTGTGCGTCAGATGCCCTCCCTCCCAGATGCAGATGCCCTCCCTCCCGTGTGCGTCAGATGCCCTCCCTCCTGTGTGCGTCAGATGCCCTCCCGTACCTTTCTGGGCCTTCATGGTTTGCTCTTCGATCTGTTTCAGTCGTTCCATCAGTTCTTCTTTCTCTCTTTCGATTCGCTCCTTTTCTTTCTCGGCCAGTTCACGTTTCTTCTTCTCGTTCTCCAGCTGAGCCCTGAGAAACAAAACAACAAGTAAAACCAGGACTAGACCAGGACTAGACCAGGACTAGACCAGGACTAGACCAGGACTAGACTTGAAATAAATTTGGACTAAATCAGGACTAGACCACAGCTAAACCAGGGACTAAATGAGGACCAACCAGGACTAAAAACAAGACTAAACCAAGACCAGACCAGGACTACACCGGGACCTAAACTGGGACCAAACCAGGGCTTAAACTAGGGCCTAAACCAGGACTAAACCAAGACTAAACCAGATACATTTTTATCTTTTTTGTTTGAGGACAAATTATTAGCCCGATTTAAGCCTATAGACCTTCTTTAGTCCTGGTATATATTGTGTAAGAATCAGGAAGTGCACTGTTAGAATGCTAGTTGTTGAGTACTCTGGTCTGTGAGTGTGAGGAGCTCTTAAAAACGGCTCTGGATGCAGAAGGTCAGAGAGGAAGAACTTTGGGAAACTGTGGACTGTTCTGATCTGTTCTGTTTTTCCGATGTTTAGACCCGGTGCAGCTCAGGTCGGTCCAGGTCGGTCCAGGTCGGTCCAGGTGGGTCCAGGTCTCCTCACCTCTCCATCTGCTTGTGGTGCTTCTCCTCTCGGGCCTGGGCCTTCATCTGCTGCACCTCGATGGTGTCTGGTTTCCTCCTCCTCATGTAGAGCTCGTGGTTCCCCATGCACAGGGACAGGATCCGTTTGTTGATGCGCAGACGAGGAGCGTAGAACACGAAGTCCTGCGTGAAAAAACACAAACGTGAGACCTCGTGAGACCTCCTGAGACCCACTGAGACCTCCTGAGACCTCCCGAGACCCACTGAGACCTCCCGAGACCCACTGAGACCTCCCGAGACCTCCCGAGACCCACTGAGACCTCCCGAGACCCACTGAGACCTCCCGAGACCCACTGAGACCTCCCGAGACCCACTGAGACCTCCCGAGACCCACTGAGACCTCCCGAGACCTCCCGAGACCCACTGAGACCTCCCGAGACCCACTGAGACCTCCCGAGACCCACTGACCTCCGAGACCCACTCCTCCCGAGACCTCCTCCCGAGACCCACTAAGACCTCCCGAGACCTCCTGAGACCCACTGAGACCCAGACCTCCCCACTGAGACCTCCCGAGACCTCCCGAGACTGAGACCTCCCGAGACCCAGACTCCCCGAGACCAGACCTCCCGAGACCCACTGAGACCTCCCGAGGACCCACTGAGACCTCCCGAGACCTCCCGAGACCCACTGAGACCTCCCGAGACCCACTGAGACCCACTGAGACCCACTGAGACCCACTGAGACCTCCCAAGACTCCCGAGACCCACTGAGACCTCCCACCTCCCGAGACCCACTGAGACCTCTCCCACTGACTCACCGAGACCCACTGAGACCTCCCAAAACCTCCTGAGACCCACTGAGACCTCCTGAAATCTCCTGAGACCAGAGACTACAACCAGAGACTAAACCAGGACTAAACCAAGACTAAAACCAGGGACTAAAACCAGGTCTAAACCAGGTTTTAAAGCTTCATACCGGGGCTTTCTTGTCGATGGGTTTGATGGTGAACTTTTTGTCGTTAAATGAAATGTTTCTGATCTCGCTCCAGGGGAAACCGATCTTTGGCGTCAACCTGAACAAACACAACAAGAAGAAGAAATGATAGAACATTTTATTAAAGTATTTGTAGTAAAAGTATTTGTAGTAAAAGTATTTCAAGAGGTTCTGAGTCATTAGAGCGAGCTGCACCGTGACGACCACACGAGGGCGCCACACTCCAACACCTGAGTCTGGTCTTTATGACGATTCAGGGATTTTTCTAGAATATTTTAAAGATGCACTGCGGAACTTTTGTGGAACATTCCATTAAACACACAAACATGTCGTAAAACAGAGCATCTTTAAACTTTAAACTTAAAATAAAAATATAGTTTGAGGTGTTTAAGAAACTATGGATAAACCCGTTTCATTTTCACTTTAAACATTTTAAACCTTCGTCTGACTAAATAAACCCATGTTCTTTTATCTGTCTGAGTCTGATGTTTGTTTGTTTGTTTACAGTTTGGTTGTCGTGGTAACAGTGTTGGAGTTACCCCTGCGTGTGTCACACCTGCAGCTGCTCCAAACAGGAAGTGATTTTATGAATTTCACCAGAAATTTAAAAAACAAAACTAAAAACTAAACACTTCACTGTTTTGTGGTGAAATGAGACGTTTAATCGCTCACACGAACTAAACACTGAACACGAAAGATTATTACACTTTACTTTCTCTCCACCTCCTTCTCTCCATCTCTCTCTCTCCTTCTCTCCATCTCTCTCCACCTCCTTCTCTCCATCTCTCTCTCCACCTCCTCTCTCTCCATCTCTCCATCCATCTCTCTCCACCTCCTTCTCTCCATCTCTCTCCACCTCCTTCTCTCCATCTCTCTCTCCACCTCCTTCTCTCCATCTCTCTCTCCACCTCCTTCTCTCCATCTCTCTCTCTCACCTCTCTCTCTCCACCTCCTTCTCTCCATCTCTCTCCACCTCCTTCTCTCCATCTCTCTCCACCTCCTTCTCTCCATCTCTCTCCACCTCCTTCTCTCCATCTCTCTCTCTCACCTCCTTCTCTCCATCTCTCTCTCCACCTCCTTCTCTCCATCTCTCTCTCACCTCCTTCTCTCCATCTCTCTCTCCACCTCCTTCTCTCTACCTCCCTCTCTCTCCACCTCCTTCTCTCCATCTCTCTCTCCACCTCCTTCTCTCCATCTCTCTCCACCTCCTCTCTCTCTCACCTCCTTCTCTCTCTCTCTCACCTCTCTCTCTCTCCTCTCTCCATCTCTCTCACCTCCTTCTCTCCATCTCTCTCTCCACCTCCTTCTCTCCTTCTCTCTCTCTCTCTCCTTCCTCCTTCTCTCCATCTCTCTCCATCTCTCTCCATCCTCCTCTCTCTCCATCTCTCTCTCCACCTCCTTCTCTCCATCTCTCTCCACCTCCTCTCTCTCTCTCTCTCCACCTCCTTCTCTCCATCTCTCTCTCCACCTCCTTCTCTCCATCTCTCTCTCACCTCCTTCTCTCACTCTCTCCCTTCACCTCCTTCTCATCTTTTCAGATTGTTCAGATTCTCCTCCTTCTCTTCACCTCCTCCTTCTACTCTTTATCTCCTCATCTTCTCTCCTCCTCCTCTCTCCATCTCTCTTCCTTTCTACCTCCTTTCTCCTCCCCCTTTCCATCTCCTCCTCCTCTCCTCTCTCATTCTCTCCATCTCCTCCTCCTCTCTCCATCTCTATCTCCTCTCTCTCTCCATCTCTCCCCTCTCTTCCTTTTTACCTCCTTTCTCCACTTCCTCCTCCTCTCCACTTCGTTCTTCTCTCCATCTCCTCCTCTTCCTCCTCTCTCCTTCTCTCTCCATCTCATCTTCTTTCTCCTTCTATCGATCTCTCCTCAATCTCTTCTCCTCTCTCCTCCTTTCTCCACTTCCTCCTCTTCACCTTTCCATCTCCTCCTTCTCTCCATCTCCTCCTCCTTCTCTCTCCTTTCTCAACTTCCTCCTTTTCACCTCCCCCTTTCCATCTCCTCCTTCTCTTTCTCCCTCCTCCTCTCTCCTGTCCTTCTCCTCCTTCTCTCCTTTTAACTGTAGACGTTTTGTGCAGAGGTTTTTATTTTTCTTCTGAGGATTCTTCTTCTTCTTCTTCTTCTGCTGCTGGAAAACTCATCTAGAACCTGGCAACGCGGCGCCATTTTACAAACATGTTATTATTATTCTGTCTCACGAGGCTGAGGGAAAAGTGGCACCAACACTTCAGGTCCAGTCCTGGTCCAGTCCCAGTCCAGTCCCAGTCCAGGTCCAGTCCTTGAGTTCAAAAGTCTCATCTCGGTTCTTTAGAGTCGTTTCATCGTCTCCAGGTGAAGGTTTTGTTTTGTAGCAACAGCTGTAAACAGGAAGTGTCTCGGAGCTCGACTGGTTTCAGACTCATGAGGAAATCTCTCTCAGATCTTAATTCTCGGGATTATGACGTAACGAGTCTCACCAACGTCTCGTCGACGTGTTGAAAGCAAAACAAATCAAAACAAAACAGGAACCTGCACTTCTGTTCTGATCGGACGTCTCTTTGTGCTCAGGTGTTTAGTTCCCCAGTCCAGTCCTGGTCCTAGTCCCGGTCCTAACTTGGCTTGTGTTTGTATATGTAGAGTCCTGGTCAAGTCCTGGTCAAGTCCTGGTCAAGTCCTGGTCAAGTCCTGGTCAAGTCCTGGTCAAGTCCAGTCCCGGTCTAGTCCTCACTTGTCTTTGTGTTCGTAGATGTTTAGTCCTGGTTTAGTCCTGGTCTAGTCCTGGTCTAGTCCTGGTCTAGTCCTGGTCTAGTCCTGGTCTAGTCAGTCCTGGTCTAGTCTTCTGTCCTTGTCTCGTCTGTGTCTAGTCCTCTAGTCCCGTCTAGTCCCGTCTAGTCCCGGTCTAGTTCCCGGTCTAGTCCCCCCGGTCTAGTCAGTCCTGGTCTAGTCCCGGTCTAGTCCCGTCCAGGTCCCGGTCCAGTCCCGGTCCAGTCCAGTCCCGGTCCAGTCCCGGTCTAGTCCCGGTCCAGTCCTCACTTGTCTTCGTGTTCGTAGATGTTTAGTCCTGGTCTAGTCCCGGTCTAGTCCTGGTCCAGTCCCGGTCCAGTCCCGGTCCAGTCCCGGTCCAGTCCCGGTCCAGTCCCGGTCCAGTCCCGGTCTAGTCCCGGTCTAGTCCCGGTCCAGTCCTGGTCCAGTCCTCACTTGTCCTCGTGTTCGTAGATGTTTAGTCCTGGTCTAGTCCTGGTCTAGTCCTGGTCCAGTCCTCACTTGTCTTCGTGTTCGTAGATGTTTAGTCCCGGTCTAGTCCCGGTCTAGTCCTGGTCTAGTCCCGGTCCTAGTCCTGGTCTAGTCCTGGTCCAGTCCTCACTTGTCTTCGTGTTCGTAGATGTTTAGTCCGAGCGCGTCGACTCCGAGCCAGAGTTGAGTTCCTTTCTTGTTCTTGATCTCGAAGTAGTTGACTCCGTACATCTCCAGGTCCTGAGCGATCTTCAGATACTCCATCATCGAGTCCTCTCTGCAAACACGACACACACGACACACACGACACACACACAACTTCACATGAGTCTAAGTCGCTCCCCCTTCAGAGCACCATCCCAAAACCCTCAGTGTGTGTCCCACTAATCAAACTCCTCACATCACGTCAGCTTTGTGTCATGTTTTTGTGTCATGTTTTTGTGTCATGTTTTTGTGTCATGTTTTTGTGTGTATTTATAGAGAGTTGTCGTGTGGGGGACGGAGGCTTGTGGGCGGAGCCTCGTACAGGCCTGTGCAGCTCAGGGAGGGGATTCTGGAGGTTCTGAGCTTCACCTGAGGCCTGAACATAAACTGAGAATGAGAAGAAGACGATCTCTGTCTGGTCAAAATCAGACTCAGGGTTTGACCTCGGTGTAAACGCCTCCAACTCCAGGAGGAAAGGACATGTTTAGATTTAAGTTATGTTTACACTGAAACGAATCATCGTATCAGAAATGATTTGTGTCCAGACACGTCGTTTCTGTGTTCACACTTAAAGTCTTCCCTCCACACAGTAACTCCAAACCACCTGAAACGCTCGTCACATGACTCGGCTCTTGTCACAATGTCATGTGGGTAAAAACAAGGATGTGGTGCACCGTGTCTGAAGCTGCAGCAGCTGGTTCTGAGCTGAGGAAGATGGGGAGTGTGAAAGTCGTCAGTATTTGTATCTCGGCTGTTTCTCATTTGTCTCTGGTTTGTCTAAAGTGTTTTCCACAACAGCGTCACATGACGACGTCACAAACCCAGAGAATCAGAAGGAGCGAGTCACAGTGACACAGAGTCCAGTCAGGACAAGACTCCAGCTCCTACTTCAGAGGATCAGAGTTTTCAGGAGTCCCACAGTCCCCATCACATCTGGACCAACATGAACTCCACCAGATCGTTCAGACTCTGGAGACGTTTAACATCAGCTTAATGTGAACAAACACTGTACACACAACACCACCACCCACATACACACTAGTGTGAACGGGGCCTTAAAGTCTCTGAGTTTGATGCGTTCACACTGAGGTGAAACCTTAAGTCTGATTTAGAGTCAGACGTGACCAGACAGAGCTCGTCTGCGTGAGTGAAGGAAATTTACACTTAAATAAACATTCCACTGAGTTTGTGAACGACACGTTTACCTCCAGAACATCTCGTCTGTGGTTTGTGTGTAATAATCCTTTCAGATTCTGTTTAAATCAAGTGTGGATTTAAATACATATGAATAGTTGAGTGTTTTGTACCTGAGCATTCCTCTGTGTTCTTCGTGCCAGGTCTGTATCCGGTCCTCCCACTGCTCTTTGGTCAGTTTGTGCTGCTCCAGAACTCTGAAAAACAACAACTTATCAGCAAACTAAACATCAGAAACATAAAGTTAAACCAGGACTAAACCGGGTCTAAACATAGGACTGAACCAGGACTAAACACAGGACTAAACCAGGTCTAAACCGGGTCTGTGTGGGCCGTACCTCTGTGGGAGCAGGCGGTC
Organism: Boleophthalmus pectinirostris; assembly: GCF_026225935.1. Taxonomy (NCBI): domain Eukaryota; kingdom Metazoa; phylum Chordata; class Actinopteri; order Gobiiformes; family Gobiidae; genus Boleophthalmus; species Boleophthalmus pectinirostris. The sequence continues at coordinate 23,631,830 of NW_026570994.1, read as the reverse complement.
GTGGGTCAGGTATCCGGGCTTGTGCACGTCTTTGCTGTAGTCTCCATATTTGGCCTGGACGGCGTAAGACGCCAACAGCACGGCCGTCTCCGGGGGGCAGTAGTTCTCATCGTTCAGAATCGCCTCCTTCACCTACAGACGAGAACGTTACACCAGATGCCCTCCCATCCTCCTGCACCCCAGTCTGTCAGGGTTTATACCAGAACTGAACCAGGTCTACACCAGGTCTAAACCAGGACTAGACCAGGACTAGACCAGGACTAGACCAGGACTAGACCAGGACTAGACCAGGACTGTCTGTGGTCTGTACCTGGAGGAAGAAGAGCCTCTGTGTGATTTCTTGGATGAGTTCTTCTGAAACGTCTTCGGGGAAAAACTTTGCTCTGAATTTGAACTGCAGAGGGTTTTCCTTCTTCACGTCCTGCTGCGTCACCTGGAAAACAAAACAAAAACACAACAAATATTAAAATAAACATGAGGTTAAGTGATATAATTTAGTCTAGAGCAGATCTGGATCAGGTCTGGATCAGGTCTGGATCAGAGTGAGGAGTGAGACCTTCTTGTTGAGCTTGAGCCAGGTGATGTATCCTTTACTGTCGACGTACTGCAGCCCGAAGAACCAGACCTCCCTGAGCCCGACCGTCTTCACCACCTGAAAACACAACACACTCAGTACGACCTTTGACCCCCGACCCTCAGACACGAGCCCAAATAATAAAACTAAACAGACTCTGTGAGCTTTAATTTTTTATTTTTATCTCCTCAAAAACAAACCCAACCAAAAACTGTTAAGTAAAGTAAAGCGTGACCCCAGCAGCGCTCCTCTCCTCCTGCTGCAGGTTTGGAGTCGTGGTTCATAAAGTGTTATATTTAGCTGCAGGGTGTGTACGTCCTTATGTGTACGTTAACTGCCTACGACAGGTGGGACTACACACTTTACCAAAATACAGTTAAGAAGAACAATAAATAAATAAATCAAACTGTCTTTCCTAGTTTGTTTAGGTTGATATATATTTTGTTCTGTTTAAATCCAGACTCTAAACGGTTCTGTTTAACTGCGTACGACTGAAAGGTTTTCATTCCACACTCTTCTCTTTAATTTATGCCTCTTTTAATTTGAATCTTTATGAGTATTTATGTTTTGATTTGTTTTTATTGTGATTTTAATGTATTTCTTATTCTGTAAAGTAGGGCTGGGTATGATACGATACGTCTCTCGATACAGCGCATCTTTGATTCGATACGATATATTTCAAATGAATTCGATACAGTTCAATAAAAAATAAAGACTAAGTCATGGCTGTGATACTAAAAGTCTTTGTGAAACTACTTTTTGTGCAAATTTAATATGAAACACAAACATTTTAATCATCAAAACAGTGAAAATGTCAAATGTGTCGCATAAATGAGTTTCCTTCCTCTGAACAAGTGACAAAACTGCAGCGCTGTAACAAAATAATTAAGTAAACCAAAAATTACGCTTGGCGATATATCGATACAGCAGCCCACGATATTGAAATTGTATCATCACATTAAACGATACGATATATCGATATTTTGATATTTTTGCACACCCCTACTGTAAAGCACTTTGAATTACTTTTGTACGAATTGTGCTGTACAAATGAACTTGCCTTTTGCCTTTTTGGATGAATAAACTCTTAGGTTTGTGCGTTGGGGCACAGGTTTATGGAGGTACAGGTGTAATTGTGTGCACAGGTGTAATATCTGGGTTTCACGTGACGTCAGCGCAAAATCAGATGGAGGGCAGGAAGTGAACCGACTGGAGGAAAATGCCGATGTGTTGTGTAGTTTATGACTGTGCCAATCGTTCTAACCGAGAGAAGGAAAAGCGATTTTTTTAGAGAACTGAACATAGTCGTCCACAAAGGTCAGAAATGGGAAAAGCCAACAGAACAACGCCGTAAAACGTGGATTACAAACCTGTTTGCGGTCGGGAGGAGCAGAATTCACTAATGCTCGTGTCTGCAGTGACACTTCAACAAAGGTTTGTTACAAAGATAAATTGTTTTTTGTGGTTTACCTAAACATAAACGAATCATTAACGACTAACGACGTTTGTTGACATTAAATAGTTCAGATAAATCGGTCACTGCCGATACACTGCAGTTTTACACATAACGTCTATACACATAAAATAAGAGAAACACTCACCCCGGCCAAGACCAAACCATCATCATCATTTAGTCGTTTTGCACCGAGGTTGAGGATCCATCCACTGACAAAAAAAGTTCTATTCCTCCAAACTTTTGTACTTTGCCTTCATCTGTTGTCTGGTGTAGAACGACGTCTGAAGAGCTAAATAGTTGGTGATCTCCTCTGCCTCGATTGTCGGCAAATCTTTTACTTTGGTCGAAAATTCTCTCATTTTCAATAAGATCAGGGTCACGTCCAATATATTTGTCGACTAACTGCTCGTACTTTTGCCTCGCTACTGGCTCTAAATCCTGACAATAAGAACTCTTCTCCATATCTGTGTTCTCCAGAGCCGTGTGTGTCGTGTTTGTCTTCACTTCCTGCCCTCCACCTGAAATTCGTGCATCGTTGTGACTGAAACCCTTCTATTGTGTGTACAGGTGTGTAGGAGGTTTTTGGTTCGTACCTGGTCAAAGAGCTGTTTGCCGGTGGTGTTTGGCTGAATGGCAAACTCCAGCTCTGCGTCCATGGTGGTGACGCGCACGTTTATCTGAAACACACACGAGCTCCGGTCACAAACACAAACACAAACAATCAACATTTAATTTAATACAAATAAAAACTCTCTGCGTTTGTTTGGGGGAATCACACTTAAAGTTCATGTTCACTGTAAACTTTTGTCACTCATACAAAGTTTTTTTTTTAGTTTTTTTAGTTTTGTTGGCAGATGAGCTCCACCCTGAGAGCGCCGAGGAGGAGGAAAGAGAAAAGCAGAAGAACAGACCGCGAACAGGAAGTGAGAGCGACGAGGGCGGCTTCACAGGAAGTCAGAAAGGTGCAAAAATATGAACCAAATGAGCTCCAGTTATGAAGAACGTGAAAAACTCCTCTCCTCCTCCTCCTCTCGTTTCACTCTCTCTCCTCTCCTCCATCTCAGTCCACATGTTCACACTCTGCTCCTCCCTACATCCCTCTTTTCATTCGTCCTCACTCGTTTCCCTCCATCCATCTGCCTCTCCCCTTTCTCTTTCCATCCCTGTCCTCCACCTTTTCTCTATCCCTCCTCCTCTCTCATCCCTCTCTTCTGTCAGTTTAATCCGTGTGCTGTGATAATCCTCACACATGAATAAAAGATGAAGTTTGAGCTCATCTCAACTCATCCATTTCACATGAGACTTTCCCTCATGTCCAGGAAACATGGACAAAAATAACGAATCAAACACGAAAACACGGACAAACCAAACCTCAAAACACGGACAAACCAAACCTCAAAACACGGACAAACCAAACCTCAAAACACGGACAAACCAAACCTCAAAACACGGACAAACCAAACCTCAAAACACGGACAAACCAAACCTCAAAACACGGACAACCAAACCTCAAACCGAAAACCAAACCTCAAAACACGACAAACCAAACCTCAAAACACGGACAAACCAAATCCGGAAACACAAAAACACCGACAAACCAACGACTCAAACCTGAAAACACCGACAAACCAACAAATCAAACCCAAAAACACCGACAAAACCAACAAATCAAACCAGAAACACCGACAAAACCAACAATCAAACCTGAAACACCGACAAAACCAACGAATCAAACCTGAAAACACCGACAAAACCAACAAATCAAACCCAAAAACACCGACAAAACCAATGAATCAAACCTGAAACACCGACAAAACCAACGAATCAAACCTGAAACGCAGACAAAACCAACGAATCAAACCTGAAACACCACAAAACCAACGAATCAAACCTGAAACGCAGACAAAACCAACAAATCAAACCTGAAACGAACCGACAAAACCAACGAATCAAACCTGAAACGTCGACAAAACCAACGAATCAAACCTGAAACACGAAAACACCGACAAAACCAACGAACCGAACCCGGAAACACCAACAAAACTAATGAATTAAACCCGGAAACACGATGAACCAATGAACCAAGCCTGAAAACATGAAAACCCGGACTCCAAAACACGGACAATCCAAACTCCAAAACGTGGACAATCCAAACACCAAAACACGAACAAACCGAAGAACCAAACCCCAAAACACAAAAACACCGACAAACTAACAAACCAAACCCTGAAAACACAACAAACCAAACTCGAAAACACAAAACTGAAGGCACGAGATTTCACCAAAAAACAACAAAAACACAACAGACAGAAGTGTGCAGACGTCATAATTCGACCCTTTATCGTTCGGCTCTGGTCTGTGCGAGTTAAAAGAGAGAAAAGCTCGTATAAACTCATCAGGGTGAATAATTCGGACGCTCTGAAACGCAGAAGGGAAGAGAGGACGAACTTTGGATCACTGTAAACTAGAGATGTAACAATAACTGAAATATTGTGATATCGGATCATCAAAAGTCTCACAATAATTTTCTTTGTTTAAATTCAAGTTTTATAGTAACAACAGTTTATAAAGATCAGAACTACATTTCCCATGATTCATTTCAGCACAAACAACATGAAGAAATATGTTTTTACTTGATTTTTTGGGATTATGACAGAAATAATTCACACCAAAATCTTGTCAAGGGATTTTAAAAACAAAAAAGTGTCTCATCTACCTCTACAATTATATTAGCCTCTGTAAAATATCACAATAAATATCAAACAGAGAGATTTGGATAGTTTTTAACGCAGTAAATATCAAACACAGACAGACTTTATGTTTGTGGTTTAACACGTAAATCCTCTGGTTCCATAAATGTGTCTTTAATTTGATTCTTTTTATTTAAATGTTGTATTCTGCTGCTTTTTATTGATAGTTTTTATTATTATTATTGTGACTATTGTCGACTCGTGTTAAAGTCCGTGTGTTAAACTCAGGTCGAGTTTCCTGAACCTGATCCGGGATTTTCTCTCGATTTTCCTTTGTTCAAAACTTCCTGATTCTATGATCCAGGTCAGAAACAGAAACACGACGAGAGGAGAGGAAACCCACACTCAAATACTAATACTAATACTGCTATTACAAATACTACTACTACTACTACTACTACTACTACAACTGCACGAAGCAACAGGAGACACACGGGGAGAGGGAGAGAAAGTACAAACTAAAACTACAACGACAACAGCAGAGAAACACGAGACGAGGATGTAAAACTACGACAAAAAGTAGAGCAACGGAAACTTCTGCACTACTTCAAATATACATGTACTAGAATAACTGTTTAGAATTACTGCATGGATATTATTTTATTTAGTTGTGTGTGTGTGTGTGTGTGTGTCGTCGTGTTGTCGTTCTCAGCAGTTGTGTTGTAATCTGTTTAGAGTCGTTCTAATCTCAGCAGCTGTCAGACAGATTAACCCACAAACTCAAGAGACGGGAAAAGACCGGGGCAAGAGACGGGAAAGAGACCGGGGCAAGAGACGGGAAAAGACCGGGGCAAGAGACGGGAAAGAGACCGGGGCA
>NW_026570994.1:23613733-23621233 GCF_026225935.1 Boleophthalmus pectinirostris | reverse complement strand
CGAAATAAAAGTTTGGGTCGATGACAACAAAACATCTCTAGTATCAACTGGAACATCACATATTTAGATCACCATGTTCTTTTTATTGTTTTGAAAACGTATGTCAATCTAAGTCACTCCCCCTTCAGAGCGCCATCACAACACAGCATCTCTACACGTCTCCACGACTTTAACACACTTTCACTTTTTTTTTTTTTTTTTGCACCATGGACCGGATTAATATCAGACAGTATTTTCACAGAAATAAATACTTCAAAATAAAATGATACGACGAACACAAAAACTGTACATTTTGTAAAGATAATAATAAACGTTTCTGAAGACGTCTGTTTTTCAGTCACTTCGCAGCTTGTGGGTTTAATATTCGCGTTCATGTTTCACGAGACGAGAGACGGAGACGAACGTAACGGAAAGAATTTGGTTCATTTTTCAAAATAAAACACTGGTCAGACTCGGATAATAAATAAAACTGAAGTAATGTGAGTTATTTATTGAATTGTGTCGTCCTCAGACTGTCTTCTCTCGATCTTATTTGCTGTTTTTTTTAGTATTTTTATGTTTTTTATTGACTTCAGTATTTATTTATTTAATGTTTTATTTTATTTATGTTGTGCAGCACTTTGGAGACTTTAAAATGTGACGTACAAATAAAGTTGGATTAGATCGGATAATAAAACTTGTACACATCCCATCAGGTTTGCCAAGTCGCTGTGTAAATCTTAGTTTTATTTTTTGATATTATATTGTGTATTTATGGAGAATTGTTTAACCGTAAAGAGGGTTTTGAATAGTGACTCTAAAACTTTAAAAACTCTTCAAGCAGATTTTTGTTGAGGAAACAGTAAGAACATGAGAAAACGAGACATAAACCGTTAAAAAAAAGACTCCAGAAGTAGCAGCGTTTGTTTTTTCACAGCTGTGGTCCAAACGTTTCCATGGATGTAAAGTTTTAAGTGAGAAAAAGATAAAAAAAACGTACAAATCCAATTATTTTTCCAAATAATTTGCCAGTTCGGGGGCGTCCGGCGCAAACGTCTAAACCGGAAAACGAAACGAAAGAAAATACAGCTGCGAAAAACAAAAATAAAACAAAAGGCAGAGACAGGACGAAGGGAAGTGTGGCTCAAAAACAGAAGAAAAAGAGCAAAAAAGTGAAACTAAAGAAGCTCCTCTGCTGTTTTTGTGGTCTGAAAGTAAAAGGAAAAGAGAAGAGGAGAGGAAAGAGAAGAGAAAGGAGAGAAAGAAAGAAAGATGAGAGGGTCTGTGTGTGTGTGTGTGTGTGTGTGTGTGTGTGTGTGTAATCCCTCTGTCGTCCAAGAATAATCCAGAGCAAAAGAAAAAATGGTTTTCGTACAGAGACACAGAGCTGAGGAGAAAGAGAGAGTCGAGGGGGAAAAAAAAAAATGAGGAAACTAAAAAGAGGAGAGGAATGAAAGAGAGAGAGAGAGAAGTGCCCAAAGCCAAACAGTGAAGTGATGAGTCAGGAGAGAGACAGGAAATATGAGGAGAGGGAACGAGGGAACGAGAGAGAGAGAGGAGCGGAGTAAAAGTGAGAAACGACGACACACTCTGAGTTTACTACAAAAACTCAAACTTTTAAACAGTGACGAGGCCGGGGTCATTCAGAAACTCACGATACGATAAATACATCGATACACAGGCCACGATACGATACTGATTCAGTACAGTTTAATAAAAAATGTCATGTCTGTGATTCTAAAAGTCTTTGTTAAACCACTTCTTGCGTAAAGTTCATATGAAACAAACATTTTAATCCAACAAAAGGGCTGGTGTCAATAAGAAGTTGCTGATACGATACATAGGCCACGATACGATACATATCTCGATATGGTGCACTTTCGATTCAATACGGTTCAATAAAAAATAAAGTCTAAATCATGTCTGTGACACTAAAAGTCTTTGTTAAATCACTTCTTGTGCAAAGTTCAAATGAAACACAAACATTTTAATCATCAAAACAGTGAAAATGTCAAATCATCTTGGCACCTGCACTGAAATGGAGCAAAGGATCATGGGAAATGTAGTTCCTCTGTGTTTTTAACTATTGCTGCATCATAACTTATTGTGAGAACTTTTGACAATACGATATCACGATACTTCGGTTATTGTTACATCCCGAGTTTAGTTCTTAGGCAAAACACTTTCACCCACATTGACTGAGTGAAAGAGGTGTGTGTGTGTGTGTGTGTGTGTGTGTGTGTGTGTGTGTGTGTGTGGTGGGAGGGGCCCATGGCACAGATTGGCAGCCTCACTTCTGTCAGTCTGTCCCAGGGCAGCTGTGGCTACAACAGTACTTTACACCACTGGGTCTTGAGTGAATGAATAATGATCTGTAAAGTGTCTTTAAGTGTCCAGAAAAATGCTGTACAAAACTGATGCATTATTATTTTTTTAAATCAAAATGTGTCTGAATCTATTTTTAAGTCACGTTTCTCATGAAAAATTTATAAATTCAATTTACTGTATTCATGATTTAAAAAATAAATAAACTATATTTCATTCAATGTTGTTCTTGTGAATGTAACTCGACCAAAATATTAAACAGAATCAGTCACAATAGATCCTCTTTTTGTTTTAGTATCAGGATAAGTCTGTGAAAGTAATCGAATTCTGATCCTGTTTTGATTTGTGTGTCAAACGATCTCCACAAAACGATTAAAGCTTAACAAAGTTTATTTTGGATATTTTTTATTTAAATAAGTATTTTTATTTTCTGTTTTAAATATAGAGGCTTAATTCATGTTCAAAGTTTATTTGATTCATTCTGTGTTTTATAAACTGTTATAAACTGCTCTAAGGTTCAGATTTGGAGCCTAGATTTATTTTCAATTTGAAAATTTTACTTAAATTAATCAATAAAAAACTTTTTTTTTTTAGAGAGAAATGCTGAATAAATGCAACTTGTAATTAAAAAATAATTGTTTAAATAATCGTGTTTTCAATATTGACCAAAAATAATCGTGATAATGATTTTTCCCATAATCGAGCGGCTCTCCTCTTCCGATATATCGATACAACAGCCCACGATATCCACACTGTATCGTCACATTAAACGATATTTGGATATTTCATTATTTCTGCACAGCTCTGGCAGTGACATGGCGCTGGGGGTGTTCTACGTGTTTGTCTAATGGTGGAATGTTCAGCAAAAAAAAAAAAAAAAAAAAAAAAACACTGTCGAAAAGTTTTAAGTCTGTCTGAAAAGTGATTTTAAAGAGTGAGTTTTCATTTTCCTGTGATCAGATTAAAGTCCAACAGAGTCTCAGACAGAGCAGTGCCTCCTGTTAGCGTCACACTCTAAGAGAATGTTGATGACGTCAGCTGTAAAGTCTGGATTTTCTGCTAAATATTTCAGCAAAATTTTCAAATAACTGTGTGAAAACATGAACACTGGACAAGACTTTTAAATGACAAAAATAATAATGTAATAAAAACTAAATTAAATGTTGAATTTGTCAAACTTTTATCTGTTTTTACTTTACGCATTTTAACACGTTTCAGATTCAGGGAACTTTTTTTGTGTGTTTTGTTTGTTTTTTTCAGTTTGGTTTTAAAAGTTGAATCTTGTTGAATCTTTGTGTTTCTTGCAGCTGTGTAAATGTGACCGAGATAAAAACGAAACACGAGATAAAACACACACGAGTTTAAACACAGGTCAGACCAGAACCAGGACTAAAAACAGGACTAAACCAGGACTAAACCAGAGACTAAACCAGAGACTAAAACCAGGACTAAACCTGGACTCAACCTGGACTACAACCAAGGACTAAGTTGGGACGAAGCTGGGACTAAAACCAGGACTAAAACCAGGACAAAAAACTGGACTAAAAATGGGACAAAAAAAGGTCAGAACCAGGGACTGAACCAGGACTAAAAAAGGACAAAACCGGACTAAAACAGGCACTAAATAAAGTCTGAACCTGGGACTGAACCAGAGACAAACTAGTACAAAACTTGGAACTGACCTAAGCACCTGAAACTGGTCTAAATCAGGACTAAACTAGAACTAAACCAGGTCTAACTCAGGGCTAAATAAACAACAACAAACAGGACTAAACCAGGACTGAACTGGAAGAAAAAAAAAGAGGATCTAACCCGAGATTCACTTCTCAAGACTAAAGGACGAAAGGAACTGTAAAAACCAAAACTAAAACCAGGTCGAAACCAGGTCTAAAACCAGGTCTAAAACCAGGTCTAAAACCAGGTCTAAAACCAGGTCTAAAACCAGGTCTAAAACCAGGTCTAAAACCGCTCGTCTGAACCTTTGAATGGTTTGAATTGGGAAACAGCGACGGCTGAAGTTTTTTTCAAGCTCCGTAATTTCCTCCACAAACAACAAAATCTCCAAACCTGCACTTTACATCTGCACAAACAAGTTCTGAGATGCCCCAGTGTGAGTCAGATGCCCCCGTGTGAGTCAGATGCCCTCCCGTGTGAGTCAGATGCCCTGTGAGTCAGATGCCCTCCCAGTTTTGTACTTTAGTTTTGATCTGTACAAACATGTTCTGAAATGAGATTGTTGTATTAATTTGTCGGTCTTTTTGTTGATTCTTTTGGTTTAAAACACAAACTTTGAACAGAATCTTCAGATTAAAACAAACATAAATCACAAATTGAATCACAAAATTCGTCAGAGAAATCGAATCTGTATCAATCCATGTGTCAAACAAGCATAAGAAAAAAAACCAAAACATTTTCTTCATTATTTGTCTCCAAAACCAAAATGAAAAAATCAAAGATTAGTTTTTCAGTTTTTGAAACAGGACTGAACCATTTCCAGTCCCAAGTCCTTCAGTCCCCGGACCCAGTCCCAAGTCCTTCAGTCCCCGGACCCAGTCCCAAGTCCTTCAGTCCCCGGACCCAGTCCAAGTCCCAGTCCCCGGACCCAGTCCCCGGACCCAGTCCCCGGACCCAGTCCCCGGACCCAGTCCCCAGTCCTTCAGTCCCCGGACTCAGTCCATTATCCATTTTTTCCATTTTTCATTTTATCAAAAACTGTAAAAACAAATCTTTATCAGTTTTTTAATTTTGATTTTAGAGACAAAAATTTAAGAAAACCGTTGCTTTTTTTGATTTGATCTTGTAAACCGTTGGTGTTCTGTTTCTGTGTTTCCGTTCGCTGCTCTGGTCTCTGCGTTTCGTTTCAGTAGAAGTTGAAGTTGAAGCCCACACTGAGTCTCGGAGCTGTAATTCTGGCCTGTCTGCTCCAACACACAGTTTAACACAGACTCTGGGCTTTAATCACCTCCTCAAACACATTCCTGCTTTACAGAGGCAGGAGGAAGTGACAGGGGCAACGACAGGGGCAACGACAGGGGCAGGGGCGGGTGAATGCTCCTGTCACAGAACGCAGAGACAAACACACACAAAAAAAACCCCAACAACAACAACACGCTGAAGTATGTGAGGGATTTCTAACGAGACACGCCGAACAAAACACAACAAGTTAAAAAGAAAAAAAAAACAAGGAGGAGAAGTGTTGAAAAGGTGATGACAATGTTCAGATTATTTTGCAATTCTTCAGACACGTGCCAAAAAAAACTTTGTCAAGGTTCAAATATCACAAAAGTTTGGACCCAAAAGTTTAACAAATAAAAATGTAAACTTTTTTTTTCTTTAATATTGTTCGTAAACCCTTTAAAAACCAAACAAAATGAAATAAAAACTAAATAAATATCAGAACGGAGGCGGCTGGAGAATCTGTGTGTCGTTCGTTCATTTGTTTTTCAAAATAAAACCAAAAATAAGAAAACAAAGAAAAAATTTGTTTCTTCATTATTTGTCTCCAAAACCAAAATAAGAAAACAGATAAAGATTTGTTTTTCAGTTTTTGATTTTGTGTTTAAATGAAAAATGGTAAAAAAAAATGGATAAGGACTAAACCAGGACTAAAACTGGTTCAAAACTGAACCAAAACTGGACTAAAGCAGGGACTAAAGCAGGACTAAAAATGGACTACAACTGACTAAAAGTGGACCAAAAAACAGAACTAAAACGGGACTAAAGCTGGACTAAAAGTGGACCAAAAACAGAACTAAACCAGGACTAAAGCTGGACTAAAAGTGGACCAAAAACAGAACTAAACCAGGACTAAACCTGGACTAAAGTAGGTACTAAAACTGGACGAAAAATGGACCAAAACTGGACTAAAACAGGACTAAACCAGGACTAAAACCAGGACTAAACTGCGGACTGAACCAGAGACAAACTAGTATGAAACTTGGAACTCAACTAAGCACCTAAAACTGGTCTAAAACAGGACTAAAACCAGGACTAAAACAGGACTAAACCAGGATTAAAAACAGGACTAAACCAGGATTAAAAACAGGACTAAACCAGAGACAAACTAGTACAAAACTTTAAACTAAACTGAAGACCTAAAACTGGACTAAATCAGGACTAAACTAGAACTAAACCAGGTCTAACTCAGGTCTAAATGAACAACAACAAACAGGACTAAACCAGGACTAAACTGGAAGTCTAAAAAAAAGTCTAACTCGAGTTTCAGTTCCCAAACAGGACTAAAGAACGGAAGGAATTGTAAAAACAAGACTAACTGTAGATTTTTGTTAAGAAGTGAGTTAAAAATAATAATAATTGGACTTATTTTATTATTTAAACATGAGATAAATCCTCAGAGACGCTGGGAGAGAGACGAGCAGCTGATCCTGACGTCACCGCTATAAAACCAAACCAGGGTTAGTCAATATGCAAACTGTGGCCTTCAGATAAAACTTCACACACGTCCTGAAACGTTTAGACACATTCTGAGCGGAAAATACCCGACGCACGAACAAAAACAGAACAGAAACACGGAGCGGAGCCAGGAAATGTACAGAAAATATGGTCAAAATGCAGAGAATAAAATGAAATGTCCTTTAAAGTGAATTTTTGTCCAACTTTTTTGTATTAACAGAGGAAAAAAAATGTTTTATTTAGTAATGGGAACAAGGACTAAACCAAGACTGAACAGGGATTAAAAACAGGACTGAGCCAGGACTGAGCCAGGACTTTAACCAGGACTGAACCTGGACTAAAAAACAGGACTGAACCAGGACTAAAACCAGGGACTAAAAAAGTTTTAAAAACAGGGACTAAAAACAGGACTAAACTAAGACTAAACCAGGACTAAAAACAAAACAAAACTAGAACTAAACAGGACTAAAAACAGAACTATACCAGGACTAAAAACTGGACTAAACCAGGGACTAAAGCAGAGACTAAAAACAGAACTAAACCAGGTTAAAAAACAGGGACTAAAACTGGACAGAACCAGGACTAAAACGGGACTAAAAACGGATCTAAAAACAAGACTAAACCAGGACTGAACCTAGACGAAAAACAGAACTAAACCCAGGACTAAACAGGGACTAAAAACAGAACTAAATCAGGACTGAACCAGGTCTAAATATAATAAAATGTTTAATTTAACAATGTGATTCGTAGTTCTGTTAATTCACCAAAACAAGACCAGTTTTA
>NW_026570994.1:23603733-23608733 GCF_026225935.1 Boleophthalmus pectinirostris | reverse complement strand
AATTAACTTGAATAAATAAATTTAATAAACTAAACTAAATGCATAAACTTGATAAAATAAACTAAATTAATAAATTAAATCTCATATTTCGGTCTTATTTAGTGCAACGTTTATGTTGCACTTCCGCTCTCCGCCGCATGAGGGCGCTGTTGCTTTGTTTACCCGCTGCACGTGAACTTCCTGCAGCACGAGTTTACAGAGTTTTATTTTATTTTTTTTAAACTGTAAATTGTTGTAAAATCCCAGATATAATTGAATCACTCTAACAAACATCTCGAGGCGCAGAGAATCAACATCTAACGCGACATTTTACGTCACTTTGACTCATTTGGAGACTAATTTGATTTTCCAATAACAGAATCAATTTGTTGGAATCAGATTCTAATTTCATCCGTGATTTTGTTTAAATTCAGACACTTTTTCCTGATTTGAGGCAGATTCAAGTTGCTCCTCAATCAGGCGCGTGGACCTGCACCTGGAGCAGAGGCACGAGACCCGGAACCGAACCCGGACCAGACCCGGACCAGACCAGAACCGAACCTGGACCAGACCTGGACTAAACCTGGACCCGGGGTTTTTTTGTGTTTATTTAAAGATTCAAGATTCAAGTTTAAGAAGTGAGAGTGAAACTGAGAAACTCCGACAGGTGCGGGTGAGTTTAAGAAAGTATTTTTATTTATTTAAAACATTTAGGAAATAACACGAGGCGAAATGTACTACTACTAAAACTACTACTACTACTACTACTACTACTAATGCTACTACTTAAACTACTGCTTCTACCCCTACAAATTAAAATACTACTAGTCCTACAACAACTACTTCTAATAAACTACAAATAAAAATATTACTACTACTTCTACCCCTCAACTACTACAAATGAAAATTCTACTACTACTACAAAAGAACTACTAATACTACTTAAACTACTACTTCTAATCCTACAAATTAAAATACTACTAGTACTACAAAAACAACAACACGAATTACGACTCCTACTGCATGAACTACTACTACTCCTCAACTACTACAAATTAAAACACTACTTCTACTACAGCCAGAACTACTACTACTACTACTACTACAGCCAGAACTACTACTACTACTACAGCCAGAACTACTACTACTACTACTACAGCCAGAACTACTACTACTACTACAGCCAGAACTACTACTACTACTACAGCCTACTACTACTACTACAGCCAGAACTACTACTACTACTACAGCCAGAACTACTACTACTACTACTACTACAGCCAGAACTACTACTACTACTACTACTACTACAGCCAGAACTACTACTACTACTACTACTAGAAACTACTACTACTACTACAGCCAGAACTACTACTACTACTTAAAACTACAAATTCAATTATCTTAAAATATTACAAATATGAGCGACATGATCCAACTCCTTTAAACTTGTTACTCGAAAATACTTGTACTGGGATCTGGTTTAGTTTTGGTTTAGACCTGGTTTAGACCTGGTTTAGTCCTGGTTTAGTCCTGGTTTAGTCCTGGTTTAGTCCTGGTTTAGCCCTGGTTTAGCCCTGGTTTAGTCCTGGTTTTAGTCCCTGGTTTAGTCCTGGTTTAGTCCTGGTTTAGTCCTGGTTTAGTCCTGGTTTAGTCCTGGTTTAGTCCTGGTTTAGTAGTCCTGGTTTAGTCCTGGTTTAGTTTTTAGTCCTGGTTTAGTCCTGGTTTAGTCCTGGTTTAGTCCTGGTTTAGTCCTGGTTTAGTCCTGGTTTAGTCCTGGTTTAGTCCTGGTTTAGTCCTGGTTTAGTCCTGGTTTAGACCTGATGTTTTGAAAACAAATATTTAGTTAAAACTTTGTTAAAATTCCAGATTTTTTGTTAAAGTGTTTTTGTTGTTTTGTTTTGCTTTTTGAGCTTTTGTAACAAATATATATTTATAATTAAAAAAAATATATACATTTTTTTGTTTCGTTGTTGTATTTTTAGCATTTTTTTCTTTTTTGTTCTTTTTCTTTTTTGTGTTTTTTAGTGTGTTTTTTTATTTGGTTGTATTTTTAAATTTTTTTGTTTGTTTCGTTGTATTTTTTGTTTGTTTGGTTGTGTTTTTAGTGTTTTTAGTTTTTTTTTTTTTTTTTTTTTTGTTTGGTTGTTGTATTTTTTATTTTTTATTTTTTTTTTTTTTGTTTTTTTGTTTGTTGTTTGTTGTTTTTGTTTTATTTTTTTTTGTTTTTGTTTGTTTGTTTTTTTTGTATTTTTTTTTTTTTTTTGTTTGGTTGTTTTTTTTTTTTTTATTTTTTTTTGTTTTTTTGTTTGGTTGTTGTATTTTTAGTCTGGGCCTCACGTTGTGTCACGAGATTCAGTCAGATCCAGAACTATTGTCCAAAAACCACAGACACGATAATCACATCAACACCAGAAGAGAGAGAAGAAGAAGAAGAAAAGAGGAACAGAGAGAGAGAGAAAAGAGGAGGAGGAGGAGGGAGAGAAAAGAGGAGGGAATTAAATCAAGTAAATAAATAAGACGATTTTAATATTTGTGTTTCAGAAGAAAAGAATCAAGAAAATCAACCACAGCAGGTTAGTCCTGGTTGGTTTAGTCCTGGTTTAGTCCTGGTTTAGTCCTGGTTCAGTCCTGTTTAGTCCTGTTCAGTTCCTGGTTTAGTCTGGTTTAGTCCTGGTTTAGTCTGGTTCAGTCCTGGTTTAGTCCTGGTTTAGTCCTGGTTTAGTCCTGGTTTAGTCCTGGTTCAGTCCTGGTTTAGTCCTGGTTTAGTCCTGGTTTAGTAGTCCTGGTTTCCTGGTTGTCCTGGTTTAGTCCTGGTTTAGTCCTGGTTTAGTCCTGGTTTAGTCCTGGTTCAGTTTAGTCCTGGTTTAGTCCTGGTTTAGTCCTGGTTTAGTCCTGGTTTAGTCCTGGTTTAGTCTGGTTTAGTCCTGGTTTAGTCCTGGTTTAGTCCTGGTTAGTCCTGGTTTAGTCCTGGTTTAGTCCTGGTTTAGTCCTGGTTTAGTCCTGGTTTAGTCCTGGTTTAGTCCTGGTTTAGTCCTGTTTAGTCCTGGTTTAGTCCTGGTTTAGTCCTGGTTTAGTCCTGGTTCAGTAGTTTAGTCCTGGTTTAGTCCTGGTTTAGTCCTGGTTCCTGGTTTAGTCCTGGTTTAGTCCTGGTTTAGTCCTGGTTTAGTCCTGGTTTAGTCCTGGTTTAGTCAGTCCTGGTTTAGTCCTGGTTTAGTCCTGGTTTAGTCCTGGTTTAGTCCTGGTTTAGTCCTGGTTTAGTCCTGGTTTAGTCCCTGGTTTAGTCCTGGTTTAGTCCTGGTTTAGTCCTGGTTTAGTCCTGGTTTAGTCCTGGTTTAGTCCTGGTTTAGTCCTGGTTTAGTCCTGGTTTAGTCCTGGTTCCTGGTTTAGTCCTGGTTTAGTCCTGGTTTAGTCCTGGTTTAGTCCTGGTTTAGTCCTGGTTTAGTCCTGGTTCAGTCCTGGTTTAGTCCTGGTTTAGTCCTGGTTTAGTCCTGGTTTAGTCCTGGTTTAGTCCTGGTTCAGTCCTGGTTTAGTCCTGGTTTAGTCCTGGTTTAGTCCTGGTTCAGTCCTGGTTTAGTCCTGGTTCAGTCCTGGTTTCAGTCCTGGTTTAGTCCTGGTTTAGTCCTGGTTTAGTCCTGGTTTAGTCCTGGTTTAGTCCTGGTTTAGTCCTGGTTTAGTCCCTGGTTTAGTCCTGGTTTAGTCCTGGTTTAGTCCTGGTTTAGTCCTGGTTTAGTCCTGGTTTGGTTTAGTCCTGGTTCAGTCCTGGTTTAGTCCTGGTTTAGTCCTGGTTAGTCCTGGTTCCTGGTTCAGTCCTGGTTTAGTCCTGGTTTAGTCCTGGTTTAGTCCTGGTTTAGTCCTGGTTTAGTAGTCCTGGTTTAGTCCTGGTTTAGTCTTGGTTTAGTCCTGGTTCAGTCCTGGTTTAGTCCTGGTTTAGTCCTGGTTTAGACCTGGTTTAGTCCTGGTTTAGTCCTGGTTTAGTCCTGGTTCAGTCCTGGTTCAGTCCTGGTTTAGTCCTGGTTTAGTCCTGGTTTAGTCCTGGTTTAGTCCTGGTTTAGTCCTGGTTTAGTCCTGGTTTAGTCCTGGTTTAGTCCTGGTTTAGTTTAGTCCTGGTTTAGTCCTGGTTTAAGTCCTGGTTTAGTCCTGGTTTAGTCCTGGTTTAGTCCTGGTTTAGTCCTGGTTTAGTCCTGGTTTAGTCCTGGTTAGTCCTGGTTTAGTCTGGTTTAGTCCTGGTTTAGTCCTGTTTAGTCCTGGTTTAGTCCTGGTTTAGTCCTGGTTTAGTCCTGGTTTAGTCCTGGTTTAGTCCTGGTTTAGACCTGGTTTAGTCCTGGTTTAGTCCTGGTTTAGTCCTGGTTTAGTTTAGTCCTGTTACATAAGGACAGTTCCTCCTCTTGGTTTAATCTAAATCGTGTTAAAGTCGGAGCCGCTCGGACTTGGACTCAGACTCGGACTCGGACTCAGACTTCGAGGAGTCTGGAAACTGAAATTTAAAATAGTTTGAAGAGGATTTTGAGATGATTTGGATGTATTTTTTTCAGGATATTTTAGGAGTTTGATGTGGTTTGGACGCGGGTCTGCGTGAGGAGCAGCAGGAGGATGGGAGCTCGTGCGTCTGTCGTCTACGATCAGGACGAAGAATCTGCTGAAGTTTTGTCGACTCTGAGCGGTGAGAAAAAAATAAAACTGTGATCGAGAATTCAGATGAAAACAAAAAAAACTCTGGAAAAAAAACTCAACAAAATAATGAGACAAAAACAAAAATGTAAAAGAATTTATAGATAAAATTGAAAAAGATTTTTAAAAATCTTTCAAATACAACAGTCCCTGGTTTAGTCTTGTTTTAATCTTGGTTTAGTCTTGTTTTAGTCCCTGTTTTAGTCCTGACTTTAGTCCTGTTTTAGTCCTGGTTTAGTCCTGTTTTAGTCCTGGTTTAGTCCTGGTTTAGTCCTTTTAGTCCTGGTTTAGTCCTGGTTTAGTCCTGGTTTAGTTTGTTTTAGTCCTGAGTCCTGGTTTAGTCCTGGTTT
>NW_026570994.1:23587736-23595236 GCF_026225935.1 Boleophthalmus pectinirostris | reverse complement strand
ATCAGGACTAGATTAGGACTAGATCAGGACTAGATTAGGACTAGATCAGGACTAGATCAGGACTAGATCAGGACTAGATTAGATTAGATAGATAGGACTAGATCAGGACTAGATCAGGACTAGATCAGGACTAGATCAGGACTAGATCAGGACTAGATCAGGACTAGATTAGGACTAGATCAGGACTAGATCAGGACTAGATCAGGACTAGATTAGGACTAGATCAGGACTAGGACTAGATCAGGACTAGATCAGGACCAGATCAGGACTAGATCAGGACTAGATCAGGACTAGATCAGGACTAGATTCAGGACTAGATCAGGACTAGATCAGGACTAGATTAGGACTAGGACTAGATTAGGACTAGATCAGGACTAGATCAGGACTAGATCAGGACTAGATCAGGACTAGATCAGGACTAGATCAGGACTAGATTAGGACTAGATCAGGACTAGATTAGGACTAGATCAGGACTAGATCAGGACTAGATCAGGACTAGATCAGGACTAGATCAGGACTAGATCAGGACTAGATTAGGACTAGATCAGGACTAGATCAGGACTAGATCAGGACTAGATCAGGACTAGATCAGGACTAGATCAGGACTAGATCAGGACTAGATCAGGACTAGATCAGGACCAGATCAGGACTAGATCAGGACTAGATCAGGACCAGATCAGGACCAGATCAGGACTAGATCAGGACTAGATCAGGACTAGATTAGGACTAGATCAGGACTAGATTCAGGACTAGATCAGGACCTAGATTCAGGACCTAGATCAGGACTAGATCAGGACTAGATCAGGACTAGATCAGGACTAGATCAGGACTAGATTAGGACTAGATTAGGACTAGATCAGGACTAGATCAGGACTAGATCAGGACTAACATTTAACATTTTTAGATCTAGTTTTAGAATTTAAAGAGTAAATGTAGGATGTTTTTTGTCTTTTTGTCTCGTTGCAAATCTGCAGTAAACCGAGTCTCTGTAACTCGAGTCTCTGTAACTCGAGTCAGTGAAACCCGACACTTTTACTCCCGCGCGTATTTGTACTTTCTTTACTTTTACTCCAATATTTTACTCCAGTATTTTCTCCTGTAACTCCAGATCTGCGGGTTTTTTAATGACTCGAGTTCTGGAGCGCGTGTGACTCGAGCTCCGGGGCGCGTGCGTGTGTGTGTGTGTGTGAGACGCGGAAAGGGGGCGGGGCGTGCGCTTGTGACTCCTCCCCCTCAGGACGCGCGTCGGTCTCGGGGGCGGCTCCGGCTCCGGCTCCAGTCCGGCTCGGAGCTGCGGAGAGGCGGACACAGGAGCAGCGCGAGTCCCCGGGGACGGGCAGGGCTCCAGCGCCGGGGCCGCGGCCGGAGCCTGCAGCTGCTGTGACCGGGTTCAGAGGCTGCGGAGGCGGGTAGAGGCGCACAGGACGCGGCGGTGGAGCTGGAGGTGATGATGGCGCTGAACCGAGTGTCGCGTCTCTGCCACGAAGTTACGCGGCTCTGGATCCAACTCAAGATCTGCACAGGTACAAAGAAAAGAGGAAAAGGATGAAGTTTACGAGCGGAAAAACACGAAATAATGAATGAAAAGTAAATGAAAGAGGAGAAGAGGAGAGAAGAAGGAGGGAAGAGGAGGGAGAGGAGCAGGTGAGGCGCAGGTGGAAACTCAGAGACTCACGCGTCAAACGAGTCAGAGGGACCGAACTTTAACCACGAACAACGGAAATGTTTTGTTCTTTTCTGGAACTAAACCAGGTCTCAACGAGGACTGAACCTGGACTAAACCAGGTCTAAAATAAGACTAAACCAGGTCTAAACCAGGACTGAAACAGGACTAAAGAAGGTGTATAATAGGTCTAAAACAGAACTAAGCCAGGTCTAAAGGAGGACTAAACCAGGACTCTAAAAGGCCTATAAAAGATCTTTAACAGGACTGAACCAGGTCTAATCCAGGACTCAACCAGGACTAAAGAAGGTCTAGAACAGAACTAAACCAGTTTTGTTGCTGCTGTTTGTGTTTGTCACAGTTTAATATTTGTCTTAAATCAGAGAAAATCATTTCATTTGTTTGATTTTTATTTTTATTTGTTTAATATAAATGAGAAACTTTGATTGATTTGATGTTTTGTGTGATGTTGTGTTGTTGTTGTGTGTGTTCGTGTGTGTTGTTGTGTGTTGTTGTGTGTGTTTGTGTGTTTGTGTGTGTTGTGTGTTTGTTGTGTTGTTGTGTGTGTTTGTGTGTTGTGTGTTGTTGTGTTGTTGTTGTGTGTGTTCGTGTGTTGTTGTTGTGTTGTTGTTGTGTGTGTTCGTGTGTTGTTGTTGTGTTGTTGTTGTGTGTGTTTGTGTGTTCGTGTGTTGTTTTGTTGTTGTGTGTGTTTGTGTTGTTGTGTTGTTGTGTTTCCAGATGTAGATTTGTCGGAGGCTCATCCTGTTTCTGTAACATGAAACCGACCATTTGATTATATGGAAATATGAACCAGGACTGAACCTGGACTAAACCAGGACTAAACCAGGACTAAACCAGGTCTAAACCAGGTCTAAACCAGGTCTAAACCAGGACTAAACCAGGTCTAAACCAGGTCTAAACAAGGACTAAAAAGGACTAAACCAGGACTAAACCAGGACTAAACCAGGACTAAACCAGGACTAAAAGGACTAAACCAGGCTAAACCTTCTAAACCAGGACTAAACCAGGACTAAACCAGGACTAAACCAGGTCTAAACCAGGTCTAAACCAGGACTAAACTAAACAGGACTAAAACCAGGTCTAAACCAGGTCTAAACCAGGACTAAACCAGGTCTAAACCAGGTCTAAACAAGATCTAAACCAGGACT
The DNA here is from genome assembly GCF_026225935.1 of Boleophthalmus pectinirostris. Lineage (NCBI taxonomy): Eukaryota > Metazoa > Chordata > Actinopteri > Gobiiformes > Gobiidae > Boleophthalmus > Boleophthalmus pectinirostris. Next base: position 23,592,404 of record NW_026570994.1, on the reverse strand, counting down.
AAACCAGGACTAAACCAGGACTAAACAGGTCTAAACCAGGACTAAACCAGGACTAAACCAGGACTAAACCTAAACCAGTCTAAACCAGGTCTAAATCAGGACTAAACCAGGACTAAACCAGGTCTAAACCAGGACTAAACCAAGTCTAAACCAGGACTAAACCAGGACTAAACCAAGTCTAAACCAGGTCTAAATCAGGACTAAACCAGGTCTAAAGAAGGTCTATTATAGGGATATAAAAGGCCTAAACCAGAACTGAACCACGGCTAAACCAGGGTGTGACCCAGGACTAAAGCGGGTCTATAATAGGCCTATAACAGGACTAAACCAGGTCTAAACCAGGTCTAAACCAGGTCTAAACCAGGTCTAAACCAGGTCTAAACCAGATCTAAACTGAAGTGTGTATAAGAGGTCTATAACGGGACTAAACCAGGACTAAATCTGATCTAAAATAGTTCTAAACCAGGTCTAAACCAGATCTAAACCAGGTCTAAACCAGGTCTAAACCAGGTCTTAACCAGGTCTAAACCAGGTCTAAAGAGAAGTGTTTATAAGAGGTCTATAACAGGACTAAACCAGGTCTAAATCTGGTCCAACAGTCCGTCTTGAGTCCTTTCTGTCCTCGGTGCACTGGTGCGTTCTAATCTGCTCTAAAGTGGTTCTAGGACCCGGGGCTGGTCTTGGTCAGGACTTGGTCAGGACTTTGTGGGGTCTTTTTGTGTTGTTGTTGTTGTTGTTTACAGCAGCATGTTAATCACACACTCAGACCCACAGCGCAAAACGACAAGAAACAAAACGAGAAAGAAAAAGAGTCCACACGTCCTCTGAGCTCAGCGGGAGACCGGCCTGGACCAGACCATGTCCAGACCTGGTTTAGTCCTGGTTTAGTCCTGGTTTAGTCCTGGTTTAGTCCTAGTTTAGGCCGGTTTAGTCCTGGTTTAGTCCTGGTTTAGTCCTGGTTTAGTCCTGGTTTAGTCCTGGTTTAGTCCTGTTGTAGTCCTGGTTTAGTCCTGGTTTAGTCCTGGTTTAGTCCTGGTTTAGTAGTCCTGGTTTAGTCCTGTTGTTTAGTCCTGGTTTAGTCCTAGTTGTAGTCCTAGTTGGTCCTGGTTTAGTCCTGTTGTAGTCTGGTTTGGTTTAGTCCTGTTGTAGTCCTGGTTTAGTCCTGTTGTAGTCCTAGTCCTGTTTAGGTTTAGTCCTGTTGTAGTCCTGGTTTAGTCCTGGTTTAGTAGTCCTAGTCCTGGTTTAGTCCTAGTTGGTTTAGTCCTGTTGTAGTTGTTTAGTCCTGTAGTTTGGTTTAGTCCTGTTGTAGTCTGGTTTAGTCCTGTTGTAGTCCTGGTTTGGTTTAGTCCTGTCCTGTTGTAGTCCTGGTTTAGTCCTGTTGTAGTCCTAGTTGTTTAGTCCTGGTTTAGTCCTGTTGTAGTCCTGGTTTAGTCCCTAGTTGTTTAGTCCTGGTTTAGTCCTGTTGTAGTCCTGGTTGTAGTCTTGGTTTAGTCCTGTTTAGTCCGTCCTGGTTTAGTCCTGGTTTAGTCCTGTTGTAGTCTTGGTTTAGTCCTGTTGTAGTCCTGGTTTAGTCCTGGTTTAGTCCTAGTCCTGTTTAGTCCTGTTTAGTTGGTAGTCCTGTTGTAGTCCTGGTTTAGTCCTGTTGTAGTCCTGGTTTAGTCCTGTTGTTTAGTCCTGTTGTAGTCCTGGTTTAGTCCTGGTTTAGTCCTGTTGTAGTCCTGGTTTAGTCCTGTTGTAGTCCTGTTGTAGTCCTGTTGTAGTCCTGGTTTAGTCCTGTTGTAGTCCTGGTTTAGTCCTGTTGTAGTCCTGGTTTAGTCCTGTTGTAGTCCTGTTGTAGTCCTGGTTTAGTCCTGTTGTTTAGTCCTGTTTAGTCTGTTGGTTTAGTCCTGTTGTTTAGTTCCTGGTTTAGTCCTGGTTTAGTCCTGTTTGTAGTCTTGGTTTAGTCCTGTTGTTTAGTCCTGTTTAGTCCTGTTGTAGTCCTGGTTTAGTCCTGTTGTAGTCCTTGTTTAGTCTTGGTTTAGTCCTGTTGTAGTCCTGGTTTAGTCCTGTTGTAGTCCTGGTTTAGTCCTGTTGGTTTAGTCCTAGTTGGTAGTCCTGTTGTAGTCCTGTTTAGTCCTGGTTTAGTCCTGTTGTAGTCCTGGTTTAGTCCTGTTGTAGTCCTGGTTTAGTCCTGTTGTAGTCCTGGTTTAGTCCTGTGTTTAGTCCTGTTTTTTTAGTCCTGTCCTGTTTAGTCCTGGTTTAGTCCTGTTGTAGTCCTGTTTAGTCCTTGGTTTAGTCCTGTTTGTAGTCCTGGTTTAGTCCTGGTTTAGTCCTGTTGTAGTCCTGTTTAGTCCTGTTTGTCCTGTTTAGTCCTGTTGTAGTCCTGTTTAGTCCTGTTGTAGTCCTGTTGTAGTCTGGTTTAGTCCTGTTGTAGTCCTTAGTCCTGTTTAGTCCTGTTGTAGTCCTGGTTTTAGTCCTGTTGTAGTCCTGGTTTAGTCCTGGTTTAGTCCTGTTGTAGTCCTAGTCCTGTTTAGTCCTGTTTAGTCCTTGGTTTAGTCCTGTTGTAGTCCTGTTGTAGTCCTGTTTTGTTTAGTCCTGTTTGTTGTAGTCTTGGTTTGTTTAGTCCTGTTGTAGTCCTGGTTTAGTCCTGTTGTAGTCCTGGTTTAGTCCTGGTTTAGTCCTGTTGTAGTCCTGTTTAGTCCTGTTTAGTCCTGTTTAGTTGTAGTTAGTCCTGTTGTAGTCCTGGTTTAGTCCTAGTTTTAGTCCTGTTGTAGTCCTGGTTTAGTCTGGTTTAGTCTGTTGTTTAGTCCTGGTTTAGTCCTGTTGTAGTAGTCCTGGTTTAGTCCTGTTGTAGTTAGTCCTGTTGTAGTCTTGGTTTAGTCCTGTTGTAGTCCTGGTTTAGTCCTGTTGTAGTCCTGTTTAGTCCTGGTTTAGTCCTGTGTGTTGGTTTAGTCCGTTGTAGTCCTGGTTTAGTCCTGTTGTAGTCTTGGTTTAGTCCTGTTGTAGTCTTGGTTTAGTCCTGTTGTAGTCCTGGTTTAGTCCTGTTGTAGTCCTGTTGTAGTCCTGTTTAGTCCTGTTTAGTCCTGTTGTAGTCCTGGTTTAGTCCTGTTGTAGTCCTGGTTTAGTCCTGTTGTAGTCCTGGTTTAGTCCTGTTGTAGTCCTGGTTTAGTCCTGTTGTAGTCCTGGTTTAGTCCTGTTGTAGTCTTGGTTTAGTCCTGTTGTAGTCCTGGTTTAGTCCTGTTTAGTCTTGGTTTAGTCCTGTTGTAGTCCTGGTTTAGTCCTGTTGTAGTCCTGGTTTAGTCCTGTTGTAGTCCTGGTTTAGTCCTGTTGTAGTCCTGGTTTAGTCCTGTTGTAGTCCTGGTTTAGTCCTGTTGTAGTCCTGGTTTAGTCCTGTTGTAGTCCTGTTGTAGTCCTGTTTAGTCCTGTTGTAGTCCTGTTGTAGTCCTGGTTTAGTACTGGTTTGTTCTGGTCTTTTGGAGAGAGAAAGAGGAGACATTGCAGTAGTGTCCATGTTTATAATGCTGTAATAGTGAAGGTGTGTGGAGTTTAAAAACACAGTGGAGCACTTCTTCCTGTATCACCACATGATGACATCACAAGGTGATGAAGAGCTCAGTCTAAATGTTCGGGTTTGTGAGTTCAACATGTGTGAATGAACTCCAGTGTGTTTGCAGCAGTTCACGGCGCTTTACTGCACTGAGCGTTTCCATGGCGATGATGTAAAGAGAGAAAACAAACGACGACTGTGTCATACAACAGGGACTAAACCAGGACTAAACCAGGACTAAACCAGGACTAAACCAGGACTGGACCAGGACTAAACCAGGACTGGACTAAACCAGGACTAAACCAGGGACTAAACCAGGGACAAAGACTATAACCAGGACTAAACCAGGGACTAAACCAGGACTAACCAGGAAACCAGGAGGACTAAACCAGGACAGGACTGACTAAACCAGGACTGGACCAGGATAAACCAGGACTGACCAGGACTAAACCAGGACTAAACCAGGGCTAAACCAGGACTAAACCAGGGACTAAACCAGGACTAAACCAGGACTAAACCAGGACTAAACCACTAACCAGGACTAAACCAGGACTAAACAGGACTAAACCAGGACTGGACCAGGACTAAACCAGGACTAAACCAGGACCAGACTAAACCAGGACTACCAGGACTAAACCAGGACTAAACCAGGGACTAAACCAGGACTAAACCAGGACTAAACCAGGGACTAAACCAGGACTAAACCACTAAACCAGGACTAAACCAGGACCAGGACTAGACCAGGACTAGACAGGACTAGACCAGGACTGGACCAGGACTGGACCAGGACTAGACCAGGACTAACCAGGACTGGACCAGGACTAAACCAAATGGTAAATGGTCACATTTTTATACAACACTTTTTCCAATTTAAAAGCTCAAAGCCTTTTCACACACCAGTGCACACAAGTCCAGTCTGTAGTCTGGTCTGTGGTCCAGTCTGTGGTCTGGTCTGTAGTCTGGTCTGTAGTCCGGTCTGTAGTCCAGTCTGTAATTTGGTCTGTGGTCCAGTCTGTAGTCCCATCTGTGGTCTGGTCTGTAGTTCGTTTTGTAGTCTGGTCTGTGGTCCGGTCTGTGGTCCGGTCTGTGGTCCGGTCTGTGGTCGGTCTGTAGTCGGTCGGTCTGTAGTCCGGTCTGTAGTC
>NW_026570994.1:23562736-23575236 GCF_026225935.1 Boleophthalmus pectinirostris | reverse complement strand
AGACTAAACCAGGACTGAAACGGGACTGAAAACAGGACTGAAGCAGGACTAAACCAGGACTAAAAACAGGACTGACTAAACAGGACTAAACCAGAGACTAAACCAGGACTAAACCAGACAGACTAAACAGACTAAACGGAAAACCAGGACTGAACCAGGACTGAACCAGGACTAACCAGGACTAAAAACAGGACTAAAAAACAGGACTGAACCAGGACTGAACCAGGACTGAACCAGGACCAGAGACTAAACCAGGACTAAACTAGGACTAAACCAGGACTAAAACCAGGACTAAACCAGGACTAAACCAGGACTAAACCAGGACTAAACCAGGACTAAACCAGAACTAAACCAGGACTAAACACAGGACTAAACCAGGACTGAAAACAGGACTAAACCAGGACTGAAACAGAACTAAAACCAGGACTAAACCAGGACTGAAACAGGACTAAACCAGGACTGAAACAGGACTAAACCAGAGACTAAACAAACCAGGACTAAACCAGGACTAAACCAGGACTAAACCAGGGACTAAACCAGGACTAAAACCAGGGACTAAACCAGGACTAAACCAGGACTGAAACAGGACTAAACCAGGACTGAAACAGGACTAAACCAGAGACTAAACCAGAGACTAAACCAGGACTAAACCAGAGACTAAACCAGGACTAAAACCAGGACTAAACCAGGGACTAAACCAGGACTAAAACCAGGGACTAAACCAGGACTAAAACCAGGGACTAAACCAGGACTAAAACCAGGACTAAACCAGGACTAAAACCAGGACTAAAACCAGGACTAAATCAGGACTAAACCAGGACTAAAAACAGGACTGAAACAGGACTGAAAACAGGACTGAAACAGGACTAAATCAGGACTAAACCAGGACTAAACCAGGACTAAAACCAGGACTAAACCAGGACTAAACCAGGACTAAACCAGGACTAAACCAGGACTAAACTAGGGACTAAACCAGGACTAAACCAGGACTGAAACAGGACTAAACCAGAACTAAACCAGGACTGAAACAGGACTAAAATCAGGACTAAAACAGAACTGAACCAGGACTTAAAGCAGGAACCACAGTCATAACGTCTTCATGGAGAAGAGCGTGTAACAAACCGTCTACAGAAAAGTCCCGCAGTGGAGCTTTAAGTCTCTCACACGTGTTTAAACAGTTTAAATGTTCTGACCCTCTGACCTCGACTTAATCCAATCGTCTCGTTGTGTCTGAAAATGTGGTTTATCCTGAAAACAAACGCAGCTGATGTAACCGCGGCAACAGCACACCCAAGTATTACGTAACATTTACAGACGGAATTAAACTGTTCTATCTGGATTATATTTATTTAATCTGACTCTGGGTTTTTACATACACCGAAAAAAGAGTTCAAACCAGGACTAAACCAGGACTAAATCAGGTCTAAACCAGGTCTAAACAAGGTCTAAACCAGGTCTAAACCAGGACTGAACCAAGTCTAAACCAGGACTAAAGTGAGACTAAACCAGGACTAAACCATGGACTAAACAAGGACTAAAACGGGGACTAAACCACGGACTAAAATGGGACTAAACAAGGACTAAACAAGAACTAGACCTGGACTAAACCAGGACTAAATCAGGTCTAGATTGAGGACTAAACCAGGACTAGAACAAGAACAAGAAATAAACCAGGACTTAACGAGAAATTAACCAGAACTAAACCCGAACTTGATAAAGACTTGACCAGGACAAAACCAGGACTATAAGAAGACCAGACAGAACTAGACCAGGACAAAACCAGGACTATAAGAAGACCAGACAGAACTAGACCAGGACTAGACCAGGACTAGACCAGGACTAGACCAGGACTAGACCAGGACTAGACCAGACCCAGACCAGGTCTAGCCCAGGCCCCTGCGGCGGGTCTTGGGTCTGTGGTCTGGTCTCTGTTGTCGTCGGTGGAGTTTAAAGTTTCACACTGGGTTAAATAATTGAGTGGTGTTTGTTTGCGTCGTCATGGAAACGGGCCGTTAGCCGTTAGCGTTAGCCTCCTCTGGTTTCTGAAAGGAGCTGGATCTGGGTCAGAGTCTGCGGGCGCCATTTTGAGGACTTTTCACCTCAGACCAGATTAACATCGAAATGTTTTAAGATTTAGAGAGAAATAAATAAAAGAATTAAGAGAGTAAAGCCACACACTGGAACATTACACATCTCCATGGAGACGACAACAACTATTATTACTATTACTACTACTACAACTATTACAAGTACTACTACTACTACTACTACTACAGCAGCTACTACTACTACAAGAACTACTACAAGTACTACTACAGCTACTACAACTACTACTACTACAGCAGCTACTACTACAACAAGAACTACTACAAGTACTACTACAGCTACTACAACTACTACTACTACAGCAGCTACTACTACTACTACTACAACAACTACTATTACTACAACTACTACTACTACTACTACTACTACTACTACTACAAGAACTACTACAACAACTACTACTACTACTACTACTACTACTACTACTACTACTACAGCTACTACTACTACTACTACTACAAGAACTACTACAACAACTACTATTACTACAACTACTACCACTACTACAACTACTACAGCTACTACTACTACAAGAACTACTACAAGTACTACTATTACTACTACTACTACTACTACTACTACTACTACAACAACTACTATTACTACAACTACTACTACTACAAGAACTACTACAAGTACTACTATTACTACTACTACTACTACTACTACTTCAAGTACAACAACTACTACTTCTACTGCTACTACAAGAACTACTACAAGTACTACTACTACTACTACTACTACTACTACTACTACAACTACAACAAGTACAACAACAACTACTACTACTACTGCTACTACTATTACTACAACAACTACTAGTACAAATACTACTAGTAATACAACTACTACAACTACTTTTACTACTACAAATACTACAAGTACTCCTTCAACTACTACTACTACTATAATAACTCCTGTTCATGTTTGTTGTTGTTGTTGTTGTTGTGGGAGGGCATCTGACTCTTTTCCTCTCCGTGTTTCAGGGGGGCGGGGTCTGAGTGGAGGACCAATCATCATTTTCCCAGAATTCCCAGATTTCCACGAGATTCAAGAAGAAGAACTTCACCATGTTCTCACCTACCTCACCTCCATACACAGGTACGGGACCGGGACCGAACCGGGACTGGACAAGACCAGGACTAGACCAAGACCACACCGGGATAGAACTGGGACCAGACCAGGACCAGACCGGGACTGAACCGAGACTAGACCAGGACTGGACTGGGACTGAACTGGGACCGGACCAGGACCAGACCGGGACTGAACCAAGACTGGACCAGGACCAGACCAGGACTGAACTGAGACCGGACTAGACCAGGACCAAACCAGGACCAAACTGGGACTGAACCGGGACTGGACCTGGATCTGTGGGTAAATGTTTCTTCTGGAGCGTGGTCAGTTTTGGTTGTCGTTTGTTGTTGGTCTCCATGGAAACAGGAGCTCTGTAATATGAAGCTCCGCCCCCTTCCCTGGAGCTTGACTCTTATTGGCTGAGCTCGTCCAGTCTGTGCCTGATCTGAGCCGCAGCAGCTGCACCGACACAGACTCAGACTCAGGGTCCCACAGAGAAACACAAGAACTGTAATGTGCCTCACGTCCACACGAGGGCAGCACCACACCACAGGTCACCTCACGGACACAAGAACTATACTGCTCCTGTCTGCTCCTGTCTGCACCTGTCTGCTCCTGTCTGCACCTGTCTGCTCCTGTCTGCTCCTGTCTGCTCCTGTCTGCTCCTGTCTGCTCCTGTCTGCTCCTGTCTGCTCCTGTCTGCACCTGTCTGCTCCTGTCTGCACCTGTCTGCTCCTGTCTGCTCCTGTCCTGCACCTGTCCTGCACCTGCCTGTCTGCACCTCCTGTCTGCTCCTGTCTGCTCCTGTCTGCACCTGTCTGCTCCTGTCTGCACCTGTCTGCTCCTGTCTGCTCCTGTCTGCTCCTGTCTGCACCTGCCTGCACCTGCCTGTCTGCTCCTGTCTGCACCTGTCTGCTGCCTGTCCTGCTCCTGTCTGCACCTGTCTGCACCTGTCTGCTCCTGTCTGCACCTGTCTGCTCTTGTGCCTTTAAAAAAAAAGATTCACATAAATAATCCATGATTTTCTTGTACATAAACCAGGACTAAAATGGGACTAAAACGGGTACTGAACCAGGTACTGAACTAGGACTCCACCAGGACTAAGCCAGGACAAAGCCAGGACCAAACCAGCTCTAAACCAGGACTAAACCAGGACTAAACCAGGACTAAGCCAGGTCTAAACCAGGTCTAAACCAGGTCTGAACCAGGTCTGAACCAGGACTGAACCAGGACTAAAACAGGTCTAAAACAGGTCTAAACCAAGACTAAACACGGACTAAAACAGGTTCTGGACCAGGTACTGAACTAGGACTAAACCAGGACTCAACCAGGTCTAACCCAGGAGTAAACTGGAATTAAACCAAGACTAAACCAGGACTAAACCAGGTCTAAAACAGGAAAAAATAAGGACTAAAATGGAACAAAACCAGGTCTAAAACAGGACTAAACCAGGTCTAAAACAGGACTAAACCAGGACCAAACCAGGTCTAAAATAGGACTAAACCAGGACTAAAAAAGGTCTAAAACAGGACTGAACCAGGACTGAACCAGCACTAAAACAGGACTAAACCAGGTCTAAACCAGGTCTAAACCAGGACTGAACCAGGACTAAACCAGGACTAAACCAAGACTAAAACAGGTTCTGAACCAGGGTCTTAATTAGGACAAAATCACAACTAAACCAGGACTAAAACGGGTTCTGGACCAGCTACTGAACTAGGACTAAACCAGGACTAAAACGGGTTCTGGACCAGGTACTGAACTAGGACTAAACCAGGACTCAACCAGGACTCAACCAGGTCTAAACCAGGACTAAAACAGGACAAAATCAGGACTAAAATGGAACAAAACCAGGTCTAAACCAGGACTAAACCAGGTCCAGTTTCTTTTCCTTCTCCCCAGTTAAACCACACGTTCTTCCTCTTCTTCCTCTCCCTCTTCTCTCTCTCTCTCTGTTCTGTTCATCCGTCTGTCATGGCGTCCCTTTCCTTTTCTTTTCTTTTTTTTTCTCGCTCACATCCCCCACTCTCCCGTGCCGCGCTCTGATTGGCCGAGCGCAGCCAGCAGTCCCGGGAATCCCGCGCCGTGATTGGCCGCTCTCACGCAGCGCTGCCGGGCCTGGGGGGGAGAGGGAGAGGAGGAGGAAGAGGAGGAGGAGGAGGAGGAGAGGAGGATGAAATGATGCGGTAAAGATGAAAAACGCCAAAGAAACGAAACGGCGAAACCGAAAAACGCCAAACTGAACCATGACGCCGCGATTCAACAACGTTCCACTCGGGATTCTGGGAAATTTCTCTCCTTTTCCTCCACGTTCCTGATTGGATTTGAGCCGGATTCAGACTGCAGACGTGAAGCATCAGCAACCGTTGGAAACCTGTTAGGAAAATGGGAATACACGGAATTTTTTTTCACAATTTAATCTCGGAATTACAAATTTTTTTATAATTTTCGTGAAATTTTTAGATGGATTGAAGATTTTTTTAGTTGTATTTGAATTTTTTTAAATTCCTATCTGCCTTTGACCTACCTGTTTCTGGATTAACACAAGAAACGACAATTTTAAGATTTTTTTTTATTGGAATTTACATTTTTTTTATAATTTCTCGTAAATTTTTTGGATTAAAAAAGAGGATGGCTTAAGCGTTTCTCGAGGTATTACCTTTGTTTTGTTTTGTACCTGAGTGAAGGTTAATGAGCATTTAAACTGATTTTACATTAAGACTATTTGAATTTTAAAAACAATTTCGCAGTTTTAAATCTTTACTTTTATTTTGAAATTTTAAACCAAATTGTCAGGCAAATTTTAACAGAAAATTTTAACAGAAGCAGTTTGTTGACATGACAAAATTATGGATTTAGCTCAAGATTTAGATTTATTTAAAATTTATTAATTGGTTTGGAAATTTCAAATCAAAAATAAAAATTTGTAAAGGTTTTTTAGAATTTTTTTACTTAATTACAACATGAAAATAGTGGATAATTAATATTTAGAATCAGATTTTTGTGCATAATTTGATTTGAAATGGAATTCACTTATTTGTTCATAAATTGACTAAATGAATAAAAAAAATCTGTTTTGAATTTCCCTTAACTATAAAATTTGTATTAAAATAAAAAAAATAAAATACACAGTTTAATACAATTTTATGGTTAATAAAAAAATATTTTCTGCTTGTTTTTTAATATTTATGTGTTAATTATTTTTGTTAAAGATCTAATATCACACTGTTCCATGTTCTGTAATACTGGAGCTTTAAATTAATATTTTTTGGTAAATTTATGACAAATTTAAATATTTTTGTGAATACTATTTCCGGGTCGTTTCTCCTCCAGATGTTTGTTTGTGTTTAGTTTAATTTAAATTAATAAAAGGGCCTGAGTCCGGTCATTTCGCCACAGTTGATGTGTGTTTTTCTCGTGAACATATGTGCGACGCTCACAATACCATTTCACAACAAAACGCAACGGAACGCGGCGCCAGCGTTTCCACGGCAACCGGGGAATTAGCATAGACCGGCTCCAAACGCCAAAACTACACCAAAACTACGCCAACACGCCAAATCTACGCCAACACGCCAAAACATCCACAAGGACACGCCAAAACATCGAAACAACAGAACAACAAAACGCCAAAACACGGAAACAACGAAACGGAGAAACGCAGACGGCTGCTCGTGTTTTTATTTACTGTAGTGGAGACGGGTTTAGTCCTGGTTTAGTCCTGGTTTAGTCCTGGTTTAGACCTGGTTTAGTCCTAGTTTAGTCCTGGGTTTAGTCCTGGTTTGGTCCTGGTTTGGTCCTGGTTCATTGACACACCAAAATAATAGTTTCGTTTGTTTCCATGGTGATGTTGTTCCTTTGTGTCTCTGTGGAGAATGTTCCTCAGTGTGGCTTTAACTTTCTCTCCCCGTGACACCTCCAGAAAGTTACACACTGTAGCTTTAAGTCTGTCAGTGCTCTGCAGACAGATCAGTCCTCCAGTCCGACCCCTGAACCAGGAGGTCACAGGTCCAGTTCCCTGTGGCTCGTTCACATGTTCTGCCAGTGTCTGTGAGCGGCTCTCAAATGTTTTAAATGTTTTAAATGTGTTTCTAAGTTTAGATTTGTAATATTTAAAATGTTTTTAAATGTGTCTCTGTGTTTGTTCCAGGACGGCGTCTGGAGGTCTGGGCTTCATCCTGGTCATCGACAGACGACTGGACCGATGGGCGGCGGTCAAGAGCACCCTGCTACGGATCGCAGTAAGACTCAACACGTACACGAGTACACAAGTATACAACACACACGAGTACACAAGTATACAACACACACGAGTACACAAGTATACAACACACACAAGTACACACGCAAGTAGGACGCAAGTACACAAGGACGTAAGGATGCAAGAACGCAAGTACACAAGAACGCAAGGATGCAAGAACGCAAGGACGCAAGTTCACAAGTTCACAAGTACGCAAGTACACTGTATACAGCTGTTATGGGTCACAGTAAGGGACAAAAGTTCATTCTCTATGTGGTTTAGACCTGATTTGATCCTGGTTCAGATCTGGTTTTAGTCCTGGTCTAGTTCTTGTTTGGGGCGACAGAGGCTCTGTGGTTGGAGTTGTCCAGGTTCTCTTGTTGTGTCTTTAGGCAGGACACTCTGGTTTGTCAAAGTCTGATCCCCTCAGAGCTGATCAGCTCAGCAGGTCTGGGTCTGGTCTGGTCCTGGTCTGGTCCTGGTCTGGTCCTGGTCTGGTCCTGGTCTGGTCCTGGTCTGGACTTGGATGGAGACTCTGTTAAAATCAGGAGCCACAGGAGACGCCAGTCACAAAAACTGTTGTGTCCTTAGGCAAGACACTTCACCAACACTGCCCTGTATGAAAGTGTTTTGTTTGTTTTTTTCAGTCTGAATATTTGTAAATGTGTAAATTAGATTTGTGTCGTGTGGTTTTGTTCCTGATTTGACTGAAACCCTCTCCTCCTCTGTCTGTGTCTCGTGTTCGTGTGTTGTTCGTGTGTCGTTCGTGTGTCGTTCGTGTGTCGTTCGTGTGTCGACATCGTTTAGCGTGTCCACTTATGCTGATGTATGATAATGAGATGCAAATGAGATGCTAATGAGACATGATTATAACGAGGTTTGGATCTTTGAACAGTCTCCAGAGACGCCGAATATTTAATTAACTCTAATCTAGTATTGACATTTTTACAGAAATATTGAAATTTAGATTTTTGTTTTAAAATCTAAATTTTAAATCCCTGGTTTAGTCCTGGTTCAGTCCTGGTTTAGTCCCTGGTTTAGTCCTTGTTTAGTCCTGGTTCTAGTCCTGGTTCAGTCCTTGGTTCAGTCCTTGGTTCAGTCTCCATGGACACTCTGGGCAGGTGAAGCTGTCTCTGTGACCTGAGTAAAGATGGCCGCTCGTGTCCTCTCGTCCGGGACATTTCAAACGGACCAATCAGAGCTCGGTGTGGAGTGGAGCTTGAAGGTGATTGATTCTCCCATGGGACAGAGAGAAGGTCACTCAAGGTCAAGAGCATGACTGAAAGAAACAGAGAGAGAGAGAGAGAAAAAGAGAGAGAGAGAGAGAGAGAGGGATGTAAAGAAGAGAGAGAGAGAGGGATAAAAGGAGGAGAGAGAAAGAGGGAGAGAGGAATGAAAAGAGGAGAGAGAGGGAGAGAGAGAGAGAGATGAAAGGAGGAGAGAGAGAAAGAAGGAGAGGAATGAAAAGAGAAAAAGAAGGAAAGGAATGAAAAGAGGAGAAAGAGGGAGGAGAGTGAGATATGTGTGGAGGTCTGGAGCAGGTCCAGCTCTGGTCAGTTGTTGGAGACTTGAGGCTCTGGTACAAACTGAACTACCACTGTGTCCTTTGGCAAGACACTTCACTCATGATGAACATGTGACACGTGTTTAAGCACGTGTGTGTGTGTGTGTGTGTGTGTGTGTGTGTATGTGTGTGTGTGTGTGTGTATGTGTGTGTGTGTGTGTGTGTGTGTGTATGTGTGTGTGTGTGTGTGTATGTGTGTGTGTGTGTGTATGTGTGTGTGTGTATGTGTGTGTGTGTGTGTATGTGTGTGTGTGTGTGTGTGTGTGTGTGTGTGTGTGTGTGTGTGTGTGTGTGTGTGTGTGTGTGTGTGTGTGTGTGTGTGTGTGTGTGTGTGTGTGTGTGTGTGTGTGTGTGTGTGTGTGTGTGTGTGTGTGCGCGTCAGTCGCTCTGGTTTGACATTTAACTTGTAGGTGATTTTATATTAGTTTTCTTTTTTATATATTTGTATTTCACGTTGGGAGAAGAATTTCCAAGACACAGATGTGTTTTTCCCTGTGCTGCTCTGTTCTTCTGGCTCTTCCACCTCGTCCACTGTGTGACTGACGCCGCCAACGTGAACATGACGTTTCCATCGCTCTTACTGTCGCGTTCTGTTTGAGTTTCCGGCAATGAGTGGAATTACCAAAATAAATAAATAAATAAATAAATAAATGGGATGTAGCACAAAATGTGAAAACAGGAGAATACCGCCTTGTAATCCACTTATTTCAACAAAGTAACTGTAATCCAATTACCACTCATTAAAACAGTAACTGTAACTGAATACAGTTACTCATCATTTGTACTCTGATTACTCTGGTACATGTAATCTGTTACTCCACAACACTAGTGGTATTATAAAATATATAAATACTAATTAATATTCAAATATTGTACAATATACTAGACTGTTAAATTAATTAATCAAAATAATTAAAATGATTAATTAAAAATCCTTTTTGAATTAAAGTGCATGAAAATAACATTCAAATAGCACAGCAGCTTTGGATTTAAAGTGCTAAAGGCAGTTCAATCATTTAAGGCACAATGTAAAGCTAAGTGGACACTAAAAGACAATAAAAGTCATCATTTGATGGTGATTACATGTCAAATTGGACCACAATAGTGCAACAGAAATGATTAGAAATTTGGCATAAACAAGGCCGGAGGCGGCTAGGCTAAGCTAACCATACAAACAAACAGAGACTGGGCGGGGCTTAACAATCCCGTCAGATCGTCACTATACGGCTCGCTTGGGCGCTCAAAGGGCGATGGTTTTTGGCTCCTACAAGTTGACATTTAAACATTTAAAACGGTGAGTTTAGTAACTTGTCATCGCGGATTGAAGCTAATTGAGGCTTAAAAACAAACCTGTAGCTCGCGTTTGTTTATCTCTCTCGCGTCTGCCGCGCTTCCGGGTTTCGCGCTAATATAAGATCCTAATTGGGCGGCCGCGGTCACATGATCGGACGCACGCAAAGGGACGCAAACAGAGAGCAGGAGCGAGGCAAGAGAGTTTGTTGCTAAGGCGGTTTTGTCACCCGCGTTACACCATCATCACATTCTGGAATCTAAAATAGTTTTGGAGCCTGAGAAGCTGTCGCCGTAGCAACGTGATGTTCTAATGCCGCCCCTGGATCTCCATGGTGATAGAACTCTGCTTGATGACATCATCAGAGAAGCACGACGCTGCTTTAAAGTAAACTTTGAGTGACAGAATACTTTTATTAATACTTTTACTACTGCTACTTCAAAGCAGCGCTCTGCTTTATGACATCATCAGTAAAGGACAAGCACAAAGCACAAAGCAACTTACTGTTTTGAAGAAGATTATAAGTGTAACACGAAACAAACACTACAGACATAGAATACTGCCACTTCTACTGCGTCTACTACGACTACTGCGTGTACTACGACTACTGCGTGTACTGCTACTAGAGCTACTACTGCACGTTTACACTAGAGCTTTTCTCTCTCTACTGCATATTTGAACAGAAAAAATGCCCTGGTTTTTTTTTAGAAAATCCCGACCTAAGGTCAAACGCCAAATCTTAGAGGCTGAGAACCAGGAACTGCACGAGAGGATCCAGAACTTAGAACATAAGAACCAGCAACAAAACGAGAGGAACCGAAACTTAGAAAATCAGAACGAGCAACAAAACGAGAGGATCCAAAACTTAGAAAATCAGAACGAGCAACAAAAACGAGAGGATCCAGAACTTAGAACATAAGAACCAGCAACAAAACGAGAGGAACCGAAACTTAGAAAATCAGAACGAGCAACAAAACGAGAGATCCAAAACTTAGAACAAAGAACCAGAAAAACAACAAAACGAGAGGATCCAAAACTTAGAAAATCAGAACGAGCAACAAAACGAGAGGATCCAAAACTTAGAAAATCAGAACGAGCAACAAAACGAGAGGATCCAAAACTTAGAAAATCAGAACCAGCAACAAAACGAGAGGAACCGAAACTTAGAAAATCAGAATCAGCAACAAAACGAGAGGATCCAAAACTTAGAAAATCAGAACGAGCAACAAAACGAGAGGATCCAAAACTTAGAAAATCAGAACGAGCAACAAAACGAGAGGATCCAAAACTTAGAACATAAGAATCAGCAACAAAACGAGAGGATCCAAAACTTAGAAAATCAGAATCAGCAACAAAACGAGAGGATCGACACCTTAATCGATCATAACCTCAAACTGCACGGAAGGATCCAAACCTTAAACAATCAGAACCAGGAACTGCATAAGTGGACCCGAAACACTGAAAATCAGAACCAGCAACTAAACGAGAAGATCCACTGCTTAAAAGATTCTACACTCGACCTGCACCAGAGCATCCATGACTTAGACCTTGAGAACCGAAACTTAGAAAATCTGAACCAGCAACAAAACGAGACGATCCAAATCTTAGAAAATCAGACCCAGCAACAAAACGAGAGGATCGGCACCTTAATAGATTGTAAATTTGAACTGGGCCAGAGGATCCAAAACTTAAACAATCAGAACAAAGATCTGTGCGAAAGGATCGAAATGTCCTCGGTTAAGAACCAGAAGCTACAGGAGGTGAACCGAAGCCTTTTACACACATCATCGACTTACACTTCGAAGAACAGACCGACAGGATCTGCTTGCAGCAGGAGTCGCTGGAGAAAGTTCAGATGAGGTGTGATGAAGCAGAAGGTGAAGTCAGCCCACACCTACGAGATCTGAAGGAGGAAGGTCAACAACATGCTCAGCTGAAAGACTCCCATTCAGAGCTCCTCAAAGCTGCCACCGAGCTCAACCCAGAGAAGGTGAATTTGAAGGAGGAGCTCGAAACGTTGAGGACAGGAGTCGGTTCCTCAGGCCCTCGGGAATTTTTATTTAAATCTTATAAGAAGAGCATGTCTGAAGATCTGAAAAGTGTGGAGAACAGGTTATCGGAGGAGTGTAGAGAGACAGAGAGACAACAACAGAGGAACACAGAACTGTCGGAGGAGATGGAGATTCTCTGTGATGAACATGAAAAGATCAAACAGGAGAAAACAC
>NW_026570994.1:23555236-23557736 GCF_026225935.1 Boleophthalmus pectinirostris | reverse complement strand
ATAATGACACCAGTGAATATAAACTCTTATATCATCCGGAGTTTTGTGGGGCAGGTGCAGGCGGCAGGTGAACAGGTCCAAACGTCACATGGGAACAATTTAAATGTTTGTAATGTTCATAAACCTGACTTCATAAGTTTTGTGGCAGGTGTTTGTGCAGGGTCATAGTTCACCTGCCACTGCTGAAAGTGAAAGTGAAAGTGAAACCAAACATCAGACCTGAAACCCTGGATCCTTTTGGGCTCATGAATGTTTGCATATTAAAGTTAATATTTAGATGATAATGTGGTTATATACAGTGTGTGTCGTGTGTTGACGTGTGTGTGGTGTGTGTTGTGTGTGACGTGTGTGTGGTGTGTTGTGTGTGGTGTGTTGTGTGTCGTGTGTTGACGTGTGTGTGGTGTGTTGACAGGAGTACTTTGGGACAGGACAGGTGCAGTCTGTGCTCGTCCTCAGACCCACGACTCTGCTGCAGAGAACCCTGTCAGACCTGCTCTTCAAGTTCAACCGAGACGACTTCAGGATGAAGGTGACAACACAAATTATATGATTATAATTATTAATATAATATCATAGATTTATTATTATTATTATTTTATAATTCACTGTCTGAGCTGCAGAGGCTGCACTAGCTCTGACTCCAGACTCTGACTCGTGTTTGATGCAGTTCTCTTTTGCTCCTGCAGGTGGTGATGTTGAGCTCGGTGGCAGAGCTTCACGCTTACATCGACCCGGGACAACTGACCACGGAGCTGGGAGGGCATCAGGAGTACAACCACGAGAGCTGGATCTCCCACAGGACGGTGAGAACCAAGAGAAGAGAGAAAAGAGACAGAAGCTGGAGACCTCCTCAGTGTCACATTCAGTTGATCTGTTCCTTTATGTGTTTATTTACATTTTTTACATTCTGTGTTTATTTTCAGCAGGTTTAGTTTATTTTAAATGTGTGTATTTAGTTTAAACCTCAGTGGTTTGTCGTTTGTGTGTTTTTCAGGCGATCGAGGCGTTCGCTCTGATGTTTAAACGTGTATATTTGGTTTAAACTTGTTCTTTTGTTTTTCAGGCGATCGAGGCGTTCGCTCTGATGGTGACGACCACGGCTCAGGCGTTACAGACGTTTGGGGCGGAGCTCGCGGAGACGGAGCTGCCCAATGACGCGGAGAGCACCAGCGCCCTGCTGAGCGCTCACGGGCAAAAGAAGGACGACATGAAGGTACGAACAAACACCCCTGGAGTTCAGACACACCATCGCCCCCTGCTGCTCAGACTCTGTAACACAGCCTACTGCTGGTAGAGGGCACATGCTCTCTACTGCCCCCTACTGCTCACATGTGTGAATCCTGACCCCTGTGTGACCCTGTGTGTGTGTGACTCTGTGTGTGTGTGTGTGTGTGTGTGTGTGACCTTGTCGTGTGTGTGTGTTGTGTTCAGGAGGACCTGCAGGTGGCGCTGTCTCAGGGCAGGAGGTTGTTGGAGTGTATAAATGAACCTCTGCAGGACGACCCCGAGTATCACATGACCCAGGACGAGATGGAGAACCTGGTCACGGTGCAGAGGTCAGAGGTCACACACGTCTAAACACACACACACACACGTCTAAACACACACACACACGTAAACACACACACACACGTGCCTCACAGTCAGAAGGTCCCTGGTTCATCTCCTGGGCCTGTCTGTGTGAAGTTCTTCCATAAATGTTCACATGGATCAGTAAAATGTTCTTCACATTCTGGGCTTGTTGTGGTGAATTTGCAAAATATTAAAAACATAAAAATACCAAATGTCACAGCGGGTAGTGCGTGTGAATGCGTCTGTGTTTACCAGAATATTCCATGTGAAGTCTTTCTTTCTGGTCTCCAAGGTTACTGGGGCAGCTGGACGAGACGGAGACGGCGTTTGATGATTTCTGGGAGAGACACCGGTTGAAGCTGGAGCAGTGTCTGCAGCTGCGCAACTTCGAGATCAACTTCAGACAAGTGAGAAAAACAAACCCACAGATTTATCTGACACATGTGAACTGTTCACACACTCACCTGTCGCTCCGTCCGCTCACCTGCCTCTCTGTCGACAGGTGCGCTCTCACCTGTCGACCCTGTGGGAGCGAGTGTCCAGTTTCTCTGAGGTCACCGTGAGTCCGGCTCACGCAGAACACGTCCTGAAGGAACTGAGCCCCATCGAAGACCGAGCCGCCGTGAGGAAAAACACACTTTATACAAGAATAATGGTTTAGACCTGGTTTAGTCCAGGTTTAGACCTGGTTTAGTCCTGGTTCAGTCTAACCCGGGTCTCTTTGTGTCCTTCAGGAGGTTCTGGACCTGGCCCGGTCTCTGGTCTCGGAGGGGGACTTCCTGATCTCGAGTTCTCATTACGCCGAGGACTCGATTCGTCCCAAATGTTTGGAGCTTCGCTCGGTCTGTGACGAGGTCGTGTCTGTGCTCAAGAACAAGAAGAACAGTGTTCAGAAAACTCTGGAGCTGCACCGGGCGCTCGAGAAGGT
>NW_026570994.1:23546889-23549389 GCF_026225935.1 Boleophthalmus pectinirostris | reverse complement strand
GAACAGAACTGGAACCTGCTTGTTTCCATGGAGACGTGTGTGTTGTGTGTGTGTTGTGTAACTGTTTGTGTGTTGTATGTGTGTTATGTGTGTTGTGTGTGTTGTGTGTAACTGTGTGTGTGTTGTGTGTGTGTTGTGTGTGTTGTGTGTGTTGTGTGTTGTATGTGTGTTGTGTGTGTTTCATGTGTGTGTTGTGTGTGTTGTGTAACTGTTTGTGTGTTGTATGTGTGTTGTGTGTGTGTGTGTTGTGTGTTGTGTGTAACTGTGTGTGTGTTGTGTGTGTGTTGTGTGTTGTATGTGTGTTGTGTGTGTTTCATGTGTGTGTTGTGTGTGTTGTGTGTTTCATGTGTGTGTTGTGTGTAACTGTGTGTGTTTCATGTGTGTGTTGTGTGTGTTGTGTGTTTCATGTGTGTTGTGTGTAACTGTGTGTGTGTGTGTGTGTGTTGTGTGGGTTGTGTGTAACTCTGTGTGTGTTGTGTGTGTTTCATGTGTGTGTTGTATGTGTGTTGTGTGTTGTGTGTGTTGTTGTGTGTTGTTGTGTGTGTGTGTGTTGTGTGTTTCATGTGTGTGTGTTGTGTGTAACTGTGTGTGTGTGTGTGTGTTGTGTGTTTCATGTGTGTGTGTTGTGTGTGTGTTGTGTGTTGTATGTGTGTTGTGTGTAACTGTGTGTGTGTTGTGTGTAACTGTGTGTGTTGTGTGTGTTTCATGTGTGTGTTGTGTGTGTAACTGTGTGTGTTGTGTGTGTAACTGTGTGTGTTGTGTGTGTGTTGTGTGTGTTTCATGTGTGTGTTGTGTGTTGTATGTGTGTTGTGTGTGTTGTGTGTAACTGTGTGTGTGTGTGTGTGTGTGTTTCTTGTGTGTGTTGTGTGTGTAACTGTGTGTGTTGTGTGTGTAACTGTGTGTGTTGTGTGTAACTGTGTGTTGTATGTGTGTTGTGTGTTTCATGTGTGTGTTGTATGTGTGTTGTGTGTTTCATGTGTGTGTTGTGTGTGTGTTGTGTGTGTTGTGTGTTTCATGTGTGTGTGTGTGTGTTGTGTGTTCATGTGTGTGTGTGTGTTGTGTGTGTTTCATGTGTGTGTGTGTGTGTGTGTTTCATGTGTGTGTGTGTGTGTGTGTGTGTTGTGTGTTTCATGTGTGTGTTGTGTGTGTGTTGTGTGTAACTGTGTGTGTTGTGTGTGTGTGTGTGTGTGTGTGTGTGTGTGTGTGTGTGTGTGTGTGTGTGTGTGTGTGTTGTGTGTGTGTAACTGTATGTGTGTTGTGTGTAACTGTGTGTGTGTGTGTGTGTTGTGTGTGTTTCATGTGTGTGTTGTGTGTGTTGTATGTGTGTTGTGTGTGTGTGTGTTGTTTGTGTGTGTGTTGTGTGTGTTTCATGTGTGTTGTGTGTGTGTTCAGTGTGTGTGTGTGTGTGTGTGTGTGTGTGTGTGTGTGTGTGTGTGTGTGTTGTGTGTGTGTTGTGTGTGTGTTGTGTGTGTGTTGTGTGTAACTGTGTGTGTTGTGTGTGTTTCATGTGTGTGTGTGTGTGTGTGTTGTGTGTTGTGTGTAATGTGTGTGTTGTGTGTGTTTCATGTGTGTGTGTGTGTGTAACGTGTGTGTGTGTTGTGTGTGTTTCATGTGTGTGTTGTGTGTGTGTGTGTGTTGTGTGTGTGTGTGTAACTGTGTGTTGTGTGTAACTGTGTGTGTGTGTGTGTGTGTGTGTGTTGTGTGTAACTGTGTGTGTTGTGTGTGTGTTGTGTGTTACTGTGTGTGTGTGTTGTGTGTGTGTTGTGTGTAACTGTGTGTGTGTTGTGTGTGTTGTGTGTGTTTCATGTGTGTGTTGTGTGTAACTGTGTGTGTGTGTGTGTGTGTGTTGTGTGTGTGTTTCTGGTGTGTGTTGTGTGTGTGTGTGTTTCATGTGTGTGTGTTGTGTGTTTCATGTGTGTGTTGTGTGTTTGTGTGTGTTGTGTGTGTGTTGTGTGTGTTGTGTGTGTGTGTGTGTGTGTGTGTGTGTGTCTGTGTGTGTTGTGTGTGTAACTGTGTGTGTGTGTGTGTGTGTGTGTGTGTGTGTGTGTTTCATGTGTGTTTCATGTGTGTGTTGTGTGTGTGTGTGTGTGTGTGTCGTGTGTGTTGTGTGTGTGTTTCATGTGTGTTGTGTGTGTGTGTGTGTGTGTGTGTGTGTGTGTGTTGTGTGTGTGTGTGTGTGTGTTGTGTGTGTGTGTGTGTGTGTGTGTTGTGTGTGTTTCATGTGTGTGTTGTGTGTTTCATGTGTGTGTTGTGTGTGTGTGTGTTGTGTGTTTCATGTGTGTGTGTTGTGTGTGTTTCATGTGTTGTGTGTGTTGTGTGTGTGTTGTGTGTTCTGTGTGTGTTTGTGTGTGTAACTGTGTGTGTGTGTGTGTTGTGTGTAACTGTGTGTGTTGTGTGTGTTGTGTGTTTCATGTGTGTGTTGTGTGTTTCATGTGTGTGTGTGTGTGTGTGTTTCATGTGTGTGTGTGTGTGTGTGTGTGTGTGTGTGTGTGTGTGTTTC
>NW_026570994.1:23529389-23544389 GCF_026225935.1 Boleophthalmus pectinirostris | reverse complement strand
CCAGAGACCAGACAGACCAGACCAGACCAGACCAGAGACCAGAGACCAGAGACCAGACCAGACCAGAGACCAGAGACAGACAGACCAGAGACCAGACCAGACCAGAGACCAGACCAGACCAGACCAGACCAGACCAGACCAGACCAGACCAGACCAGAGACCAGACCAGAGACCAGAGACCAGACCAGACCAGACAGACCAGAGACCAGACAGAGACCAGACCAGACCAGACCAGACCGACCAGAGACAGACCAGACCAGAGACCAGACAGACCAGACCAGACCAGACCAGACCAGACCAGACCAGACCAGACCAGACCAGAGACCAGAGACCAGACCAGACCAGACCAGAGACCAGACAGAGACCAGACCAGAGCAGACCAGACCAGAGACCAGACCAGACCAGAGACCAGAGACCAGACCCCAGACCAGAGACCAGACCAGACCAGACCAGACAGACCAGACCAGACCAGACCAGAGACCAGACCAGAGACCAGAGACCAGACCAGAGACCAGAGACCAGACACAGACCAGAGACCAGAGACCAGACCAGACCAGACCAGACCAGACCAGACCAGACCAGACCAGACCAGACCAGACCAGACCAGACCAGACCAGAGACCAGACCAGACCAGACCAGACCAGACCAGACCAGACAGACCAGACCAGAGACCAGAGACCAGACCAGAGACCAGACAGACCAGACCAGACCAGACCAGACCAGACCAGACCAGACCAGACCAGACCAGACCAGACCCAGACCAGACCAGACCAGACCAGAAGACCAGACCAGACCAGCCAGACCAGAGACCAGACCAGACCAGACCAGACCAGAGACCAGACCAGAGACCAGACCAGAGACCAGACCAGACCAGACCAGACAGACAGACCAGACCAGACCAGACCAGAGACCAGACCAGACCAGACCAGAGACCAGACCAGACCAGACCAGACCAGAGACCAGACCAGACCAGACCAGACCAGACCAGACCAGACCAGACCCAGACCAGACCCAGACCAGAGACCAGAGACCAGACCAGACCAGACCAGACCAGACCAGACCAGACCAGACCAGACCAGAGACCAGACCAGACCAGACCAGACCAGACCAGACCAGAGACCAGACCAGACCAGAGACCAGACCAGAGACCAGGACCAGACCAGACCAGACCAGAGACCAGAGACCAGACCAGACCAGACCAGAACCAGAGACCAGACCAGACCAGACCAGACCAGACCAGACCAAGACCAGACCAGACCCAGAGACCAGACCAGAGACCAGACCAACCAGACCAGACCAGAGACCAGAGACCAGACCAGACCAGACCAGACCAGACCAGACCAGACAGACCAGAGACCAGACCAGACCAGACCACCAGACCAGAGACCAGACCGACCAGAGACCAGACCAGACCAGACCAGAGACCAGACCAGAGACCAGAGACCAGACCAGACCAGAGACCAGACCAGAGACCAGACCAGACCAGACCCAGACCAGACCAGACCAGACCAGACCAGACCAGACCAGACCAGACCAGACCAGACCAAAGAGACCAGACCAGACCAGACCAGACAGAGACCAGACCAGAGACCAGACCAGACCAGACCACCAGACCAGACCACAGACCAGACCAGAGACCAGACCAGACCAGACCAGACCAGACCAGGAGACCAGACCAGACCAGAAAGACCAGACCAGAGACCAGAGACCAGAAGACCAGACCAGACCAGACCAGACCAGACAGACCAGACCAGACCAGACCAGACCAGAGACCAGACCAGACCAGAGACCAGACCAGACCAGACCAGACAGAGACCAGACCAGACCAGACCAGACCAGAGACCAGACCAGACCAGAGACAAGACCACCAGACCAGAGACCAGACCAGAACCAGACCAGAGACCAGACCAGACCAGACCAACCAGCCAGAGACCAGAGACCAGACCGACCAGACCAGACCAGAGACCAGAGACCAGAGACCAACCAGACCAGACCAGACCAGACCAGACCAGACCAGACCAGACCAGACCAACACCAGAGACCAGCGACCAGACCAGACCAGACCAGACCAGACCAGACCAGACCAGACCAGACCAGACCAGACCAGACCAGACCAGACCAGACCAGACCAGACCAGACCAGACCAGACCAGAGACCAGACCAGACCAGAGACCAGACCAGACCAGACCAGACCAGACCAGACCAGACCAGAGACCAGACCAGACCAGACCAGAGACCAGACCAGACCAGACCAGACCAGACCAGAGACCAGAGACCAGACCAGACCAGACCAGACCAGACAGACCAGACCAGACCAGACCAGACCCAGACCAGACCAGACCAGACCAGACCAGACCAGACCAGACCAGACCAGACCAGACCAGACCAGACCAGAGACCAGACCAGACCAGACCAGACCAGACCAGACCAGACCAGACCAGACCAGACCAGACAGACCAGACCAGACCAGACCACCAGAACCAGACCAGAGACCAGACCAGACCAGACCAGACCAGAGACCAGACCAGACCAGACCAGAGACCAGACCAGACCAGACCAGAGACCAGACCAGACCAGACCAGACCAGAGACCAGACCAGACCAGACCAGGACAGACCAGAGACCAGAGGAGAGGACCAGACCAGACCCAGGAGACCAGACCAGAAGAGACCAGAGACCAGACCAGACCAGACCAGAGACCAGAGACAGACCAGAGACCAGACCAGACCAGACCAGACCAGACCAGACAGAGACCAGACCAGAGGACCAGACCAGACCAGACCAGACCAGACCAGACCAGACCAGACCAGAAGACCCAGACCAGACCAGACCAAGACCAGAGACCAGAGACCAGACCAGACCAGACCAGAGACCAGACGACCAGAGACCAGACCAGAGACCAGACCAGACCAGAGACCAGACAGACCAGACCAGATGACCAGACCAGACCAGACCAAGACCAACCAGACCAGACCAGACCAGACCAGACCAGACCAGACCAGACCAGAGACCAAGACCAGACCAGACCAGACCAGACCAGACCAGACCAGACCAGACCAGACCAGACCAGAGAGACCAGAGACCAGACCAGAGACCAGAGACCAGAGACCACCAGACCAGACCAGACCAGACCAGACCAGAGACCAGACCAGAGACCAGACCAGACCAGACCAGAGACCAGGAGGACCAGACCAGACCAGACCAGACCAGAGACCAGACCAGACCAGACCAGACCAGACCAGACCAGACCAGACCAGACCAGAGACCAGACCAGACCAGACCAGACCAGACCAGACCAGACCAGACCAGACCAGACCAGAGACCAGACCAGACCAGACCAGACCAGACCAGAGACCAGACCAGACCAGGACCAGAGACCAGACCCGACCAGACGAGACCAGACCAGACCAGAGACCAGACCAGACAGAGACCAGACCAGAGACCAGACCAGACCAGACCAGACAGAGACCAGACCAGACCAGAGACCAGAGACCAGACAGACCAGACCAGACCAGAGACCAGACCAGACCAGACAGACCAGACCAGACCAGACCAGACCAGACCGACCAGACCAGAGACCAGACCAGACCAGACCAGACCAGACCAGACCAGACCAGACCAGACCAGACCAGAGAGACCAGACCAGACCAGACCAGACCAGAGACCAGACCAGAACCAGACCAGACCAGAGACCAGACCAGACCAGACCAGACCAGAGACCAGACCAGACCAGACCAGACCAGACCAGACCAGACCAGACCAGACCAGACCAGACCAGACAGAGACCAGACCAGACCAGACCAGACCAGACCAGACCAGACCAGACCAGACCAGACCAGACCAGACCAGACCAGACCAGACCAGACCAGACCAGACCAGACCAGACCAGACCAGACCAGACCAGACCAGACCAGAGACCAGACCAGACCAGACCAGACCAGACCAGACAGACCAGACCAGACCAGACCAGACCAGACCAGACCAGACCAGACCAGACCAGACCAGACCAGACCAGACCAGACCAGACCAGACCAGACCAGACCAGACCAGACCAGAGACCAGACCAGAGACCAGAGACCAGACCAGAGACTAGAGACTAGACCAGGGACTAGACCAGAGACCAGGACAGGGACCAGGACAGAGATGAGACGACTGAACCAGGACTAGACCCGGTCTAAACCTGGTCTAAACCTGGTCTAACCTGGGTGTGTTTCAGATGAGCGCCGTGGGAATCACAGAAAACGCCAAAGGCGACAATAAGAAGTTTGAGATTTGGTGCAACTCCAGAGACGAGGTTTTCATCGTCCAGGTACAAAACTCTCACAACTTTTACAACTTTTAACTTTCAAGTTCCATAATTTGCTCCACAAACAGAATCTCCAGTTTATTCTGCATAAAAACATTGAAGCCCACAGTTCAGATCTGCACAAACCTGAAGTAAAACTATAATAACATGAACCACAGGTTCTGTTCACTGATCCAAGTCAGGAATAAACTTTAAACTTTTTTGTGGTTCAGGCTCCGACGGCCGAGGTGAAAAGTGCCTGGGTGAACGAGATCCGTAAAGTTCTGACGGAGCAGCTGCACGCCTTCAGAGGTAACCATGGAAACAGTTATTTTACACTTTTAAAGTTTGAATTTATTTAAAAATGTGAAAATGTTTTGTTCAGAGGCGAGTCAACAGAAGAGCTCTGAAATCATGTCTCCAACGACGGCGTCCAACAGCCCCGTCTGCCTCAGGTCTGTGACAAACTCTTGTACTCTTATACTTTATACTTTTATACTTTTATACTTCTTATACTTTTATACTCTTTATACTTTTTAACTTTTATTACTCTTATACTTTTATATAAACCCAGATCTGCCTCAGGTCTGTGACAAACTCTTATACTTTTATACTTTTATACTCTTATACTTTTATACTTTTATACTTTTATACTTTTATACTCTTATACTCTTATACTTTTATACTTTTATACTCTTATACTTTTATACTCTTATACTCTTATACTTTTATACTCTTTATACTTTTATACTCTTATACTTTCTTATACTTTTATACTTTTATACTCTTTATACTCTTTATACTTTTATACTTTTATACTCTTTATACTTTTATACTCTTATACTCTTTTATACTTTTATACTTTATACTTTATACTCTTTTATACTTTTATACTCTTATACTTTTATACTTTATACTCTTATACCTTATACTCTTATACTTTTATACTTTTATACTTTTTATACTACTTTTATACTTTATCTTTTATACTTTTATACTTTTATACTTATACTTTATACTCTTATACTCTTTATACTTATACTTTTATACTTTATACTTTTATACTTTTATACTTTTATACTTTTATACTTTATACTTTTATACTTTTATACTTTTTATACTTTTTATACTTCTTATACTCTTATACTTTATATACTCTTATACTCTTATTACTTTTATACTTTTATACTCTTTATACTTTTATACTTCTTATACTTTTATACTTTTATACTTTTATACTTTTATATACTTTTTATAAACTTTTATACTTCTTATACTTTATCTTATACTTTTATACTTTTATACTCTTATACTTCTTATACTTTTATACTCTTATACTCTTTTATACTCTTATACTTTTATACTCTTATACTTTTATACTTTTATACTCTTATACTTTTATACTTTTATACTCTTATACTCTTATACTTTTATACTTTTATACTTTTATACTTTATACTCTTATACTCTTATACTTTTATACTTTTATACTCTTATACTTTTATACTTTTATATAAACCCAGATCTGCCTCAGGTCTGTGACAAACTCTTATACTCTTATACTTTTATACTTTTATACTTTTATACTCTTATACTCTTATACTTTATACTCTTATACTTTTATACTCTTATACTCTTATACTCTTATACTTTTATACTTCTTATACTTTTATACTCTTATACTCTTATACTTTTATACTTTTATACTTTTATACTTTTTTTATACTCTTATACTCTTTATACTTTATACTCTTATACTTTTATACTTTTATACTCTTATACTCTTATACTCTTTATACTCTTTATACTCTTATACTTCTTTATATACTTATACTTTATACTCTTTTATACTCTTATACTTTTATACTCTTTATACTCTTTTATACTTAATACTTTTTATACTTTTATACTTATACTTTTATACTTTTATACTTTTATACTCTTATACTTTTATACTACTTTATACTTCTTATACTCTTATACTTTTATACTCTTATACTCTTATACTTACTTTTATACTACTTTATACTTTTATACTACTCTTATACTTTTATACTCTTATACTTTTATTACTTTTATATAAACCCAGATCTGCCTCAGGTCTGTGACTTATACTTTATACTCTTTTATACTCTTATACTTTTATACTCTTATACTTTTATACTCTTATACTTATACTTTATACTTTTATACTCTTACTCTTATACTCTTATACTCTTATACTTATACTTTATACTCTTATACTTTTATACTTTTATACTCTTATACTTTTATACTCTTTATACTACTTTATACTTATACTTTATACTTTTATACTCTTATACTTTTATACTCTTATACTTTTATACTTTATACTCTTATACTTTATACTCTTATACTCTTTATACTTTTATACTTTTATACTCTTATACTTTTATACTCTTATACTTTTATACTTTTATATAAACCCAGATCTGCCTCAGGTCTGTGACAAACTCTTATACTCTTATACTCTTATACTCTTATACTTTTATACTTTATACTTTATACTTTTATACTCTTATACTCTTTATACTACTCTTATACTCTTATACTCTTATACTTTTATACTTTTATACTTTTTATACTCTTTATACTCTTATATTTTATACTTTTATACTCTTATACTTTTATACTTCTTATACTTTTATACTTTTATACTACTCTTATACTTTTATACTCTTATACTCTTATACTCTTATACTTATACTTATACTCTTCTTATACTTTTATACTCTTATACTCTTATACTTTTATACTTTTATACTCTTATACTTTTATACTTTTATACTTTTATACTCTTATACTTTTATACTCTTATACTTTTATACTTTTATACTTTTATACTCTTATACTTTTATACTCTTATACTTTTATACTTTTATACTCTTTTATACTTTTATACTTTATACTTTTATACTCTTATACTCTTATACTTTTATACTTTTATACTTTTATACTCTTATACTTTTATACTTTTATACTTTTATACTTTTATACTCTTATACTTTTATACTGTTATACTCTTATACTTTTATACTTTTATACTCTTATACTTTTATACTTTTATACTTTTATACTTTTATACTTTATACTCTTTATATCTTTTATACTCTTATACTTATACTCTTATACTCTTATACTTCTTATACTTTATACTCTTATACTCTTATACTTTTATACTTATACTTTTATACTCTTATACTCTTATACTTTTATACTCTTATACTCTTATACTCTTATACTCTATATACTTTATACTCTTTATACTCTTATACTTATACTTTTATACTTTTATACTCTTATACTCTTATACTCTTATACTCTTATACTCTTTATACACTCTTATACTTTTATACTTTTATACTCTTATACTTTATACTTTATACTCTTATACTTATACTCTTATACTACTTTATACTTCTTATACTACTTTATACTTTTATACTTTATACTCTTATACTTTTATACTTTTATACTACTTATACTCTATACTTTTATACTTTTATACTCTTATACTTTTATACTTTTATACTCTTATACTTTTATACTTATACTCTTATACTCTTATACTTTTATACTTTTATACTTTTATACTTATACTTTATACTTCTTATATACTTTATACTTTTATACTCTTATATTATATACTTTTACTTTTATACTTTTTATACTTTATACTCTATACTTATACTCTTATACTCTTATACTCTTATACTTTTATACTTTTATACTCTTATACTTTTATACTCTTATACTTTTATACTTTATACTCTTATACTTTTATACTTTTATACTCTTATACTCTTATACTTTTATACTTTTATACTCTTATACTCTTATACTCTTATACTCTTATACTTTTATACTTTTATACTTTTATACTCTTATACTCTTATACTCTTATACTCTTATACTCTTATACTCTTATACTTTTATACTCTTATACTCTTATACTCTTATACTCTTATACTTTTATATACTTTTATACTCTTATACTTATACTTTATACTCTTATACTCTACTTTTATACTCTTATACTCTTATACTTTTATACTTTTATACTCTTTATACTCTTTATACTCTTATACTCTTATACTTACTCTTATACTTATCTTATACTCTTTATACTTTTATACTTTTATACTTTTATACTTCTTATACTCTTATACTTTTATACTACTTATACTCTTATACTTTTATACTCTTTATATTTTATACTCTTATACTTATATTTATACTCTTATACTTTTATACTCTTATACTTTTATACTCTTATACTCTTATACTCTTATACTCTTATACTCTTATACTCTTATACTCTTATACTTTTATACTCTTATACTTTTATACTTTTATACTCTTATACTCTTATACTTTTATACTCTTATACTTTTATACTCTTATACTCTTATACTACTCTTATACTCTTATACTCTTATACTTTTATACTTTTATACTTTTATACTCTTATACTTTTATACTTTTATACTCTTATACTTTTTATACTACTTTATACTTTTATACTTTTATACTCTTATACTCTTATACTCTTATACTCTTATACTTCTTATACTTTTATACTACTTATACTTTTATACTCTTATACTTTTATACTTTTATACTTTTTATACTTTATATATACTCTTATACTTTTATACTTTTTATACTTATACTTTTATACTCTTATACTTATACTCTTATACTTTTATACTCTTATACTCTTATACTTTTATACTCTTATACTTTTATACTCTTATACTTTTATACTTTTATACTTTATACTTTATACTCTTATACTCTTATACTTTTATACTCTTATACTCTTATACTCTTATACTTTTATACTTTATACTTTATACTCTTATACTCTTATACTTTTATACTCTTATACTTTTATTATACTTTTATATAACCCAGATCTGCCTCAGGTCTATGACTCTTATACTCTTATACTTTTATACTCTTATACTCTTATACTTTTATACTTTTATATAAACCCAGATCTGCCTCAGGTCCGAGTCACACTCTTATACTTTTATATTCTGGGCTGTCACAATATCTCAAATTACAGGTTTATTTTCTTAAATTAATTGTTCTTGTGCAGCAACAGCTTAAAAAACAGAGGGAACTACATATCCCATGATCCTTTGCTCCGTCTCAGTCCAGTCTGCATGTTGAAATAACGGTTATTAAACACTTTTAAATCTTAAATGTTTGGATTATGACGAGAGAAAAGTCGCATATTCACAGTTTTGTTCATATCGTTCCATGAGATGTGTATCGTGAAAATATCGTTTGGGGAGAATTGGACGTCGTTACGTCTCTGTCTCTGTTAATCAATAATAAATATTTGATTGTTTTGTTCAGTCCGTTCAGAAACACTCAGAAAAACCAGAAGAACAAAGAAGAGAAGAAGACGGAGCCCAGCGCCCCGACAGACTCTCCCAAACACAAAGGTACAAGACTAAACACAAACACACAAACACACACTGGTAAAGCTGCACTCTGGGACTTTTCAGAGGCTCTGTCATCTGCCCGTCTCCATGGAGATAGAAAAGTTTAAAGCTGTAAACTGTAGATCAGACCTGAGCCTCGTGCAGCTCCAGAGTCACACTCGACTCTTTGGTCGACTCGGATCGTCCCGTTTAGGCAAAAGTCATTCAAAGTGTTTTACAGAATAAGAAAAATATGAAAATCACAATAAAAACAAATCAAAACATAAATAATCATCATCAAATTCAAGAGCCCTGAATCAGAGTGGAGTTTGTGTCACATGTTCAGAATGTTCCAGGTTTTAGCTGCGTGAACCTGAAACTCTGACAGCAGCAGATTAAACTCATTTACAATCACAAAATAAACAGATTTTATCATTTGAGCTCATGTCTGGACTAAAGCTGCTTTATTTTATTTTAGACGTGTTTTTTTTAATCACATTTTTTGTTCAGCAGCTTCACTTTTTCATGAGTCAAACATAAACTCTTCTTCAGTCTGAGCAGCGTCACAACTCTGAGATTTACTGATGTTTATGAAGAAATATAATTATTATTCTGCAGAATTGAGTTCAACATTTTGGCTCCACAATATTTTCTGTTTCTGCTGTGGCCCCAGGGAAAAATCCAACATGTTCATGGAGAAAATCTGCTACAAACAAACTGTAAACTTTTCTGCTTTGACTAAACCTGCTCCTCTCTCCTCCTCGTCCTCTGCTCCACTTCACTCACCTTTATTTTTTAATTTTTTATTTGATTTCTTTCATTGTTTTCTTGGTCATGTTTTATATTTTCACACACACACGTGTAGCTGCAGAGGAGGTGACCAGCCCCACGTCGGATCGAGCTGTGGCCAGAAAAAGATTCACTTTACAGGGTTTCGGGAACCTCAAGAGCCCCAAAGGTAAAACCTGGAGGGTCACGAAACAAGGACACAAGACGCACAAATACACTTAAAAATATTTTATAAAACCTCTCAGTACGATCCTGTACGACGCTCTGCAAGGCAAACTGGAATTTAAATGTTTTATATTTATCCAATCGTAGTTTTTGCTCAAACTTTTTTACAAACTTCACAATTTAGATGTTTTTAATTCACTTTTTTGACGCTTTAACATTGAAATGTGTTAGTTTACCTGTCAAACTTTTTCAAAATCTGAACTTTACTAAGATTAAACCTGAACACAAAAAAAATTAACTGAAAATTATGTCTAAAAAAAAAAAAAAAAAATCTATTTAAATTACCATTATTTTCCAAAATTTGTGTCAGCTGAAGGACCTTAAAGTTTCAGTAAAATAATAAATAAGGTTCGTTTTAGTTAAGAATTTTAAGACACTGTTCAAATTTATAATATTAAAAAAATTGAATCACCAAATTTGTAAAGAGTCTGCACTGCCCTCTGGTGGACATGTGTAGATCTGCAGCAATATTTTCATTTTTTTACATTTTAGTCACATTTCCACACATAAATATGAATCTTAACGTTTTATTTCTGTTTCCTGACTCTTTCTCTCTCTTTTCTGGTTTGTTTTTATTTTTTATTTATTTTATTTTATTTTTTGTTGACTTGTTAAAGTGGTGAGTCCCGAGCACACGTCCAAACGACACCTGGTGAAAAGTGACCCCACCCCTCTAGGGTTCAAAGGTACTACCTGTCAAAACACCTGTCAATCAAGCCACCTGTCAGTCATTTCACCTGTCAGTCACTCTTCACCTGTCAATCATCCAGGTCCAATAACAGAACAGAACCTGAACCGTTCACTCGACTCGTGTCACATGTGTGTTTGTGTCATTCATAAATCGTCCAGCAGGGGGCCACACCTCCGTCACAGCGATGGGAGAAACAAGTCACGTTTTTAAAGTTTTGGTTTTATTTTCCTGTTTGGACCAGAACTGATTGAAACGTTTGGATTGAATATTTGATTTTATCCTCGTCATTTTCAGTACATCATGTTTTATTTTGTTTACGTGAAAAATGAAAAACCCACCACTTTAGTCCAGGTTAAAAAAGCTTTGTAACGCGCGATACTCACATTTGTACCGAGTAAAATATGACTGTTTTTTCCCTGTAGTGACACATTACTGAAGAAAGTGTGTAAACTTGATTTGAGAACTTGTAGAATATAATGTGAGAATGTGTAGAACAAAACTTTGAACTTGTAATGACCTGTTTTCATGTACGTGTGGGTTGAATTCACGGTGAAAAAAAACACACGAGTGCTTGAAAAAATGTGTGCACTTGCGGATTGAAATTTTAACTTGTGGAAAATATTTACACACACGGGAGAAAAATCTGAATAAATGTGTAGATTGATATTTGCATGAACAGCGCGACATGATACAAACACAACTCAGCAGCTTCACGTCTGCGCGTCTTGACTTTTGCAACACATTTTCCGATGTGAATGTGGCAAAACTGATCTGCACTTGTAGAGGGGGGGGGGGGGGACGAGTCAGAAAGCGACAAGATGAAGAATCCGTGTATCATTCGTTTTTCAAAATAAAACCAAAAATAACAAAAAGAAAAAAACAACTATTTTTCTCATTATTTGCCCCAAAACCAAAATGAAAAAAAAAAAAATAACGGTCGACATTTCCCGTTTACGTGTCTTAAAGTGCGATGCTGTACTTTTGCACCGCATACTTTTACTCTAATGTAATGACTCGTGTGTTGCTACATCAAAAAAAAACTAAAGTCTAAAGTCTGATCACCGTGAAACAGAATCAAACCCTCGACTCAGATCCAAACAAACACGTGTCAGACTGGAGGTCAGAGGTCAGAGGTCAGAGGTCAGGGTTTGGATTTATTGGATGTGTACGAGTGGAAAGGGAAGAAGGTGAGGTGTTTTATTTTGACGGGTCAGTGGAGTCTGTGGAGAAGAGCGCCTCCTGTGGCTGAA
Source organism: Boleophthalmus pectinirostris (assembly GCF_026225935.1). NCBI lineage: Eukaryota > Metazoa > Chordata > Actinopteri > Gobiiformes > Gobiidae > Boleophthalmus > Boleophthalmus pectinirostris. Next base: position 23,531,694 of record NW_026570994.1, on the reverse strand, counting down.
CACGGTTTGTGTTTGTGCCTCCAGCGGCTCAGAGTCCAGTCGCTCTGAGTCCAGTCGCTCTGAGTCCAGTCGCTCTGAGTCCAGTCGCTCTGAGTCCAGTCGCTCTGAGTCGGGTTCAGTGGAAGAGCAGCTCCAGTCTGATCCTGAGCTCAGGTACAGACAGACAGACAGACAGACAGCGCCGCCTCAGGCCCAAAGAGGAACTGCAGCGGGTGATCTCCTCCTGCTCCTGTCTGCCCCTGTCTGCCCCTGTCTGCCCTGTCTGCCCCTGTCTCCCTGTCTGCTCCTGTCTGCTCCTGTCTGCCCCTGTCCTGTCTGCCTCCTGTCTGCCCCTGTCTGCTCCTGTCTGTCTGCTCCTGTCTGCTCTGCCCCTGTCTGCTCCTGTCTGCCCCCTGCTCCTGTCTGCCCTGTCTGCTCCTGTCTGCTCCTGTCTGCCCCTGTCTGCCCCTGTCTGCTCCTGTCTGCTCCTGTCTGCTCCCTGTCTGCTCCTGTCTGCTCCTGTCTGCTCCTGTCTGCTCCTGTCTGCTGTCCTGCTCCTGTCTGCTCCTGTCTGCTCCTGTCTGCTCCTGTCTGCTCCTGTCTGCTCCTGTCTGCCCCTGTCTGCTCCTGTCTGCCCCTGTCTGCTCCTGTCTGCTCCTGTCTGCTCCTGTCTGCTCCTGTCTGCTCTGTCTGCTCTGCTGCACCTGTCTGCTCCTGTCTGCTCCTGTCTGCTCCTGTCTGCTCCTGCCTGCTCCTGTCTGTCCCTGTCTGCTCCTGTCTGCTCTGCCTGCACCTGTCTGCCTGTCTGCCTGTCTGCTCTGTCTGCCTGTCTGCCCCTGTCTGCCTGTCTGCCCCTGTCTGCTCCTGTCTGCTCCTGTCTGCCCCTGTCTGCCCCTGTCTGCTCCTGTCTGTCTCCTGTCTGCCTCCTGTCTGCTCCTGTCTGCCCCTGTCTGCTCCTGTCTGCTCCTGTCTGCCCCTGTCTGCTCCTGTCTGCCCTGTCTGCTCCTGTCTGCTCCTGTCTGCCCCTGTCTGCCCCTGTCTGCTCCTGTCTGCTCCTGTCCTGTCTGCTCCTGTCTGCCCCTGTCTGCCCTGTCTGCCCCTGTCTGCTCCTGTCTGCTCCTGTCTGCCCCTGTCTGCTCCTGCTCCTGTCTGCCCCTGTCTGCTCCTGTCTGCTCCTGCTCCTGTCTGCCCCTGTCTGCTCCTGTCTGCCCCTGTCTGCCCCTGTCTGCCCCTGTCTGCTCCTGTCTGCTCCTGTCTGCTCCTGTCTGCTCCTGTCTGCTCCTGTCTGCTCCTGTCTGCCCCTGTCTGCTCCTGTCTGCTCCTGTCTGCCCCTGTCTGCTCCTGTCTGCCCCTGTCTGCCCCTGTCTGCCCTGTCTGCTCCTGTCTGTCCTGTCTGCCCTGTCTGTCTGTCTGTCCTGTCTGCCCCTGTCTGCTCCTGTCTGCTCCTGTCTGCCCCTGTCTGCTCCTGTCTGCCCCTGTCTGCTCCTGTCTGCTCCTGTCTGCTCCTGTCTGCTCCTCTTCCTCTGGTCTCCATCACAACACTGAACATCAGAGTCCAGGGTCCAGGGTCTGGTCTTGGTCTTGGTCTTGGTCTTGGTCTTGGTCCTGGTCTTGGTCTTGGTCTTGGTCTTGGTCTTTGGTCCTTGGTCTTGGTCCTGGTCTTGGTCCTAGTCCTAGTCCTGGTCTTGGTCTTGGTCTTGGTCCTGGTCCTGGTCTTGGTCTTGGTCTTGGTCTTGGTCTTGGTCTTGGTCTTGGTCTTGGTCCTTGGTCTTGGTCCTGGTCTTGGTCTTGGTCTTGGTCCTGGTCCTGGTCTTGGTCCTGGTCTTGGTCCTGGTCTTGGTCCTGGTCTTGGGTCAGATCAGATGTAAACGACACAGTTCCAGTATTTTTGAGGATAAATGAAACTTCTGATTGGAGTTTGTCCAGATGTTCTCAGGACGTCTGATGGAGCCACAGATGTTTTGGTTCTTCAGGAGGTTTGGGGTTTTTCAGGAGGTTTGGGGTTTTTCAGGAGGTTTGGGGTTTTTCAGGAGGTTTGGGGTTCTTCAGGAGGTTTGGGGTTTTTCAGGAGGTTTGGGGTTTTTCAGGAGGTTTGGGGTTTTTCAGGAGGTTTGGGGTTCTTCAGGAGGTTTGGGGTTCTTCAGGAGGTTTGGGGTTTTTCAGGAGGTTTTGGGTTCAGCTCTGGTCTCAACACGTTTATTTTAGATCTTTTAGAATCATCAGAGTCACTGCATCGACGTGTCATTTCCTCTCATGTTGTGGATTCATCTTCACTCTTCAGACGTTCTTTAAGTGAACTCTAACCTGTTTTGGTCCTGGTCTTGAG
>NW_026570994.1:23456889-23524389 GCF_026225935.1 Boleophthalmus pectinirostris | reverse complement strand
ACTGAACTCATGATAAACGTTCAGTCGTGTCGTGCAGAGGAACACGACTCAACAGTTTTATGTTCTGAATCTTTCACTGCAGATGAAACGTGTCGCGTCTGACGTCCAAGATAAAAGTGATAAATGTGAATAAGAATGTGAAGAATCTGAACACGTTATGTCCTGTTTTCTGTCCGGTCCTTCAGTCAAACCCTCAGACCCTATGTCCTAAAAGTCAGAAAGTTTGCCCACCCCTGGACTAGACCGAGACTAGACCAGGACTAGACCAGGACTAGACCGGGTTTAGACCTGGTTTAGACCTGGTTTAGACCGGGTTTAGACCGGGTTTAGACCAGGATTAGACCGGGTTTAGACCGGGTTTAATCCTGGGGCTCGTTCTCGTTGAGACTTTCTTTAATCTTGGTCCGTTCACACTCAGATGATCTTTGTGTTTGACGTTGTGTTTCCTCTTTGTCCTGCAGACGGCAGCGTCTCTGGGAACCTGAGCACCTCATCGAGCTGCAGCGAAACCTACACCAGCTACTCCGACATCAAACCCTGAACACACCTACAGCGGGTACTCCCACATCAGCCCTACAGCGGGTACTCCCACATCAAACACCAACAGCGGGTACTCCCACATCAACCCTACAGCGGGTACTCCCACATCAAACACCTACAGCGGGTACTCCCACATCAACCCTACAGCAGGTACTCCCACATCAAACACCTACAGCGGGTACTCCTACATCAAACCTACAGCAGGTACTCCCACATCAAACACCTACGGTGGGTACTCCCACATCAAACACCTACAGCGGGTACTCCCACATCAAACCTACAGCAGGTACTCCCACATCAAACACCTACGGCGGGTACTCCCACATCAAACACCTACGGCGGGTACTCCCACATCAAACCTACAGCGGGTACTCCCACATCAAACCTACAGCGGGTACTCCCACATCAAACCTACAGCGGGTACTCCCACATCAACCTACAGCGGGTACTCCCACATCAAACCTACAGCGGGTACTCCCACATCAGACCTACAGCGGGTACTCCCACGTCAACCCTACAGCGGCTACTCCCACATCAACCCTACGGTGGGTACTCCCACATCAAACCTACGGCGGGTACTCCTACATCAACCCTACAGCGGGTACTCCCACATCAGACCTACAGCGGGTACTCCCACGTCAGACCTACAGCAGGTACTCCCTCATCAGACCTACAGCGGGTACTCCCACATCAAACCTACAGCGGGTACTCCCACGTCAGACCTACAGCAGGTACTCCCTCATCAGACCTACAGCGGGTACTCCCACGTCAGACCTACAGCGGGTACTCCCACGTCAGACCTACAGCAGGTACTCCTACATCAGACCTACAGCGGGTACTCCCACATCAGACCCTGAAGACTTTACACATCAAACACGAGTCCAATAAAATAAAACGGCACCAAACTTTAGAAATAACATTAAAATAAAATAGAATAATAGAATATTTAATCTCCAGTTTTGTTAAGCAGCGATTTCAGAAAGTCCAGAGTTTCACTTTTGAGCCACTTGAAAAACGTGAAGAATCTTCTGAAAGTGAAAGTGAAAGTGAAAGTTTGTCCCTGTTTCTGTTTCTGATCAGTATAAATATGTAGCATTTATCTAAAAAAAACAAACGTCCAAATGTTCTTGTGTGAAAATCCTGTTAGAACCACAACGACACCGACGAGAAGAACGAGGAGACACGAGCACAGACCTGGATTAAGACCTGGTTTAGTCCTGGTTTAGTCCTGGTTCAGACCTGATTTAATCCTGTTTGAATTCCTCATTTAGCCTTGTTTAAAACCTGATTTGATCCTGGTTTAGTCCCAGTTGTAGTTCTGGTTTGATCTTGATTTAAATCCTGATCAAATCCTGGTTTAGTCCTGATCGAGACCTGGTTCGATCCTGGTTTAGTCCTGGGTTTAGTTCTGGGACAGTCCTTGGTTTATAGTCCCTTGTTTAGTCCTGGTTTAGTCCAGAACAATCAGGACTGGTTCCTTCTTGGTTTAGTCTTTTGTTTTGTCTTGGCTTTAGTCCTGGTTTCATTCCTGGTTTAGTCCTGGTTCAGTCTTGGTTTAGACCTGGTTTAGTCCTGGTTTAGACCTGGTTTAGTCCTGGTTTAGACCTGGTTTAGTCCTGGTTCAGTCTTGGTTTAGTCTTGGGTTTAGTTCTGGGTCGGTCCCTGGCTTAGTCCTGGTTTTATCTTGGTTTAGTTTTGATTGAGACCTGGTTCCTTCTTGGTTTAGTCCTGGTTTAGTCCTGGTTTAGACCTGGTTTAGTCCTGGTTTAGACCTGGTTTAGTCCTGGTTTAGACCTGGTTTAGACCTGGTTTAGTCCTGGTTTAGTCCTGGTTTAGACCTGGTTTAGACCTGGTTTAGTCCTGGTTTAGTCCTGGTTTAGACCTGGTTTAGACCTGGTTTAGATCTGGTTTAGTCCTGGTTTAGACCTGGTTTAGTCCTGGTTTAGTCCTGGTTTGGTTTAGACCTGGTTTAGTCCTGGTTTAGTCCTGGTTTAGACCTGGTTTAGACCTGGTTTAGTCCTGGTTTAGATCTGGTTTAGTCCTGGTTTAGACCTGGTTTAGACCTGGTTTAGTCTTGGTTTAGTCCTGGTTTCTGCTCCTGTCTTCTCCAGATTCTCTTCGCTCATTCACGGCACATTTAATAATAATAAAAATTAAAATAATAATAATTCAAATCTGAAATAGAAAATCATTTTAATTTAAACGTCGTGTTTCTGAACAACACCACTTTTTTTCTCGTCTTGTTTGTTTTTGAAGCTGGTTTCTTCCTGTCGACACAAACGAACATTTACACGTCACTTTTTTAACGATAAAAAAGACGTAACACGGGACCTTTAAATCTCATCAATATTATTTAATTTATTGTTGATTTAATAATATTTAAAATTCAGTTTTCCAGGAGAAATCAGCTTCCAACACCAGATGCTGTTTGTTACTGTTTTCTATTTTTATTTAAGGTCTATAAAATAAATCTGGGGCTAGGATTGACAATTTTTGTTTATTTTCAAAATTTTTTGTAATTTTTTGGCATAAAATCAACTTCATATTTTGATCCAAATTAATTTTATAAATCAAAAATAAACGGTTTTGAAGTCCTGATCATATTCTGCATAAATTTCTTTCCAAAAAATGGTCAAATCAGCCCCAGATTTTCTCCCGTTGTCTCGTTATTTTCACTCATGTCGTTTTGTAATAATAATTTTGTGCATTTTTAAAACACTGGATGACGTCTTTGCAAAAAAAAAAAAGTTTATTGACGCTGAAAATACAAAAATTCACATCTGAAATCCTGTTTTTGTGAAGTTGGAACTGTTACACGATACCTCACTGTGGTTTTCAAACGCACGTCACAAATCCTGTACAGATCTGTGTTTTTGTCACTTTAAAATCACGATTTTTTACATTTTCAAAGCCATTTCCGGGTCCGGGGGCAGAACTTGTGATATTTGGGTTGGTTTTATGCAGCACATTGCAGCGAACACGTCTTATTTTCATATTTGTGATTAAAGAAGGATGTGTACATTTGTAAATATGTAATTCTAATGTTCAGAACGAGTCACAGCTTTAATAAAGTTGAAATGGTTTCCTTAAAAACGACTCGAGGCTCATCCTTTCAAAATAAGAGTCTCCACGAAGAAGAATGTTTCTCCTTTGTGGAGCTTGGTGATTCTGGTGTAAATAAAACAGAAAGGATCCTCAGCTCCTCCTCGGTCCTTCACACCAGAGTCCAGGTCCAGACCAGGTCCAGACGCTGGACTTGAACCCTCAGGTCAGTCTGGTTCTTCTCAACAGTCAGAGTCTTCACCTGTGGACCTCACAGACTCTCAGGGTCCAGGTCCGTCTGGTTCTTTTAGTCACATTGTTGGATTCTGGGACAGTTTGATGTTTTCTTCTCACATTTGGAGACTTGAGTCCAGATCCTTGTGGCTCAGGAGCTCGAGCCTCAGAAAGAAGCAACGATTCAAAGTTCAGAGGATCGAGTCCAACAGTCTGAACTGAACCAGAACTTACTCCAGGTTCTCCATAACTTTTGAAGTGTTTTTCTGAAGTTCATCTGCAGAGTTCAAGTTGAGTGTTGAACTGAGCCCCTGAGGAGAGTCTGGTCCTGGTGTTTGTGTTTAAACGTGAGCTGCACAGACTCTCACCTCACTCCACTTTCACACTTTAAACACTTTTTACTCTTGGATGTAAAGTGAAGTATTTCTGCTGCGTCTGAAGGTTCTTCTTCAGGTTCCTGTGGCTCAGGAGTCGAGCTCTCGGATCATCAAGTCTCAGCTCTGGTCCAGAGGTTCCAGGATCGATTCTTGCTCCAACCGACTCTGGAGGGACTAAACCAGGACTAAACCAGGACTAAACCAGGACTAAACCAGGACTGGGCCGAAGTCTTTAAGTGTAGAAGACCAGGTCCAGATGTGTGGAAGCTTCTGTCTGTTTTCTATAAATGAAGAAAAAAAGAAAAAACTAAAATAAAATGACTGAACTGTTTCTGAGCTGTAAGTCCAGTCAAGTAAAAAAACAAAAAAGAAGAATGACCTGAGTGACCTGCAGTGTGGCTCAGAGGCACAGCTCCAGACATTAGCACAGTCTGTCCTGAGGTTGTGGGTTCAAATCTCACTTTAAACACAATAGCTTCTCTTTATAAAACACTTTGTTCTGGTCCAGTTGAGCCGAACACAGAGGCTCAAACTCCCACAGGCGACACTTTTCAGGCTGTGTTGAGTTTAAATCTCATCTTCAACTTTACAGACTCTGACTCTGCAGTTGTTGGTTACACAGACTCGTGTTGGTCTGTGTCGAGTCTTGAACTGAACCTCTGAATAATTTAAAAGGTTTTTCTTTCGAGCTCTCGGCCTCCTGAGCCACAAAGAACTTAAAACGAGTCTTGAGATGTGAGAAGGAAACATCGAACTCTCATGATCCAATAATGTGATTCTAAAATAATGAGATCTCAAGTGAGGAGACGAGCAGCAGTTTGGCTCAGAGGTCGAGACCCAAACATGTGACATGTGACATGTGTCATGTGTCATGTGACATGTGTCATGTGTCATGTGACTCTCCTGTTTGTTCTGAGATTCTGAGTTCAAATCTCAACTTTAACTCTGGAGCTGAAGTTTAGAAAAACACTGTCAGAGTTACAGAGAGACTCGCTTTTGTTTGTGAGACTTGAACCAGAAACCTTTAAATAAGAGTTTAGTTTCTGAGGAGAGCAGGAATCAAACCTGCAACCTCTGAATAAGAGCAGGGTTTGTGTTCATACAAACAGAACTCGACCTGAACCACGAGGAACTGAACAACAAACTCCAAATGTGAAAGAAGAAGATGAGACGTAGAGTCTGTGAATCTAACTGTAAAACTCTGTAAATGTGAGTCAGGTCAGAGTGGAGCTGTGGACCAGAGGGAAGAACACTGTGACTGAAGATCACTGACGACCTGAGGTTCTGGGTTCAAATCCTGAACTGTACTTTGTTGTGAATTTAAACAATTTATGTGTAAATAAAGTTATAATGGCTTTTTAAGAAACTGTCACCGACCGAGAGCCGAACCTGCTGAGCCACAGAAACATGAAGAACAAACTTCAAACATGAATGTTTCCTCCAATAATCCAAATGTAAAATAATGAGAAGACAGAAGAACCTGGTGAGAGTGTGTGTGGTCCAGAGGAGAAGATCAGAGACTTTAAACACAGAGACGATGAGTTCAAATCTCCAACCACCTCAGATGTTTCCTCCACATGTTTCACTCAGACTCAAGACTCAAAACTCAGGTCATCAACAACTTTAGGAAAAACTTAGAAAAAAACAACACTTTTTCCTCTAAAATGTTCTGGTTTTGAGACAGTCTTGTGCTTCTCACAGTGAGTTGGCGCAAGCGCCAACTCACTGTGAGAAGCACTGCGACCAGGACCAGAGTCTGTGTGGAGACCTGGTCTGGATCCAGAGACCTCCAGGTCCCAGTGAGTCTCTGTTGTGGCAGATGCTCTCCCTGCTCCTCCACTGTCCCACCCCCCCTCCAGAGCTCCATCTGTGTCTTTATGTCAAACTTTACAACTTCTGCACTTAAAGACTTCAGACTGAACTCTGGCCCAGTCCTGGTTTAGTCCTGGTTTAGTCCTGGTTTAGTCCCTCCAGAGTCGGTTGGAGCAAGAATCGATCCTGGAACCTCTGGACCAGAGCTGAGACTTGATGATCCGAGAGCTCGACTCCTGAGCCACAGGAACCTGAAGAAGAACCTTCAGATGTGAAAATAAAACATGAATGTGACTCTTTCCTCCAATAATCCAAATGTAAAATAATGAGAAGACAGAAGAACCTGATGAGAGTGTGTGTGGTCCAGAGGAGAAGATCAGAGACTTTAAACACAGAGACGATGAGTTCAAATCTCCAACCACCTCAGATGTTTCCTCCACATGTTTCACTCAAAACTCAGGTCATCAACAACTAGAAAAAAACAACACTCTTTCCTCTAAAATGTTCTGGTTTTGAGACAGTCTTGTCGCTTCACCAGGACCAGGACCAGAGTCTGTGTGGAGACCTGGTCTGGATCCAGAGACCTCCAGGTCCCAGTGAGTCTCTGTTGTGGCAGATGCTCTCTTCAGTTCAGACTGTTGGACTCGATCCTCTGAACTTTGAATCGTTGCTTCTTTCTGAGGCTCGAGCTCCTGAGCCACAAGGATCTGGACTCAAGTCTCCAAATGTGAGAAGAAAACATCAAACTGTCCCAGAATCCAACAATGTGACTAAAAGAACCAGACGGACCTGGACCCTGAGAGTCTGTGAGGTCCACAGGTGAAGACTCTGACTGTTGAGAAGAACCAGACTGACCTGAGGTTCAAGTCCAGCGTCTGTCCTCATGTTCCTCTCACACTCACACCCAACTTTAGCAAAAAAACTTATTTTTACATTTGGTTGGTAAAATGAGTCGTTTTGAGACAGTCTGGGACCTGCTCTGGATCTTCGTGTCTGTGGGAGAGCGAGACTTGAGCTGGTGACCTCCTCACACCATCCAGACTCTGCCGTCCTGGTCTCGCTCCCTCCTCACCTCCACCTGAGTCTTTATCTCACACTTTAAACTCTGACTCACTTAAACACTCTGGTCTGGACCTGGTTTAGTTCCTCAGTGTGACCTGGAGCAAGATTTGAACCATGCACCTCTGGACCTGAGTCTGTTCCCTCTGAACCACAAGGACCTGAACTCGAGTCTCCAAACGTGAGAAGAAAACACGAGTCTGACAGTTTGAGTTTGTGTTTCAGGTTTGATCTCGGTGGTTCAGATAAAAAAGAAAAAAAACTCAGACTGAAGTTTAAACAAAAATAAAAACACAAAATGATCCACACGAGTCTGTTCACATTCAGTTATAATCAATCATTATTATTTTATTTTGTTTCTGCTTCAGACTTTTTAAAGTTTATACATTTAGGAAACACACGCTGAAAATACTGAAAAGTCCTGCTTTAGTCCCGGTTCAGTCCCGGTTTCAGTCCCGGTTCAGTCCCGGTTCAGTTCCTGTTCAGTCCCGGTTCAGTCCCGGTTCAGTCCCGGTTTAGTCCCGGTTCAGTCCCGGTTCGGTCCCGGTTTGGTCCCGGTTCAGTCCTGGAGTTGCTGATCTCTTCTGGACTCAAGAGAAAAGTTGTTCAGTTGAAAATGACAATGACATCACGAGGTGGAACAGAGCGTTGGTAGTTTTATAATAATACAGATTTACTCAAACACGTGAATGAAACAAACACGACTGAAGAGACCAGGAAACATCACAACATCACAACATGTTTAAAGCTCAGAGTCACTTTTATTTAATTAGGAGTTTTATTTGAACCTAAACACTAAATAAAGTCAAATAAATACATAAAATAAATCAATACAAATTTATAAATAATAATAAATAAATACATAAACACTAAATAAAGTAAAATAAACAAATAAAATACATAAATAATAAAAAAAAAACAAATAAATTAATAATACTAATTAAATTAATAAACAATAAAGTAAAATGAATAAATAAAATAAATAATACTAAATAAATAAGTAGTAAATAAAGTAAAAATAAACAAATAAAATAAATACATAATAATAATAATAATAAATAAATAAACACTAAACAAAGTAAAACAAATAAATAAAATAAATAAATAATAACTGAACAATAAATAAACACTAAATAAAGTAAAATAAATAAATAAAATTAATTAATAATAAATAAATAAACAAACAAATAAACACTAAATAAAGTAAAATAAGCACTAAAACCTCAAACTAAATGTCAGTTTGTAAAGTTATTTAGTCAGAATAATTCATGTTTATCTTATTCTAAATATATTGCGTCAATATTCGGGGAAAGTTCCGTATTTTTGATAAATTTCTCTTCTGACCGTCCAGAGCTGTTGTTCCCACGTGACCCGCATCCTCCAATCAGCGCGCTCCTTTTACCTTCTCTTTAACTTCAGTTTTTCGGGGAATATTTGCGTTTTTCTTCGGTGTTTTTTGCGTGAAACTCGCCCCGGGGCCGCGCGCGCACGTGACGCTGCGTGACCGTGGGGACGTGCGCGTGAAAAGCGCGTGAAAAGTGCGACAAAAGCGGCGTCAGAGCGCGTGAGTGGAAAGATACTGGCGTCAAGAGCGCGACGTCACCACGCACACGCCGGAAACGAGCGGCACATACACAGTAAAACAGGAAACAGAAAGATTAGCGCTTTCACAATAAAACCACAGCGTCAATAAACATAAAAATAAAGTTATAGAATTAAATTTGTGGATATTTTATAAGAAATAGAAGAGGAGATATTGCAAAAATTAATAATCTTATGTTTTAAAATATTTATCATAATATTTATATTTTGTATAAATAATATCGTATTATTTGAACAGCTTTTAGAAATATTTTGGATATTTTTACATTTTATCTGCTTTTATTTGAGTACTTTAGTAGTTTAAATTAAATCATAATGTTTGAATCCATAAGGAGAAAGTTAAATCCCTGTATTTGTCTGATTTCGTTTTTTATTATTTTTGCAGTGAATTTGTGTTTTGTTTTGATGATATTTTTCAATCATTTGCACAGAGAGAAAAGTGGATTTTTGGTTTGTCTTTATTAAACCTCCACAGAGCCACAGCTGCCCTGGGTCAGACTGAGGAAAACACGACTGTCGATCTGCGCCTCTCGGACCAAAACGTTCACACTTACGCAGCGAGTGAAGTGTCTTGCTGAAGGACACAAAAGTATGAAGCCTTAAACTGGTTGAAACTGGAATTGAACTGTAAACTTTTGTGTTATAAGGCAATAACAACTCAACCAGGTGAGCCACAAGTCCAGGTTTAGTCCAGGTTTAGTCCAGGTTTAGTCCAGGTTTAGTCCAGGTTTAGTCCAGGTTTAGTCCAGGTTCAACTAGGCCTGATTGAGACCTGGTTTAGTCCTTATTTAGTCCTGGTTTAGACACTGTTTTAGACCCTGTCCTAGTCCTGACTTAGGGTCTAAAACCAAGTCTAAACCAGGGACTTAACCAGTACTGTTTTAGCCCAAACTTAGTACTGGTTTAATCCTTGTTGTTGTCCTGTTTTACTCCTGGTTTGGTCCCGGTTTAGTCCTTGTTTAGACCCTGTTTTAGCCCAAACTTAGTCCTGGTTTAGTCCTGGTTTGGACCCTAATTCAGTCCCCGTTTTAGTCCTGTTTTATTCTTGGTTTAGATCTGGTTTAGTCCCTGATTCTGTCCCTTGTTTAGTCCTGTTTTAGTCCTGTTTTAGTCTTGTTTTAGTCCTGTTTTAGACCCGATTTAGTCCTGGTTTAGTCCCTGTCACAAAAGTAAAAATCCTTAATCGTTGAATCTTGGATTGAACTGTAAACCTTCGCGTTATGAGGCAGTAACTTCACCCGCTGCTGCTTCACTCTCAGCCTCAGTTTTGTCTTTTGAGTTTTAGTTTGTCATTTTATTTCAGTTTTTTCTGCTTTTGTATTTTTACATTTTTCTTGCGCTTTTATTTTCCAAGTCTGTGCCGGATGCGCCGCGCCTCGTCGCTTCCGCCTTGACGCACACGGCAGGAGCGATACCCGATGGACACAAGCGGCCGTTCCCTGCGCTCTCTCGTGTCGGTTTTTCACCCGAATCCGCCGCTGCGCTCCGACCCACTGACCCCGGACCCCCCCCCCCCGACGCCGAGCGGAGTGTGAAGTCCTCCCCGCTGTGAGTACCGTCTCCCCCCGGGGCCGAGCCGCTCCAGCCCCGCGCGGAACTGTGCCCTTGACAACTCCGACGCGAACTGACAGCGCCGAAAAACAAACAAAACACCAAACTTTACTCGTGTTCGGAGCGATTAAACCGTGTGAAAGCGCGGCGTACGTGCGGGTTCGGCGTGCGGGTTTGTGCGTAATGCGCTGGAGCCGTGCGCATTGCTCGAGGACAGGGGTGTAGCCGCGGATCCACATTGTCTGCCTCTGTTTACTCGGTCCAGCCCCGCGGACTTTTTACGCACGGGCCCGGGCCAGGTTCACCCGGGCGCAAAGGGCGAACCGAGGAGGCGTCCGCGCGCACAAACCCGCGTCCGGAACTCGCGTGAAATGTTGCTTTTTGTGCCATTGCTGCGTTACTTTACACGACCAGCGTAACGAGCGCGAGGCGACGCACGGCGAAAACAAAACGCGCGTCCGGTCACGTCCTTCACAATAAAACAATAAAGAGGACTGCGGTAAGACACGAGAGGATTTAAAGATGTACAAAATAAAACGATTCAAACGATTTAAAATGTTGAAATGTGAAATTAAATGTGAAACTAAATGTGAAATGATTCTCTGATGTGTGTTTTCTGATGTGGTTTCGTCGTCTCGCTCGGATCTGGACTTGTGTTTTGTTTTGTTTCGTTCACAAACGTTTAACTCACAAACCAAACTGCAGATTTAGGCCGATCTCCAACTGAAAACTATTCCTCTCTTCCACCTTGTGATGTCATCGTGTGGTGATACAGGGAGAAGTGCTCCACCGTGTTTTTAAACCCCCACACGCCTTCACGACAATCATCTGTTTGATTTCAGACGTGGAGACGCAAATCTGGACTCAACTAAAGAGAAACGGAGCTGAGAAGGTCAAACCAGGACTAAACCAGGACTAAACCAGGTCTAAACCAGGTCTAAACCAGGACTAAACCAGGACTAAACCAGAAGTAAACCAGGACTAAAACAGGTCTAAAACAAGTCTAAACCAGGACTAAACCAGGACTAAACCAGGTCTAAAACAGAACTAAACCAGAAGTAAACCAGGACTGAACCAGGACTAAACCAGGACTAAACCAGGTCTAAAACAGGACTAAACCAGAACTAAACCAGAACTAAACCAGGACTGAACCAGGACTAAACCAGGGACTAAACCAGGACTAAACCAGGTCTAAACCAGGGACTAAACCAGGACTAAACCAGGACTAAACCAGATCTGATCTAAACCAAGTCTAAACCAGATCTAAACCAGGACTAAACCAGGACTAGACCAGTGTTTTTAAACTCCACACTCCTTCACCAGAATCATTTGGATCATTTCAGTTCTGGAGTCGTTGATCTCGACTGAACTAAAGGTTGATGACATCACGAGGTGGAGCAGAGCGTTTGGAGGTTTGCAGATGTTAAACAGACTCAGAATAAAGAGTCACTCAAACAAATGAACGAAACAAACACGACTGCAGCTCCGTGTGTCGAGGAAACATGAAGATCACCACTTAAATCTCAGAGTCCGTTTAGTTTCACGTCGGAGTTTTAAACTGAAATTCTTCTCGTCGCGTCGCGTCTCCAGGACGAAGTCGACTCAGAGAAATATTTACAGTTTTTTGAGTTTAAATGTGACGGCAGATTTGTGAAACTAAACACAAGGAAGAAAAGCAGAGCCTCGTTTTCCTCTGAATCCTGAACAACAACAGAACAGAACCTGTAGAACATCTGGATCTGGATCAGAACAAGTCCAAGACACAGAGACCAGTTCTCAGTGATCAGCCTCAAATTAAAGCTGCACTGTGTCACTTTTCCACTAAACCAGGACAAGAACAGGACTAAACCAGGACTAGACCAGGACTAGACCAGGACTAGGACTGGAACTGAGCCCGGGACCGAGACCGGAATCAGACCAGGACCAGACCAGGGCTGAGACCGGGACCTGGTTTAGTCCTGGTTCAGTCCTGGTTCAGTCCTGGTTTAGTCCAGTTTTAGTCCAGTTTTAGTCCAGGTCAGGTCCAGGTCGGGTCCAGTTTTAGTCCTGGTTCAGGCCTGGTTGGGTCCTGGTCAAGTCCAGGTCGAGTCCAGTTTTAGTCCTTGTTTGGTCCTGGTTTAGTCCTTGTTTGTCCTGGTTTAGGTCCTTGTTTGGTCCTGGTTTAGTCCTGGTTCAGTCCTGGTTTAGTCCAGTTTTAGTCCAGTTTTAGTCCAGTCTGGTCCAGGTCGGGTCCAGTTTTAGTCCTGGTTCAGGCCTGGTTGGGTCCTGGTCAAGTCCTGGTTCAAGTCCAGGTCGAGTCCAGTTTTAGTCCTTGTTTGGTCCTGGTTTAGTCCTGGTTTAGTCCTGGTTTAGTCCTGGTTTAGTCCTGGTTTAGTCCTGGTTTAGTCCTGGTTAGTCCTGGTTTAGTCCAGTTTTAGTCCTGGTTCAGTTCATTATCTGTTTTTTCTATTTTTCATTTAAACACAAAATCAAAAACTGAAAAAATCGAATCTTTATCTGTTTTTTTCATTTTGGTTTTGGAGCCAAATAACCGTTTTCTTAGTTGTTTTTTCCGTCTGTGTTTCTGTTTCTGTTTCTGTTTCTGGTGTTGTTCTCGTTTGCCGTTGTGTCGTTGGGCAGGACACTCTCCCCTCTGTCTGTTTTACATGAGTTTGGGTTTGTGGTTGTGGAGGCGTCGGGCAGAGGAGCAGCCAGGTCTGTGCCGCTCTGCCCCGGGGCGAGCGGAGACGTGGTATTTCAGGTTTGTGTACTGTACTGCAGTACTCGGCCTGCAGTACTCGGCCTGTACTCCCAGGAGATTATCTTGAGTACTTCTTGGATATTTGAAGTATGTGAGAGTCGAGTGAGTCACAGATCAGAGCGTCACACCCACATGTCACTGCGGCTCCTCTGCGGCTCCTCTGCGGCTCCTCTGCGGCTCCTCTGCTGGACCAGACCGGGTTCAGACCGGGACCAGACCGGGTTAGGCCGGGTTCAGACCGGGTTCAGACCGGGACCAGACCGGGTTCAGACCGGGTTCAGACCCACTCAGGTCCTGCTCCAGTCCTGTTTTAGAACTATTCTTTCCTGGTTTAGTCCTTGGATTAGTTCTTGGTTTAGACCCTGGTTCAGTCCTGTTATAGTCCTGGTTTAGACCTGGTTTAGTCCTGGTTTAGTCCTGGTTTAGACCTGGTTTAGACCTGGTTTAGACCCTGTTCTTTCCTGGTTTAGACTTGACGTAGTCCTGGTTTAGTTCTTGATCTACGCCCTGGGTTAGTCCTGGTTCAGTTCTGCTTTAGTCCTGCTCTAATCCTGGTTTAATCCTGGTTTAGTCCCGTCTTTAGTCCTGCCTAAATCTTGCTATAGTTTTGGTTCAATCCCGGTTTAATCCCTGGTTCAGCCCAGGTTTAGTCCCTGATTTAGTCTTTAGTTCAGTTCTGTTTTAGTCCTGTTTTAGTCCTGGTTTAGTCCTGGTTTAGGCCCACTGGGTCCCTATTCTTTCCTGGTTTAGTCCCTGGCTTAGTCTTTGGTTTAGTTTAGTCCTGGTTTAGTCCCACTCAGGTCCTGCTTTAGTCCTGGTTTAGTCCTGGTTCAGTCCTGTTAGTCCTGTTAGTCCTTTGTCCTTTAAGACCTGGTTAGACCTTTTCTGGTTTAGACCTGGTTTTCCTGGTTTAGACCTGGTTTAGTCCTGGTTTAGGTTTAGACCTGGTTTAGTCCTGGTTTAGTCTGGTTTCCAGTCCTGGTTTAGTCCTGGTTTGTCCTGGTTTAGTTTAGTCCTGGTTTAGTCCTGGTTTAGTCCTGGTTCAGTCCTGGTTTAGTCCTGGTTTAGAGTCCTGGTTTAGTCCTGGTTAGTCCTGGTTTAGACCTGGTTTAGTCCTGGTTTAGACCTGGTTTAGACCTGGTTTCAGTCCTGGTTTAGACCTGGTTTAGAGTCCTGGTTTAGTCCTGGTTTAGTTTAGTCCTGGTTTACCTGGTTTAGTCCTGGTTTAGTCCTGGTTTAGTCCTGGTTTCCTGGTTTAGTCCTGGTTTAGACCTGGTTTAGTCCTGGTTTAGTCCTGGTTTAGACCTGGTTTAGTCCTGGTTTAGTCCTGGTTTAGTCCTGGTTTTAGTTTAGTCCTGGTTTAGTTTAGTCCTGGTTTAGTCCTGGTTTAGTCCTGGTTTAGTTTACCTGGTTTAGTCCTGGTTTAGAGTCCTGGTTTAGAGTCCTGGAGTTTAAAGTCCTGGTTTAGTCCTGGTTTAGTAGTCCTGGTTTAGTCCTGGTTTAGACCTGGTTTAGTCCTGGTTTAGTCCTGGTTTAGACCTGGTTTAGTCCTGGTTTAGTCCTGGTTTAGTCCTGTTTAGTCCTGGTTTAGTCCTGGTTTCTGGCTTTTTAGTCCTGCTTTAGTCCCCTGGTTTAGTCCTGCTTTAGTCCTGGTTTAGTTTAGTCCTGGTTTAGTCCCTGGTTTAGACCTGGTTTAGTCCTGGTTTAGTTTAGTCCTGGTTTTAGACCTGGTTTAGTCCTGGTTTAGTCCTGGTTTTTAGTCCTGGTTAGTCCTGCTTTAGACCTGGTTTAGTCCTGGTTTAGTCCTGGTTTAGACCTGGTTCAGTCCTGTCCGTCAGTCTTGTACGAGGCCTCGAGCTGCAGAGTAATCAGCAGAGTAATCAGATTACATAAGAGTTTCTTGAGGATTAGTCGGTTCATTTAAACAGAAAATCCAGTTGAATAAAAATCACAAAAATCTCACAGAAAAACCTCTTAATCACATCATCACGGTCTGGGCCGAGTCCTGGTTCAGTCCTGGTTTAGTCCTGGTTTAGTCCTGGTTTAGACCTGGTTTAGTCCTGGTTTAGTCCTGGTTTAGTCCTGGTTTAGTCCTGGTTTAGTCCTGGTTTAGTCCTGGTTTAGTCCTGGTTTAGTCCTGGTTTAGTCCTGGTTTACAGGAGCCGTTTATTTGTCCTGCAGTGATTTTTCTTTTGTTCCAGATCAGGAGCGAGTCTCATGATCCAAATAAAACTCGAGTCTGTGCCAAAAATACTCAGAAATACTCAAAAATACTCAAACTTTACACAAAAAAAACTTCAAAACTCGACAAATAAACGTGTGAAGTTGTTTAACGTCCGTCTGCTCTCGTTCTTTGTCAGAAATTAGACCCTGACTGAAGTTAAATCGATTTTTCTGTGTCTCTTTTCTTCAGACGAGTGCAGGATTTCAGAATAAGAGCGTGTGTTTGTGTTCCAGGTCCAGTGCTTTTATTGTGAAGGTCCAACATGCCGCTGTTCGGAAAATCCCACAAAAGTCCGAGCGAGATCGTCAAGATCCTGAAGGAAAACCTCAACATCCTGGTCAAGCAGGAGAAGAAGGCCGACAAGGTGAGTCCAGACCGGGTTTAGACCGGGTTTAGACCGGGTTTAGACCGGGTTTAGACCGGGTTTAGACCGGGTTTAGACGAGGTTTAGATGGGGGTATAGACGGGTTTAGACCGGGTTTAGACCGGGTTTAGACCGGGTTTAGACCGGGTTTAGACCGGGGTTTTAGACCGGATTTAGACGAGGTTTAGTCCTGGTTTAGACTCACTCAGGTCCTGCTTTCGTACCGATTTAGACCTATTCTTTCCTGGTTTAGTTCCTGTCTTAGTCCTTGGTTTTAGACCCTGGTTTAGTCCTGGTTCAGTTCTGCTTTTGTGTTATTTAGACTTGTGGTAGTCCTGGTTTAGTCCTGGTTTAGTCCTAGTTTAGTCTCCGCTTTAGTCCTGCTTAAAGATTGTGATAGTTTTGGTTCAGTCCTGGTTCAGTCCCTGGTTTAGTCCTTAGTTCAGTTTAGACCGGGTTTAGACCGGGTTTAGACCGGGTTCAGTCCTGGTTCAGACTTGGCTCAGTCCTGGTTCAGTTCTACAGATTATTTTGAGTGAATGTGAGACTTGACTGGAGTTTGTGATGTTCTCACACGACTTTGTTAAAGTTATCAGCCTCATGAAAGAACAGGACTGGACCAGGTCTGGACCAGGTCTGGACCAGGTCTGGACCAGGTCTGGACCAGGTCTGGACCAGGTCTGGACCAGGTCTGGACCAGGTCTGGACCAGGTCTGGACCAGGTCTGGACCAGCTCTGAACTAGGACTAAACCAGATCTAAACGAGGGACTTGACAAAGACCAAACCAGGAGCAGGACTGTCGTGTGTTGAAATGCCTGGACTTGAACCTCCCCCCCGTCTTTCCCTTGTGTTTCCCATAGGCGTCGGAGGAGGTGTCCAAATGCCTGGTGTCTATGAAGGAGATCTTGTACGGGAGCAACGACAAAGAGCCTCACACTGAGACTGTGGCTCAACTGGCCCAGGAGCTGTACACCAGCGGCCTCCTGCTGAGCCTCGTCGAGCACCTGCAGCTCATCGACTTCGAGGTACAGCAACCAGTACTACCAAAAATACTACTAATACTACTCCTGATACTACAAATACTACAAATACTACAAATACTGCTGTTACTGTGGCAACTGCTACAACAAAACCTCAGCCAGGTCTGGACCAGGATCCAGGTCTGGACCAGGATCCAGGTCTGGACCAGGATCCAGGTCTGGACCAGGATCCAGGTCTGGACCAGGATCCAGGTCAGGACCAGGATCCAGGTCAGGTCTGGTCCTCTGAGCCTCACAGGTTTAACCCCGGGCGATAGTTTGATTATTTGGAGACTCGTTTGGTCTTTTCACACCAAACCTGGTCCCACCGACGTTTATCAAAGTCCAACAATGAAATAATAAAAGTTCCGTCCCGTGAAGCGTTTGGAAGCGTTGGTCTGGAGCTTCTGTCTCATGTGGACGATGGACCTGAGGTTTGGCTTCTGGTGCAGAGTCCAGCAGAACGACACCAGGTCTTTTATGAGCTTCTGGTCTGTTTGATTTAGTGCAGATCTGAGTGAGACTGAAACTTTCACACCAACTAAACTAAAACTAAACTAAAACTAAACTAAACTAAACTAAAAAAACTAAACTAAAAACTAAACTAAAACTAAACTAAAACTAAACTAAAACTAAAACTAAACTAAAACTAAACTAAAACTAAACTAAACTAAAAAAACTAAAAAAAACTAAAACTAAAACTAAAACTAAACTAAACTAAACTAAAACTAAAACTAAGAGCTTCTGGATCCAATAAAACAATTGGGCAACAACTGCTGAACCCAGAGAGGTCTACTGGAGTCCCGGTCTAGGTCTAGTCCCGGTCTAGTCCCTCCCGGTCTAGTCCGGGTTTAGTCTAGTCCGGGTCTAGTCCTGGTTTAGTCCCGGTTAGTCCCGGTCTAGTCCCGGTTCTAGTCCCGGTCTAGTCCTGGTTCTAGTCCCGGTCTAGTCCCGTCTAGTCCCTGGGTCTAGTCCCGGTCTAGTCCCGTTAGTCCCGGTCTAGTCCCGTCTAGTCCCGGTTTAGTAGTCCGTCTAGGTCCCGGTTTAGTCCGGTCTAGTCCCGGTCTAGTCCTGGTTCTAGTCCCGGTCTAGTCCCTAGTGGTCTAGTCCCGTCTAGTCCTGGTCTAGTCCTGGTTTAGTCCCGGTCTAGTCCTGGTCTAGTCCTGGTCTAGTCTAGTCCCTGGTCTAGTCCCTAGTGTCTAGTCCCGGTCTAGTCCTAGTCTTAGTCCTAGTCCTAGTCCTGGTCTAGTCCCGGTCTAGTCCCGTAGTCTAGTCCTTAGTCCCGGTCTTAGTCTGTCTAGTCCTGGTCTAGTCCGGTTTAGTCCTAGTCCCGGTCTAGTCCGGTCTAGTCTGTTTAGTCCGGTCTAGTCCTGGTCTAGTCCTGGTTTAGTCCCGTCTAGTCCCCGTCTAGTCCGTCTAGTCCCGGTCTAGTCCTGGTCTAGCCCGGGTCTAGTCCCTGGTCTAGTCTGGTTTAGTCCTGGTCTAGTCCCGGTCTAGTCCGGTCTAGTCTAGTCCGGTCTAGCCTGGTTAGTCCTGGTCTAGTCCCGGTCTAGTCCGGTCTAGTCCCGGTCTAGTCCGGTCTAGTCCCTGGTCTAGTCCCGGTTTAGTCCTGTTTAGTCCTGGTCTTAGTCCCGGTCTAGTCGGGTCCGGTCTAGTCCTGGTCTAGGGTCTAGTCCTGGTCTAGTCCTGGTGTCTAGTCCGGTCTAGTCCCGGTCTAGTCCCGGTCGGTCTAGTCCGGTCTAGTCCTGGTCCTGGTCTAGTCCTGGTCTAGTCCCGGTCTAGTCCCGGTCTAGTCCTGGTAGTCCCGGTCCTGGTCTAGTCCCGTGTCTGTGTCCAGGGGAAGAAGGACGTGTGTCAGATCTTTAACAACATCCTGAGGCGACAGATCGGAACCCGGAGCCCGACAGTCGAGTACTTCTGCTCCCACAGCCAAGTCCTGTTCATCCTCCTGAGAGGGTAAGAACTCAACCAGGACTCAAACTGGACTCAACCAGGACTCAAACAGGACTCAAACTGGACTGGACCAGGACTCAAACAGGACTCAAACTGGACTCAACCAGGACTCAAACTGGACTCAACCAGGACTCAAACTGGACTCAAACTGGACTCAACCAGGACTCAAACTGGACTCAAACAGGACTCAAACTGGACTCAACCAGGACTCAACCAGGACTCAGGACTCAACTGGACTGGACTCAACTCACTGGACTCAAACTGGACTCAAACCAGGACTCAAAACTGGACTGGACCAGGACTCAAACTGGACTCAAACAGGACTACACCAGGACTCAACAACAGGACTCAACCAGGACTCAAACTGACTGGACTCAACTGGACTCAGGACTCAAACTGGAAGGACTCACTGGACTCAACTCAGGACTACACCAGGACTCAAACTGGACTCAAACTGGACTCAAACTGGACTCAAACTGGACTCAACCAGGACTCAAACTGGACTCAAACTGGACTCAAACTGGACTCAAACTGGACTCAAACTGGACTCAAACTGGACTACACCAGGACTCAACCAGGACTCAACACTGGACTCAAACTGGACTCAAACTGGACTCAAACTGGACTCAAACTGGACTCAACCAGGACTCAACCAGGACTCAAACTGGACTCAACCAGGACTCAACCAGGACTCAAACTGGACTCAAACTGGACTCAAACTGGACTCAAACTGGACTCAACAGGACTCAACTGGACTCAAACTGGACTCAAACTGGACTCAACCAGGACTCAACCAGGACTCAAACAAGACTGGACCAGGACTCAACCAGGACTACACCAGGACTACACCAGGACTCAAACTGGACTCAACCAGGACTCAAACTGGACTCAAACTGGACTCAACCAGGACTCAACCAGGACTCAAACTGGACTCAACCAGGACTCAAACTGGACTCAACCAGGACTCAAACTGGACTCAAACTGGACTCAACCAGGACTCAAACTGGACTCAACCAGGACTACACCAGGACTCAAACTGGACTCAAACAGGACTACACCAGGACTCAACCAGGACTCAACCAGGACTAAACCAGGACTAAACCAGGACTCAAACAGGACTACACCAGGACTCAACAAGAACTCAACCAGGACTCAACCAGGACTCAACCAGGACTCAACCAGGACTCAAACTGGACTCAAACTGGACTCAAACTGGACTCAAACTGGACTCAACCAGGACTCAACCAGGACTCAACAGGACTCAAACTGGACTCAACCACGACTCAACCACGACTCAACCACGACTCAACCACGACTCAACCACGACTCAACCAGGACTCAACCAGGACTACACCAGGACTCAAACCAGGACTCAACAGGACTCAAACAGGACTACACCAGGACTCAAACAGGACTCAACAAACAGGACTCAACCAGGACTCAACCAGGACTCCAACCAGGACTCAGGACTCCAGGACTCAACCAGGACTCAAACAGGACTCAGGACTCAAACAGGACTCAACCAGGACTCAAACAGGACTACACCAGGACTCAAACAGGACTACACCAGGACTCAAACAGGACTACACCAGGACTCAAACAGGACTCAACTAAGACTCAAACAGGACTACACCAGGACTCAACCAGGACTCAACAAGAACTCAACAAGAACTCAACCAGGACTCAACCTGATCTTTCCCTGGTCTCTGTCTGGTCTAAAATCTCTCCTCGGTCTAACTCCGGTCTCTCTTCGGTCTCTCCCCGGTCTTACTCCGGTCTGACCTGGGTTTCTGGTCTTCCTCTGGTCTTCCTCTGGTCTTCCTCTGGTCTTCCTCTGGTCCTCTGGTCTCTGGTCTGGTCTCTGGTCTGGTCTGGTCTTTGGTCTCTGGTCTCTGGTCTCTGGTCTTTGGTCTTTGGTCTTTGGTCTCTGGTCTCTGGTCTCTGGTCTCTGGTCTTGGATCTGGTCTCTGGTCTCTGGTCTCTGGTCTCTGGTCTCTGGTCTGATCTGGTCTCTGGTCTCTGGTCTGTCTGGTCTCTCTGGTCTCTGGTCTCTGGTCTCTGGTCTCTGTCTGATCTGGTCTCTGGTCTCTGGTCTCTGGTCTCTGGTCTCTGGTCTCTGGTCTGGTCTGGTCTCTGGTCTCTGGTCTCTGGTCTGGTCTGGTCTCTGGTCTGGTCTCTGGTCTCTGGTCTCTGGTCTCTGGTCTCTGGTCTTTGGTCTTCTGGTCTGGTCTTTGGTCTCTGGTCTCTGGTCTCTCTTGGTCTCTGGTCTGGTCTTCTGG
Organism: Boleophthalmus pectinirostris; assembly: GCF_026225935.1. Lineage (NCBI taxonomy): Eukaryota > Metazoa > Chordata > Actinopteri > Gobiiformes > Gobiidae > Boleophthalmus > Boleophthalmus pectinirostris. The sequence continues at coordinate 23,503,592 of NW_026570994.1, read as the reverse complement.
TCTCTCTGGTCTCTGGTCTCTCTGGTCTCTGGTCTGGTCTCTGGTCTCTGGTCTGGTCTCTGGTCTCTGGTCTCTGGTCTCTGGTCTCTGGTCTCTGGTCTCTGGTCTCTGGTCTGGTCTTTGGTCTCTGGTCTGATCTGGTCTCTGGTCTCTGGTCTCTGGTCTGGTCTCTGGTCTGGTCTCTGGTCTCTGGTCTCTGGTCTCTGGTCTCTGGTCTGGTCTCTGGTCTCTGGTCTGGTCTGGTCTCTGGTCTCTCTGGTCTCTGGTCTCTGGTCTCTGGTCTCTGGTCTCTGGTCTCTGTCTGGTCTGGTCTCTGGTCTGATCTGGTCTCTGGTCTCTGGTCTCTGGTCTCTGGTCTCTGGTCTCTGGTCTCTGGTCTCTGGTCTGGTCTCTGGTCTGGTCTGGTCTCTGGTCTCTGGTCTCTGGTCTCTGGTCTCTGGTCTCTGGGTCTGGTCTGGTCTTTGGTCTCTGGTCTGGTCTCTGGTCTCTGGTCTCTGGTCTTCTGGTCTCTGGTCTCTGGTCTCTGGTCTCTGGTCTCTGGTCTCTGGTCTCTGGTCTCTGGTCTGAGGTCTGGTCTGGTCTTGGTCTCTGGTCTCTGGTCTGTCTGGTCTCTGGTCTCTGGTCTCTGGTCTGTCTGGTCTGGTCTTTGGTCTCTGGTCTGATCTGGTCTCTGGTCTCTGGTCTCTGGGTCTCTGGTCTGGTCTCTGGTCTCTCTCTGGTCTCTGGTCTCTCTGGTCTCTGGTCTGGTCTCTGGTCTCTGGTCTCTGGTCTCTGGTCTGGTCTGGTCTCTGGTCTCTGGTCTCTGGTCTCTGGTCTCTGGTCTCTGGTCTGATCTGGTCTCTGGTCTCTGGTCTGGTCTCTGGTCTCTGGTCTGGTCTGGTCTCTGGTCTCTGGTCTCTGGTCTGGTCTGGTCTCTGGTCTCTGGTCTCTGGTCTCTGGTCTGGTCTCTGGTCTCTGGTCTCTGGTCTGGTCTCTGGTCTCTGGTCTCTCTGGTCTCTGGTCTGATCTGGTCTCTGGTCTCTGTCTCTGGTCTGGTCTCTGGTCTTTCTGGTCTCTGGTCTCTGGTCTGATCTGGTCTCTGGTCTCTGGTCTGGATCTGGTCTCTGGTCTCTGGACTCTGGTCTCCTGCAGGTACGAGACTCCTCAAGTGGCTCTGAACTGTGGGATCATGTTGAGGGAGTGCATCCGTCACGAGGCGTTGGCTAAAATCGTGCTCCACTCGGACGAGTTCCACCGATTCTTCCACTACGTGGAAATGTCCACGTTCGACATCGCCTCAGACGCCTTCGCCACCTTCAAGGTACCGACCCGAAAACCGACTTCAGAACATCTCGCTCCAAACTGTTCCCTCACAAACTCTGCGTGTTCTTTCTGGTTCTTTTAGGATCTACTGACGAGACATAAAGTTCTGGTCTAAACTCAACCAAGGCTAAACCGTGAGTTTTTAAACCAAACAAAACTAAACCAGGACTAAACCAGGTCTAACCAGGACTAAACCAGGTCTTTTCTAAACCAGGACTAAAACTAAACCAGGATCAACTAAACCAGGACTAAACCAGGACTAAACCAGGACTAAACCAGGACTAAACCAGGACTAGGTCTAAACCAGGACTAAACCAGGACTAAACCAGGACTAAACCAGGACTAAACCAGGACTAAACCAGGACTCCACCTCTAAACCAGGACTAAACCAGGACTAAACTAACCAGGTCTAAACCAGGACTAAACCAGGAACAGGACTAAAAAGACTAAACCAGGACTAAACCAGGACTAAACCAGGACTAAACCACTAAACCAGGACTAAACCAGGACTAAACCAGGACTAAACCAGGACTAAACCAGGACTAAACCAGGACTAAACCAGGTAACCAGGACTAAACCAGGACTAACCAGGACTAAACCAGGACTAAACCAGGACTAAACCAGGACTCTAAACCAGGACTAAACCAGGACTAAACCAGGACTGGACTAAACCAGGACTAAACCAGGACTAAACCAGGACTAAACCAGGACTAAAACCAGGACTAAACCAGGACTGAACCAGGACTAAACCAGGACTAAACCAGGACTAAACCAGGACTAAACCAGGACTAAAACCAGGACTAAACCAGGGACTAAACCAGACTAAACCAGGACTAAACCAGGACTAAACTAAACCAGGACTAAACCAGGACTAAACCAGGACTAAACCAGGACTAAACCAGGACTAAACCAGGACTAAACCAGGACTAAACCAGGACTAAACCAGGACTAAACCAGGACTAAACCAGGACTAAACCAGGTCTAAACCAGGACTAAACCAGGACTAAACCAGGGACTAAACCAGGACTAAACCAGGGACTAAACCAGGACTAAACCAGGACTAAACCAGGTCTAAACCAGGACTAAACCAGGACTAAACCAGGTCTAAACCAGGTCTAAACCAGGTCTAAACTCGGGTGTTTCGTTGCAGCTTCTGGGGGAGCTTCTGTTGGACCGACATAACTTCACGGTCATGACTCGTTACATCAGCAAAACAGAAAACCTCAAACTCATGATGAACCTCCTGAGGGACAAAAGCGCCAACATCCAGTTCGAGGCTTTCCACGTCTTCAAGGTCTCTGCTCCACCTCAGCTCCTCCGACCTTCTCCTCTAACCTTTTCATCTCAACTTTTCCTCTGAACTTCTCGTCTGACCTTCTCCTCCAACTTAACCTTCTCCTCAAACCTTCACCTCCAACTTTCTCTTCTAACCTTCTCCTAACTTTCTCCTTGAAACCTTCTCCTCCAACCTTATCAAACTTTCTACTCTAACCTTCACTTCCAACTTTCTCCTCTGACCTTCTCCTCTAACCTTCTACTCTAAACCTTCTCCTCTAATTTTGTCCGTCTTACCTTCTCCTCTGACGTTCTCCTCTAACTTTTTCTTCTAACCTTCTCCTCCAGCCTTCTCCTCTAAACTTCTTCCCAAACGTTCTCCTCTAATGTTCTCCACCAACTTTAACGTTCTCCTCTGACCTTCTCCTCCAACATTCTTATCAAACTTTCTACTGTAACCTTCAGGTGCAACTTTCTCCTCTGACCTTCTCCTCTAATGTTTTCGTCTAACCTTCTTCTCTACTTTTCTCCATTAACTTTCTCGTCTAAACTTTCTCCTCTGATCTTCTCTAACCTTCTCCTCTAAACTTCTCCTCTAAACTTCTTCCAAAACTTTCTCCTCTAAAGTTCTCCTCTGACCTTCTCCTCTCTTCTATTTTTCTAACATCTCTCCGTGTTTTTCCTCCAGGTTTTCGTAGCGAACCCGAACAAGACCCAGCCCATCGTGGACATCCTCCTGAAGAACCAAACCAAACTCATCGACTTCCTGTCCAACTTCCAGAAGGACCGGACGGACGACGAACAGTTCAACGACGAGAAGACCTATTTAATCAAACAGATCCGCGACCTGAAGAAGCCCGCCTCCTAAAGCCGTCGCCGTAGAAACGCGCACACAAACTAAATCAGTCTATTTAAATAAGCAACTTCGGAGACTCTTATTGTGAAGGTTCTCAATCACTGATCACTTCCTGTATTTTATTTTTTCTTCATCCGTCGCATGTTTTTGATTTGCTCAGCTTCAGAGGGCCGGCGCTTAAAAACCAAACGCATCATTTAAACCATTTCAACGAAACGATTTTCAGAACTCTTATTTTGAAAAGGCCCGACCGTCTAATCGTCTTTTATTTTGAAATCTGCACATTTCTAGAATCATGTTTAAAATTATTTGTTTCACTTTTGTCAAGAAAAAACTGAAGAGTCAGATTTTTAATTCTAATAAGAAATAAGTTAATCAAATCTAAACCAGGACTAAACCAGGACTAAACCAGGACTAAACCAGGTCTAAACCAGGACTAAAATCAGGACTAAGACAGGACTAAACCAGGTCTAAACCAGGACTAAATTGGGGACTGAACCAGGACTAAAACAGGACTAAACCAGGACTAAACAGGACTAAACCAGGACTAAAACTAACCAGGTCTAACCAGACTAAACCAGACTAAACCAGGACTAAACAGGACTAAACAGGACTAAACCAGGACTAAACCAGGTCTAAACAGGACTAAACAGGACTAAACCAGGACTAAACCAGGTCTAAACCAGGACTACTAAACCAGGACTAGACTAACCAGACTAACCAGGACTAAACCAGGACTAAACCAGGACTAAACCAGGTCTAAACCAGGACTAAATTGGGGACTGAACCAGGACTAAAACAGGACTGAACCAGAACTAAAACAGGACTGAAACAGGACTAAACCAGGACTAAACCAGGACTAAACCAGGAATAAACCAGGACTAAAACAAGACTGAACCAGGACTAAACCAGGACTGAACCAGGACTAAACCAGGACTAAACCAGGGACTAAATAAAAAAAAAATAATAATAATAATACTAAAACTGTTTAAATTTTCTACTTTGGAATTTCTGGAAATTTCTGCACAAATTTCAGAAATATTCCTGTAGATCTCAAACGTGGATTCAAACTTCTCGTCTGGTTTGAAAAAAATTACATGAAAGATTTAAGTCGTCTTCCTTAAAAATATCCAGCTAACAGTTACAAAAATTTAACATTAATTAACAAAAATTAAAATTTCACAGCATTTTAGGAATTTTAAACTGGTCTGTTTACATTCGGGCCTCCTTACGGTTATGAGTACGAGTCTGTACGAGGCTCCGCCCACACGACAATTCTCCATAAATACACAAAAACACGACACAAAACTGGACAAACTCTGATTGTGTTGTGACAGTGCTCTGAAGGGGCAGCGACTTAGAGCAGAGAGCAACAAGCTGATCTAAATATGAAGCCAAATTCAAATGAAGGATTATTTTACGTGTTTAAATTTCGTTTTTAATCCCTGGTCCTCGTCGCTGGCGGCTGATAGCACTTTCTGTAAAAATTAAGAAAATTTTGCAAATAATTGTGTCTTTTTATTTTTTATTTTCTCATGCTTTTATTTTGAAATGAGTGCTATCCTTTGAGGCTTTTATTGTTGTGAACATCATTTACATATTATTTGCATATTGATTACGGAGATCAAAGAGGTGCCTTTTATTTTTCGAATAATTCATGTTTTTTCTGTATTTTGGGGGAGCTTAATTTGAATCGAAAATGTTTTGATTAAGCAGTGAACCTTAAATAATTTTGGAGATTTTTGTCCATTTTTTAATATTTCTGTACAGTTTTTTTCAAATTTACACTTTTTTTTTTTTTGGAGTTGCCAATTCACTCACGAAGAGAGTTATGCTGAAAAACTAATAATTATAATGTATACTAACACTTTAAATGCCGTTGGACGCGTTTCACCATGTTCCAGTCTGTTTCACGCCACAAACAGCAAAGACGTAGACAAGAAAAGTAAAAGGTTTTTCCAATTATTTCAGAAACTTTCAGAAAACAGTGGTAACGTCATTAAAAATATGAATGAAAAATGGAAATTGCACTGAAAATACTGGTACAAACTGCAAAAATGATACGAAAAAAACTAAAAAATATGGTCACAAAAGAGATAAAATTGAAAATAGTAAGAGTCATGTTTCAAATTGTGTGTTCACATTTTCTGGGAAGATTTAAGAATCCAATTTATAAATTATAATTGAGAAGAAAAAAAAAAGATCTACAACTTCAAATCAAAATTAATAAAACAATTCACATTTTTGACGAAATAATAAGATCTAAAAACTACCAAAAGTTCACAAATTCATACAAATGATTCAAAATTAAATCAAAATAAATAAAACTATTCAGATTTTTGATTCTGATAATTATTGTGTAACTATCATATCTCAAAAAAATAAAGAACGTTTTGAAATTTTAGCTCAAAATTCCAAAGAAAACCGTTTCAATTCCAAACGTGGACTAAAACCCCACACTTTGTTGTAAACATAAAACGTGTAATTATTGTAAATCTTGCTAAACTTAATTAATAATTTCATAATTTTCTCAATTTTCTACTTTTGCCATTAATCTGTTCAAATCGGGATTAGCCGTTAGCAGTTAGCCGTTAGCAGTTAGCGGTTAGCAGTTAGCCGTTAGCTGTTAGCCGTTAGCAGTTAGTCGTTAGCAGTATTTCATGTTAGTGACTCATTCTCACACACAAACATGATTTATTTTTTTTTGGTTTGTTTTTGATTTGCAGCTGATCGAGTCGGTTTAACATCTGTACGAACAAAAACAATAAAATAAAAATATGGGATGCAGCTGGAGTCTGAGGAGTTTATTTCTGATCGTGAAGTTTGTGCTACACTCACACCTGACGAGGGTGAGCAGAATCACAAAATAAAAAAACTGAAACATCCACGTTTTTTTTGTGGTTCGTAATAATAAAATTGTGAAACGGTTTGTAATTAAGAAATATTGTTGCGCAGAGACAATTTATGACCAACGTGAGTCAGGACAGTCACATTTCTTTGTGTTTTGGTCGTTTTTAAGCAGATTTTCTCTATTTTATCAAAACAAATGATGATTTATGCCTCTTTACTGTCTAGTCCTAGTCCTAGTTTAATCCTAATTTAGTCCTAGTTTAGTTCTGGTTTAGTTCTAGTTTAGTCTTCGTTTAGTTCTGGTTTAGTCCTAGTTTAGACCTGGTTTAGTCCTGGATTAATCCTGGTCCAGTCTTGATTTAGTCCTGTTTTGGTCCTGGTTTAGACCTGGTTTAGTCCTAGTTTAGACCCGATTTAAGACCTGGTTTAGACCTGGTTTAATCCTAGTTTAGTCCTAGTTTTGATATGGTATAGACCTGTGTTAGCTCTGGTTTAGTCCTGAATTAGTCCTTGTTTAGTCCTGGTTTAGTCCAAGGTTTTAGTCCTGGTTTAGATCTGGTATAATCCTGGTTTTGTCCTGTCTAGACCCAATTTAAGACCTGGTTTAGACCTGATTTAGTCCCAGTTTAGTCCTGGTTTAATCCTAGTTTAGACTTGGTTTAGTCCTAGTTTAGGTCTGGTTTAGTCCTGGTTCAGTCCTTAGTTTAGACCCCGGTTAATCCTGGTAAAATAAAGATTTACTGGTTTTGTCCTGGTCTAAACCAGGTCTAACCAGGTCTAAACCAGGGTCTAGACCTGGTTTGGTCTCATTGTTTTGTCTAGAATATTCCACATTACGGCATTAAACCTTTCTAATCTTCACAGAAACCAAACCAGACGCAGTTCCAGGTCAGATCTGCGGAGAGGCGACGCCGCTCACAGTCAAACCACCTGTGACTGAATAAATGTAAAGTCGAGCTGTTTAAAGTCACACTGCGGAACATTCCAGAGAGAACAGTGACATCTCCATAGCAACGAGCAGATGATGGACCCTCCACCAAAAAGTTCCACTGTGCAGCTTTAATATAAGACAAGTCCTAATGTTGAATAAATGAATATGTAAAAAAAAAAAAAAAAAACATACCTGAGGGGTGATTTCTGGTCCAGCAGGGGGCGCACTGAGGAGAGAAGCAGGTTAAATCAGGCTCACAACAACAACATCCATCCATCCATCCATTTTCGTCCGCTTATCCGGGGTCGGGTCGTGGGGGCAGCAGCCTAAGCAGGGACTCCCAGACTTCCTTCACCCCAGACACGTCCTCCAGCTCTTCCAGGGGGATCCCGAGACGTTCCCAGGCCAGTCCAGAGACATAGTCCCTCCAGCGTGTCCTGGGTCTTCCCCGGGGCCTCCTCCCGGCGGGACATGCCCGGAACACCTCCCGAGGGAGGCGCCCAGGAGGCATCCAGAACAGATGCCCGAGCCTCAACTGGCTCCTCTCGACGTGGAGGAGCAGCGGCTCTACTCCGAGCTCCTCCCGTGTGACTGAGCTCCTCACTCTGTCTCTAAGGGAGACGCCCAGCCACCCTGCGGAGGAAACTCATTTCGAGCGCTTGTATCCGCGATCTCGTCCTTTCGGTCACTACCCAGAGCTCATGACCATAGGTGAGAGTAGGAACGAAGACTGACCGGTAAATCGAGAGCTTCGCCTTTCGACTCAGCTCCTCTTCACCACAACGGTCCGATACAGCGACCGCATCACTGCCGACGCTGCACCGATCCGCCTGTCAATCTCACGTTCCGTCCTCCCCTCACTCGTGAACAAGACCCCGAGATACTTGAACTCCTCCACTTGAGGCAAAGATTCCCCACCCACCTGGAGAGGGCAAGCCACCTTTTTCCGGTTGAGAACCATGGCCTCGGATTTGGAGGAGCTGATCTTCATCCCAGCCGCTTCACACTCGGCTGCAAACTGCCCCAGTGCTGTAGGTCCTGGTTCGATGAAGCCAACAAACAACATCGTCTGCAAACAGCAGAGATGAAATCCTGTGGTCCCCAAACCGGACCCCCTCCGGCCCCTGACTGCACCTAGAAATTCTGTCCATAAATACAATGAACAGAACCGGTGACAGGTGCAGCCCTGGCGGAGTCCAACATGCACCGGGAACAGGTCTGACTTACTGCCGGTAATGAAGACAGCTCCTGCTCCGGTCATACAGGGACCGGACAGCCCTTAGCAAAGGGCCCCGGACCCCAGACTCCCAGAGCACCCCCCACAGGACACCATGAGGGACACGGTCGAATGCCTTCTCCAAGTCCACAAAGCACATGTGGACTGGTTGGGCAAACTCCCATGAACCTCAACCACCGATGGAGAGTGTAGAGCTGGTCCAGTGTTCCACGGACAGGACCAAAACCACACTGCTCCTCCTGGATCCGAGGTTCGACTATCGGCCGGATTCTCCTCTCCAGTCCCTGGCATAGACCTTACCGGGAAGGCTGAGGAGTGTGATCCCCCTATAGTTGGAACACACCCTCCGGTCCCCCTTCTTATACAGAGGGACCACCACCCCGGTTTGCCAGTCCAGAGGCACTGTCCCCGACCGCCACGCGATGTTGAAGAGGCGTATCAGCCAAGACCCACAACATCCAGAGACTTCAGGTACTCAGGACGGATCTCATCCAACCCCGGAGCCTTGCCACCAAGGAGTTTGCCAACCACCTCAGTGACTTCAGCCAGGGTGATGGATGAGTCCACCTCTGAGTCTCCAGCCTCTGCTTCCTCCTCGGAGGACGTGACAGTGGGATTGAGGAGATCCTCAAAGTATTCCTTCCACCGCCGGACAACGTCCCCAGTCGAGGTCAACAGCTCTCCCCCCGCACTGTAAACAGTGTTGGTGAAGAACTGCTTTCCCCTCCTGAGGTGCCGGACGGTTTGCCAGAATCTCTTTGAGGCCGTCCGATAGTCCTTCTCCATGGCCTCCCCGAACTCCTCCCAGCTCCGAGTTTTTGCCTCCGCGACCACACGGGCTGCAGCACGCTTGGCCCGCCGGTACCTGTCAGCTGCCTCAGGAGTCCCCCAAGCCAACAAGGCCCGATAGGACTCCTTCTTCAGCCTGACGGCTGCCCTTACTTCCGGTGTCCACCACCGGGTTCTGGGGTTGCCGCCGCGACAGGCACCACAGACCTTACGCCCACAGCTACGAGCAGCTGCATTGACAATAGAGGCTGAGAACATAGCCCACTCGGACTCCATATCTCCAGCCTCCCCCGGAATCCGGGAGAAGTCCTCCCGGAGGTGTGAGTTGAAGATCCCTCTGACAGAGGCTCCGCCAGACGTTCCCAACAGACCCTCACTACACGCTTGGGCCTGCCAGGTCCCTCCGGCTTCCTCCTCTGCCAGCGAACCCAACTCACAACCAGGTGGTGATCAGTTGACAGCTCAGCCCCTCTCTTCACCCGAGTGTCCAAGACACGTGGCCGGAGATCAGATGACACGACGACAAAGTCGATCATCGACCTCCGGCCTAGGGTGTCCTGGTGCCACGTGCACTTATGGACCTTGTGCTCGAACATGGTGTTTGTTATGGACAAACTGTGACTAGCACAGAAGTCCAATAACAAAACACCACTCGGGTTCAGATCGGGGAGGCCGTTCCTCCCGATCACCCCTCTCCAAGTGTCACTGTTATTGCCCACGTGGGCGTTGAAGTCCCCCAGGAGAACAACGGAGTCCCCGGTCAGTGCACTGTCTAGTACCCCTCCCAGGGACTCCAAGAAGGCCGGGTACTCGAGTACTCAGCACTGCTGTTCGGCCCGTAGGCCGACACCACAGTGAGAGACCTGTCCCCGACCCGAAGGCTCAGGGACGCGACCCTCTCGTTCACCGGGGTGAACTCCAACACACAGCGACTGAGCTGTGGGGCGATAAGCCCACACCAGCCCGCCGCCGCTCCCCCACACCAGCCCGCCGCCGCTCCCCCCCCCACACCAGCCCGCCGCCGCTCCCCGCGGCCAACGCCAGAGAAATGGAGAGTCCAGCCCCTCTCAAGGAGTTGGGTTCCAGAGCCCAAACTGTGCGTGGAGGTGAGGCCGACTATATCTAGTCGGTAACGCTCAACCTCCCGCACAAGCTCAGGCTCCTTCCCCCCAGCGAGGTGACATTCCATGTCCCCAGAGCCACAGTCTCCATGTCCGGAGATCCGGTCGTCGAGGCCCCCGCCGTCGACTGCTGCCCAGATCTCTCTGCACCGGCCCCATATGGATCCTCCTGCGGGTGGTGGGCCCACGTGAGGACGGCCCCACGTCGCTCCTTCGGGCTGAGCCCGGCCGAGCCCCGTGGGGGGAGGCTCGGCCACCAGGCGCTCGCTGACGAGCACCCACCCCAGGCCTGGCTCCAGGGTGAGGCCCCGGTGACGCCAATCCGGGCGACGTAACTGGCCTTGTTGGTTCACTCATCATAGGGGCTTCTGAACCGTTCTTCGTCTGACCCGTCCCCCCGGACCTGTTTGCCTTGGGTGACCAGGGGCATGAAGCCCCCAACAACAGAGCTCCCGGGATCATTCAGTGATCATTCAAACCCTCCACCACGATAAGGTGACGGTTCAACAACAACAACAAAACGAAAACAGACAACAAAAAACAACAACAAAAACATCACAATTTTTTGCCATATTTTTGTGTTTATTACAGAAAATACAGAACGATCTTCAGCAGGTCCAATTTTTTACGTTTTAAATCACAACTTTCACTTCTACTTTCACTTTCCTCCGTCCTCTGTGCAGGAAGCGTCTGGGGAGGGGGAGGCCGATGAACGGATGAGTTTAAATTCTATGACACTGATTTTCCCCCGCAAATAAATATAAATATACGTCACCTTTAAATAATCTTTAAAATACAAAAATAAAAGCATGCGCCCTCACAAATATCTTCTGTTTATATATTTATGTTTTAATTTAAATCAAATAAAACTCAATTATTATTATTATTATTATTTTTTTTTTCATCCTATCGTCGATCTGTTCTAGTTCTGCGCCCGTTTCTCAATCAGAGGTTCCGTTTAAAGTGCACGTGACAAGTCAGAATCCTCCATTTTTATTCCCTCATTTGATTAAAAACGTGATTTTATTTAAGATTTGAAGAATAAATTCAGATTTTTAAAAATTATTATTTTGGTGATATTTATAGTTTTAGTTCCTGGTTGGACACAGCAGCAAATGTGACCGAGAAACCACGATGTAAACAAAGACTAGACCGGGACTAAACCAGGACTAAACCAGGACCAAAACAGCACTAAACCAGGACTAGACCAAAAACTAAACCAGGACTAAATAAAGACTGGACCAGGGACTAAACCAGGACTAAACCAAGAACTAAACCAGGACTAGACCAAAAACTAAACCAGGACTAAATAAAGACTGGACCAGGGACTAAACCAGGACTAAACCAAGAACTAAACCAGGACTAAACCAGGGACTAAACCAAGACTAAACCAAGAAATACATCAAGGACTAAAACAGGACCAAAACAGGACTAAATCAAGACTGGACAAGGGACTAAAACAGGATTAAAAGAGCATTAAACCAGGACTAAACGAGAACAAAACCAGGTCTAAATCAGGCCTAAACCAAGACTGGACCAGGGACTAAACCAGGTCTAAAAGGACATTAAACTGGGTCTAAACCAGGACTAGACCGGGAACCAAACCAGGATTAAATCGAGACAGGACCAGGGACTAAACCAGGAACTAAAACAAGACCAGAACAGAGACTAAACCAGCATTAAACCAGGTCTAAACCAGGACTAAACCAAGACTTGACCAGAGACTAAACTAGGATTAAAACAGGACTAAACCAGGACCAAAACTGGACTAAACCAAGGACTAAATCAAGACTGGACCAGGGACTAAACCAGGACCAAAACCAAACTAAACCAAAGATTAAACCAGGACTAAATCAGGACTAAACCAGGACTTTGTGGCGCAGGTTTTCTGTTGTTTTCTCAGTCGTTTTTTAAATTATTCTGATCTTTGTGATTTGTAAATTTGGACGTTTCACATTTTGTTTTTTTTCGATGATTTTGTGATAAATCTTACACCTGATGCCCTCCCACTCTGATTCCCTTTTAGTTAAAAAAAAAATAAAAATCTCAGATCCCCCGTGAGGTCACTCGTTGAACTTTCTGCTACATTTCTTGACAGTTTTTTTGTTCCGTGTTTTAAAATCTGGTCTCGTTAAAAACCGTTCTGATGAAACTTTCACGATTCAGATTCGGTTTAAATGAACAGAATTCACAAAGCGGCGAAACGTGACGCCACGAACGGATGTGCAAATCACTCTCACAGCTTTGGCAGAAAATGTGGATGATTTTTGAAAATTTGTGTCCTTTTTTTTTTTGGATTATTCTCCGTGTGAGTCTGGGGTTCGGTGAGTGCAAAGCTTCTTGGAGTTTTGACGTTCTGGCTCCTGAAGACTGTGTTTCCCCAAAAACCCGTCTGGAAAAAGAGAAAAAAAAATAAAATAAATTCGCAAATATCTGAGAGTAAATTAAAAATATAAATTATAATTCTCTGACTTACTGATGTAGTGAGACGACGAGCGAGGACCTGGACTCCTCTGCCACTGTGAACAAAACACAACACCAACTCTCACCACCAGAGGGAGACAAAACAGACTAAAACAGCGACGAAACCAGGACTAAAACAGGACTAAAACAGGACTAAACCAGAACTAACTCAGGACTAACTCAGGACTAAAGCAGAACGATAGCAAGACTAAATCAGGGACTAAACCTGGACTAACCCAAGGACTAAAGCAGGACTAAAGCAGGACTAAAAGCAGGACTAAACCAGAACTAACCCAGGACTAAACCAGGACTAAATCAGGACTTACACAGGTCTAAAGCAGGTCTAATCCAGGTCTAAACCAGGGACTAACACAGGTCTAAATCAGGACTTGCACGGGTCTAAAGGAGGTCTAAAGAAGGTCTAGATCAGGATTTACAGCGGTCCAGACCAGATCTAGGTCAGGACTTCCAGGGGTCTGGATCAGGACTTCCAGGGGGGGGACTTCCAGGGTCTGGATCAGGACTTCCAGGGGTCTGGATCAGGACTTACAGGGGTCTGGATCAGGACTTACAGGGGTCTGGATCAGGACTTACAGGGGTGTGGATCAGGACTTACAGAGGTCTAGATCAGGACTTACAGGGGGTGGTCAGGACTTCATCAGGACTTCAGTCAGGGTGGATCAGGACTTACAGAGGTCTGGATCAGGACTTACAGAGGTCTAGATCAGGACTTACAGGGGTCTGGATCAGGACTTCCAGGGGTCTGGATCAGGACTTACAGGTCTGGATCAGGACTTACAGGGTCTGGATCAGGACTTCAGAGGTCTGGATCAGGACTTACAGGGGTCTGGATCAGGACTTACAGAGGTCTAGATCAGGACTTACAGAGGTCTGGATCAGGACTTACAGAGGTCTAGATCAGGACTTACAGAGGGTCTGGATCAGGACTTACAGAGGTCTGGATCAGGACTTACAGGGGTGTAGATCAGGACTTACAGAGGTCTGGATCAGGACTTACAGAGGTCTGGATCAGGACCTCCAGGGGTCTAGTCCGGGTCCAGGCCTGTACTCACGGCGTGCTTGTGGACGTGCTGCAGGTGCTGGTAGGTCCTGTAGGAGATGTCTCCTTTGTCTCGTCCCTGGTCCAGGTCGGGGCTGTAGATGTGAGAGACTCCGGCCGCTCGGATCAGAGGGAGACACTCGTCACACGGACACTTGGTCACGAAGAGCAGAGACGCCGAGCAACAAGCCACATCCCCAGTACACCTAGTAGTAGCGTAGCAGTAGCAGTAGTAGTAGCAGTAGCAGTAGCAGTAGTAGCAGTAGTAGCAGTAGCAGTAGCAGTAGTAGTAGCAGTAGTAGTAGCAGTAGTAGCAGTAGTAGTAGCAGTAGTAGCAGTAGTAGTAGTAGTAGCAGTAGTAGTAGTAGTAGTAGTAGTAGTAGTAGCAGTAGTAGTAGCAGTAGTAGTAGCAGTAGTAGTAGCAGTAGTAGCAGTAGTAGTAGTAGTAGCAGTAGTAGTAGCAGTAGTAGTAGTAGTAGTAGTAGTAGCAGTAGTAGTAGCAGTAGTAGTTAGTAGTAGTAGTAGTAGTGTAGTAGTACAGTAGTAGTAGTAGTAGTAGTACGTAGTAGTGTAGTAGTAGTATTGTAGTATTGTAGTAGTAGTACATGTAGTATTGTAGTATTGTAGTAGTAGTACATGTAGTATGTAGTACATGTAGTATTGTAGTATTGTAGTATGTGTAGTACATTAGTAGTATTGTAGTATTTAGTAGTAGTTGTAGTATGTGTAGTATAGTAGTATTGTAGTATTGTAGTAGTAGTAGTATTGTAGTATGTAGTGTAGTAGTATTGTAGTATTAGTGTAGTATTGTAGTATTGTAGTATTGTAGTATTGTAGTATTGTAGTATTGTAGTATAGTATGTAGTATTGTAGTTGTAGTACATGTAGTATTGTAGTATTGTAGTAGTAGTTGTAGTATGTAGTATTGTAGTAGTATGTAGTAGTACATGTAGTATTGTAGTATTGTAGTATTTGTAGTATTGTAGTATATGTAGTACATGTAGTACATGTAGTATTGTAGTATGTAGTATTGTAGTATTGTAGTACATTAGTAGTAGTATTGTAGTATTAGTAGTACGATTGTAGTATTGTAGTAGTAGTACATGTAGTATTGTAGTACATGTAGTATGTAGTATTGTAGTATTGTAGTATTGTAGTATTGTAGTATATGTAGTATGTAGTATGTAGTATTGTAGTACATGTAGTATTGTAGTATGTAGTATTGTAGTAGTTGTAGTACATGTAGTATTGTAGTATTGTAGTATTGTAGTAGTAGTATAGTAGTACATGTAGTATTGTAGTATTGTAGTATTGTAGTACATGTAGTATGTAGTATTGTAGTTGTAGTTTGTAGTACATTGTAGTATTAGTATTGTAGTATTGTAGTATTGTAGTACTGTAGTACTGTAGTACTAGTACCTGAAGGTGAGCGCGTTCTGCTCCGCGTGGATGATGTATCTGTATTTCCGTCTCTGTCGATCTTCTTGTTTGTCGTCCATCTGAGGAAACTCGTTGAAGTGTGATCCAGACGGGTAAGCGTTAAAACCACAGCCAACCAGGTACAGACCCCCCATGAGAGCGGGACCACAGCCAGGACAGGACTCAACCAGGACCAGGACCAGGACTCAACCAGGACCAGGACCAGGACCAGGACTCAACCAGGACCAGGACCAGGACCAGGACCAGGACCAACCAGGACCAGGACCAGACCAGGACCAGGACCAGGATCAACCAGGACCAGGACTCAACCAGGACCAGGACCAGGACTCAACCAGGACCAGGACCAGGACTCAGGACCAGGACCAGGACCAGGACCAGGACTCAACCAGGACCAGGACCAGGACTCAACCAGGACCAGGACCAGGACCAGGACTCAACCAGGACCAGGACCAGGACCAGGACCAGGACCAACCAGGACCAGGACCAGGACCAGGACTCAGGACCAGGACCAGGACCAGGACTCAACCAGGACCAGGACCAGGACTCAGGACCAGGACCAGGACCAGGACCAGACTCAACCAGGACCAGGACCAGGACCGACCAGGACCAGGACCAGGACCAGGACCAGGACCAGGACTCAACCAGGACCAGGACCAGGACCAGGACCAGGACTCAACCAGGACCAGGACCAGGACTCAGAACCAGGACTGAACCAGGACTGAACCAGGACTGATCATGGTTCCCTCTCAAACAACATTTCCAAACTTTTCCATGACTTTTTTATGAGCCAAAGTGAATTTTCCATGACTTTCCAGCACCTACATGTGTAGAACTGATGATAGTTTTAGTTCTAAATCTGAAAAGTTTAACTCTTTCCACTCACTTTATGGTTTGGGATTATAGTTTTTGAACATTTTAAATCCCGTCAGTGTTTTTATTGTCGTCTCTTTAAACAAAAAACTCAGACGTTCACAAATAATCAGAACAAACTCATGAGAACTGAACACAACACTGGAGCTGAGGGAAAGAGACACTAAAACTCCAGGACTTTTCCAGGTCTGGAAAATTACATTTTCAATTTCCATGATTTGTCCAGGATCTTTCAACCAGGACTAAACCAGGAGGACTACTGAACCAGAACCAGGACTGAACCAGGACTAAACCAGGACTAAACCAGGACTAAACCAGGACTGAACCAGGACTGAACCAGGACTAAACCAGGACTAAACCAGGACTAAACCAGGAACCAGGAACCAGGACTAAACCAGAACTGAACCAGGACTGAACAGGAACCAGGACTAAACCAGGACTAAACCAGGACTAAACCAGGACTAAACCAGGAACTAAACCAGGAACTAAACCAGGACTAACCAACCAGGACTGAACCAGGACTAAACCAGAACTGAACCAGGACTAAACCAGGACTAAACCAGGACTAAAACCAGGAACCAGGACTAAACCAGGACTAAACCAGGACTAAACCAGGACTAAACCAGGACTGAACCAGGACTAACCAGGACTAAACCAAACCAGAACTGAACCAGGACTAAACTAAACCAGGACTGAACCAGGACTAAACCAGGACTAAACCAGAACTGAACCAGGACTAAACCAGGACTAAACCAGGACTAAACCAGGACTAAGGTCTGATCTGGTTTGACAGTTGTTAAATGTTAAAATGTTTCAAATGTTTAAAGTGAAACTCACGTGTTTCCTTTTGGCCCAGATGACGGAGCCGACGCCCACTTTGGGGTCGTCTGCAATGAAGATCACAGGTTTAGACTCAAAGACCTGAAGAAAACAAGACTGAGCCTCCAGCCCGACCAGACCTGTTCTGTAGGACAGGAGCCGAGCCTGGACCATGCAGTGAACCGCCACCTCTGCAGAGACCGGACCAGAGACCGGACCAGAGACCGGACCAGAGACCGGACCAGAGACCGGACCAGAGACCGGACCAGAGACCGGACCAGGATCTGGACCAGACTGAGACTGAGGAGGAGCATCTGAACTCGACCTGGAGGAGAAAAGGATAAAGTTACATTTTCCTCATATATTTGAGCTCGTCTTGGCCCAGTACAGATTAATTGTGTTGACAGTTTGCAGTGACATCATGTCGGGGGGTTCTACATGGACTGCACGGAGAAAAAGTTACAGGCAGGTGTGGAAAATACTTTAAACTAGGAATGATTTCAGAAATGGAAGAGTAAATTATTTATTTACAATCAACAAAATGCGGTGAATGAACTTGAAATGAATTTTCACAGCTGCCTAAAACTTTTGCACAGTACTGTATGGATGTCTATGGTGGAATATTCAGCAGTTTCCACAGAGACACAATGCACACGTCAGCGATGTTCAGTACGACTCAGAGCTGTTCACCTGTCGGAGCTCATACCAACATCTTACAAGTCGAACAAAACCTCAGACAGAGCAGTGGTCTAGATCAGGTCTAGACCGGGACTTAAAGCGGGTCTAGATCGGAACTTAAAGCGGGTCTAGATCGGGACTTAAAGCTGGTCTAGATCGGGACTTAAAGCTGGTCTAGATCGGGACTTAAAGCGGGTCTAGATCGGGACTTAAAGCGGGTCTAGATCGGGACTTAAAGCGGGTCTAGATCGGGACTTAAAGCGGGTCTAGACCGGGACTTAAAGCGGGTCTAGGGACTTAAAGCGGGACTTAAAGCGGTCTAGATCGGACTTAAAGGGTCTAGATCGGGACTTAAAGCGGGTCTAGATCGGGACTTAAAGCAGGTCTAGATCGGGACAAAAGCAGGTCTAGACCGGGACTAGATCAGGTCTAGATCAGGAATAAATGTCAGAATAAAGTCCAACAGAGCGTCAGACAGAGCAGTGCCTCCTGTTAGCTTTAGTTGTGTGTTTTTCCGGAGAGTTCCTTCACCTGTAGAAGCCGTAGTCCTTGTAGCGCGGGACTCCTGCGATCACGGCCGACAGGACCTGCACCAGCTGCTCCATGTTGTGTCTCAAACCGCAGAAGTACGGATCCACACGGAAGTTCTCCAGACTCATGAGGGACAAGAGCTCCTGATGTTCCTCTGAAGAACCCACCAAGAACCGAGACGAGAGCAGAGACAGAACCCTCAAACGCTCCCTGAAAAACACCCAGGGTGAGACCGGACCGGGACCGGACCGGACCGGGACCGGACCGGGACCGGACCGGGACCGGACCGGGACCGGACCGGACCAGGACCTGACCAGGACCGGACCGGGACCGGGACCGGGACCGGACCAGGACCGGACCGGACCAGGACCAGGACCTGACCAGGACCGGACCAAGACCGGACCAGGACCGGACCAGGACCAGGACCTGACCAGGACCGGACCAAGACCGGACCGGGACCGGACCGGGACCGGACCGGGACCGGACCGGGACCGGACCGAGACCGGACCGGGACCGGACCGGGACCGGACCGGACCAGGACCTGACCAGGACCTGACCAGGACCGGACCGGGACCGGGACCGGACCGGGACCGGACCAGGACCGGACCGGACCAGGACCTGACCAGGACCGGACCAAGACCGGACCAGGACCGGACCAGGACCAGGACCTGACCAGGACCGGACCAAGACCGGACCAGGACCGGACCAAGACCGGGCCAGGACTGGACCAGGACCGGACCAGGACCGGACCAGGACTGGACCAAGACTGGACCGGGACTGGACCGGGACTAAACCAGGATTGGACTAAGACCGGACCAAGACTGGACCAAGACTGGACCAGGGCCGGACCAGGACTGGACCAGGACTGAAACAAGACTAGACCAGGACCGGACCAGGACTGGACCAGGACCGGACCAGGACCGGACCAGGACCGGACCAGGACTAAAACAGGACTGAAACGGGGACTGGACCAGGACTAAAACAAGACTCAAACAGGGACTAAACCAGGACTAAACCAGGACTAAACCAGGACTAAACCAGGACTGTCCCAGGAGCAGAGACGGCCTCAGCGGCGCCCCCACCTGTTGTAAATCTGCTCTAGATCCACTCCGGCTTCGTCTTCTGCGATTTTCTCCATAAAATCTCCGTTTTTTGAGGTTTCGGTCACAAACTGGGCGAGTCCGGGCGCCAGCGGCTGCAGCGGGACGCAGATGTGAGCCCGACTGTTCGACTTGAGTTTGTCTGAGGCCAGAGCGTCTAAAGCTGCTTCCTCTGAGATCCTGAGCACTGAAGCATCATGGGACGTGTAGTTTTCTGAAGGCTGCGCTCTCAACATGGACACCTCAGGATCCCCGGGCCAGAAGCAGACCTCACTCACACCGGCTGGACACCACGAACAAGAAGAAGAACAAGAAGAAGAACAAGAAAAGAACAAGAAGAACAAGAAGAACAAGAGATAAAAATAATAAAAAAGTAATAAAGGAAATCAAACTCAAGGTTACGCAGCTGCTCAGAGTCTGAAGTCTAACGACGGTACAATAAAACTAAGAGGAGCAGGAGAAGGAAAATCTGTGTTTCATTCAGTTTTCAAAATAAAACCAAAAATAAAAACAAAAATATGTGATTTTCTTCATTATTTGTCTCCAAAACCAAAAAAACAGATAATGATTTGTTTTTTCAGTTTTCGATTTTGTGTTTAAATGAAAAATGGAAAAAACGGATAATGGACTAAACCAGAACTGAACCAGGTCTTGGACCAGACCAGGACTGACCTGTTTCAGTCCCGGTCTCAGTCCCGGTCTCAATCACGGTCTCGGTCTGGTTTCGGTCCCAGTCTGGTCTTGGTCCCAGTCTCGGTCCCAGTCCGGTCTTGGTCCCAGTCTTGGTCCCAATCACGGTCTCAGTCCTGGTCCTGTTCCCAGTCTCAATCCTGGTTTCAGCTCTGGTCTGATCCCGGTCTCAGTCCCAGTCCTGGTCGCGCACTCAGTCCTTGTCTGGTCCCGATCTAAGTCCCGATCTAAGTCCCGGTCGGTCTCAGTCCCGGTCTCAGTCCCGGTCTCAGTCCCGGTCTCAGTCCCGGTTTAGTCCATTATCCGTTTTTTCCATTTTTCATTTAAACACAAAATCGAAAACTTAAAAAACAAATCATCTGTTTTTTTCATTTTGGTTTTGGAGACAAATAATGAAGAAAATTGTTGCTTTGTCGTTTTATTATTTTTGGTTTTATATTGAAAAACGTCTGAACGAGTATTTGTAGTATTTGTGTAGTATTCTTGTAGTAGTATTTGTGTAGTATTCTTGTATTATTCTTGTAGTATTTGTGTAGTATTCTTGTAGTAGTATTTGTAGTATTCTTGTAGTAGTATTTGTAGTAGTATTTGTAGTATTCTTGTAGTAGTATTTGTAGTAGTAGTAGTATTCTTGTAGTAGTATTGTAGTATTCTTGTAGTAGTATTTGTAGTATTCTTGTAGTAGTATTTGTAGTAGTATTTGTAGTATTCTTGTAGTAGTATCTGTAGTATTCTTGTAGTAGTATTTGTAGTAGTATCTGTAGTATTCTTGTAGTAGTATTTGTAGTAGTATCTGTAGTATTCTTGTAGTAGTATTTGTAGTAGTATCTGTAGTATTCTTGTAGTAGTATTTGTAGTAGTATCTGTAGTATTCTGTAGTAGTAGTAGTATTTGTAGTAGTATTTGTAGTATTCTTGTAGTAGTAGTAGTATTTGTAGTAGTATTTGTAGTATTCTTGTAGTAGTATTTGTAGTATTCTTGTAGTATGCGAGTGTCTTTGTACCGTTGATGATCATCTTGAGGCAGGTGGCACACGGGCGTCTGGAGAAATACAAACTGCTCTGAGACAGTTTGGCTCCGTGGTCTAAGACGGCGGCTTGTCCAGCGTGAAGCTCCGAGCCTGAAGAGTGAAGACCAACCACTTTACCGTCCTTCACCACCACCAGACCCACCGGGTTTATCTGAAACAAACCAGAAACATCATCATCTACAACACCACCAGAGCCAGAGGATTAATCTGGGGACGCAAAATACATCACAACACCGGAAACAACATGAGAACAGAGCAGAGGAAACATCACCAGATCAACAGGGGACACAAAATAAATCAGTCCACCGTAAACAACATCAGGGGTTCTTTCACTTTTTGAGGTCAGGGAGCTTTAATTCACATGAAAATATCACAAGGACGTGTTCGTTCTCCACAACAGTATTCCACTAAAATTCAGAAGTTTAATTCATGCATTTTTATAAACACATTCACCTGGAGGGTTCATTTCTCACTGTTCTGCTTTTATTGTTGTTTTCAGCAGAAACAGTGTTTTGGGTTTGAATATCACAGGACTTTTTTTGAGGCTTATTTAAGTAATGACCAACGTTTTTGCAATTTTTTAGAGTCGCCCAAGACATGTCCCAAGGACCCCCAGGGGTCCCCGAACCTGAACCCCAAACCACTGATATAAAACACCTCCAGGACCATGGGGTTTGTCTCAGGACACAATATAGATAAAAACAAAACAAAAAAAAAACTGTTTTTACATTGTAGGCCATTTTGACATGTTAATATGACAGCTCTTCTGTTCTGATTAGATGTAAAACACATCTAAACAATAATAATGTAATACTCACTGCTGTTACTGCTGTAGATTACA
Organism: Boleophthalmus pectinirostris; assembly: GCF_026225935.1. Lineage (NCBI taxonomy): Eukaryota > Metazoa > Chordata > Actinopteri > Gobiiformes > Gobiidae > Boleophthalmus > Boleophthalmus pectinirostris. The sequence goes on along the minus strand of NW_026570994.1, from coordinate 23,481,709 downwards.
TTAAAGCATCATCAGATGTTTGAAACACGGTTCATAATGACCAGTGTTCTGATACTCACCACTGAGGAGCTCAAAGCACTGACTGAATGTTCAGAGAAACACTGAGCTTTCAACTGTGCGATTAGCTGGGATTCATGGAACCATAGTTACTTTCATAACTTCTGTGAACTGACTGCTGCTGCTGCTGCTGCTGCTGCTGCTGCTGATGATGATCGTCTTCTGTTTGATCCTGAGGGAAAATCTCCATCCACAAACTGAGCAGAGTGAAGAGGTTTCCTTTGGACAGACGAGGAGCCTGACCTGAAACAAAAAGAGAACCAGAGGGAAAGAAAGAGAGAGAGAAACAGGAGGATGTAAAAGAACTGTCAAACCACAACAGACAGAAGAGCAAAAAGAAAACACACCGTCACAAAAATCTAACACTAAACCACAGACTGGCCTGGAGCAGAGAGAGAGGAATGTCAACCAACTCCCCAACCACAAAATGAACCCGAAAGAATCAGAAGTGGGAGAGTTACAGACATTTCAAACCTGGATTTTGTCCTTGTGAACATGATCAGCTGAACGCACGTAATGAATGGCTTTTGTTTGAAGTGATTCTACTGCAAACCTCAAAGCCTCGTGCGCTCCTACGACTATTCAAATTCTGAGTGTGACAGTCTAAAGATAGAACAGGTGCAACACTCTGATAAATAACAGAGCTTCATCTACTCCTGCACAAAACACGAGATAATGACCGAGTTACTACAACACACAGATCGTTCATTAGAATCATTTGGATCATTTCAGACCAGGAATTGTCAATTTCTACTGAATAAAATGAGCTGTTCACTAGAAAACTACCACTAAATGACATCATGAGGTGGAACAGAGCATGTTGAGGTTTGGAGATGTGACAGACTCGTGTGTGAATGAAACAAAACACAACTCCAGGTCTGTTTTTGAGGAGGGAACATCATTTTAACATGGCTTAAAGCTCTCAGGAGTGCATGTTTCGTAATTCAGGACCTTGAAACTGTTACTATACAAGTGTAAAAAGACAAATAACATGACAGTGACGTAATACTTACTGCTTTTACTGCTATTGATGACGTTAAAGCATCATTAAGTGGAGTGCATTATCTGTTTTAAACCCAGTGTCCGTGTCCGTTTCCCTCCGTAAACTTGGTGTCTGGTTCTCCGCTCTCACCTTGTCCTCTGCTGTCCGTCTGCACGCCTCTCTCCCGGGCTGGCCCCGCTCGGCTCGGCCCGGTCCGGTCCCGTGGGCCGATCTGCTCCATTCAGAACCCGCTGGACCCGCTCCAAAGACCCTGGAAGAGAAACGAACCCGCGGAGAGGCGATAACAGCTGATCTGAGCCCGGACCCCAAAGCCAATTTACGCGCAGCTCCTCGGACATCCGGAGCGCCCTTCACAATACACGAGTTTAACATGAAAATACGAGCTTTAAATGGAAAATGACGACTAAAATAGAATTATTATAGTGGTATTGTTATTAACACGTAATAAATGGTTTGTATTAAAACTCCACGGAGCTAAAAGTTTGAACATTTTTGCTCAAATTTGTAATAAATAAGGATAGCCATGGATCTATTATTATAAAAAAATATCTATTAAACTATAAAATAAACCTATAAAAAATAAACATAAAATAAACCTATAAAAACATAGAAAATATACAAAATTATATAATAACAACAATAAAAAATATATAAAATAAAATATAACAACTATATAAACTATAAATAAATATAACTATAAAAATAACTATAAAATAAAACTATAAAAAATAACTATAAAATATCTATTAAAATAAATAGGATAGCCCATTGAGTTCTATGCGGATCGTTAAAATATATTTAACAATCAAAATTATAGTTTATGACAACTAAAAAAAAAAACATATATTTTCTTAATTTTTGGTGTAATTCACAATCATGTTTAAAAAAAATATATATATAAAAATATCGGTTTTAAAAGCTGTTCCGGATGTAGCTGTTAGCCGGGTGTTAGCATTTTTAGCTTGACGTCCCGGAGCTCACTTCCGCAAACATCACGTGACGTAACGGTCGTAATAAAAAAATAAACTATAATAAAAAGTACGTTCTGGAAATGAAATTGAAACTAAAAATACTTAAAAGCGTAACATTAAAACAATTTTAAAAAAATGTAAAATGAAAATATAAGTTAAAAGAAGAACAGATAGTGCAGAGAGGTTAGCGCTGCGACTCACAGTCAATACTTACATCGAGAAGGTTTTTCATATTTGGCCTCTGCTCCTGATAGATTTAACCCAAGAACACTGAAGGGGGTCAAATAATAAAAAAAAACACACATTTCTGTACATATAATACACAAAAAAGGCAGTAGAAGAAACAGTATTTATTTTCTATATGGTCATAAAAAACTAGTCATGTGTAACATACAAGTAACAGCATAAAACAAAAACATGGAAAGCCCTTAAGTCAATGCGCATGTTAAGAAAATAAAGCGATTTAATAATAACAGACAGTCTGCAGCAGCGCATACATATTTAGAAAATGGTAAACATGTCCTTTAGCTTTTAGTAACTGTTATAAGAGAAAAAGAGAGAGGTGCAGTGCTTAAAAATATAAAACTCAGCACGAACCAAGCCTTTGCATCCGACCTCAACAAAAAACTGCAGTCCTAAACCTAAATTTACAGCATTTCAAGGAATACAGTAGTGGTTATAAGACTCACTTGCATTGCTTCTTCACTGCAAAAGTTCAGTAAAGGTTAAATTCACACCATTCTGAAATTTGATGGAGGACACAGGTTTGTATAAATCTCCAAACTTCTGCTACACAAATGTTTCTTCTTTTCATTCTTTGTTTGAGATCAGCTGCACAAACTCATCATATGAATTGTACGGTTTTAAAGTCCTTTCTGCTGAAACTCTGAGGTCTTTGGGGCTGAATAACGGCTCCATTTTCTGAAGCGACTGTGGAAAAAATCCTGCGACTTTTGTTTATTTCTCCTGACAGAGACGATGCTGAACTTCATGACAGTTTTTGTTTCATGAGGATAGGCCCAGGAATTACAGAGATATAAACCATAAACAGGTCACACTTCTGTTTCTGTTTTAGTTCTACTTATTCAAACCTCATTTCAAGCCAAAAGATCCATAAAAGCAGTCATAAAGCAATTGTAACAAGCACCTTAATGCCTTAAGATAAACTTATAAACTTCTCAACAGTATTTAAAAGGTGCATTGTGTAACTTTTCTAGTGGAGAGTCCGTCAAAAATAGTTCGTTTTTGAGTTGATTTTAAGATTTTATTGTTTGTTTTTAAAGCTTTTTTAAAGTTCTGGCCCCAGGTTACGTCTCAGACCTCGTCCAGATTTACTCCTTCTGAGGTCCGAGGTCCAGCTCCAGCTCATGGGACCTAAGACGGGACTTAAAACCAGGAGGACAGGACCTTCTCTGTGACTCTAGAACGCTCTGGAACGCTCTGGAATGCTCTGGAACGCTCTGGAACGCTCTGCTTCCCCACATCCCAACAACCCCCACAGAGGAGAGTTTTAAGTCTTGTCTTAAAACCCACTTTTACTCTGTGGCTTTTAACTCCGCTTGAGTCGTGTGTGTCCTCTGTGTCTTTTATTAAATGTATTTACTTTACTCTACTTCTATGTTTTGATTTTGATTTTATGTGATTTTACCAGTTTTGTTGTTTTGGACTTTGGAAATTGCTTTGGATTTGGATTTGCAACACTGAGATGTTGTTTTGTCCGAAATGTTTCACAGCATGACATTAAACCTTTCTATCTCCACGGAGACCAAACCAGACGGTGTTCCAGGTCAGATCTGTGGAGAGGCGACCCCGCTCACAGTCACAAAGTGTGTTTTTCGAGGTATCTTTGAGCTGTAAAACCACCTGTAGTTGAATAAATGTGAAGTAGAGCTGTTTAAAGTCGCACTGTGGAACATTCCGGGCAGAGCAATGACACAGAAACAAGCAGGTGACAGAACGACGACTAAAAAGTTACACAGTGCACCTTTACATCAGCCTAATATTGTAACTGCGAGTCGTTTGGACGCTCGTTTCTCCGTGGAGACTTTCTGAATGAACTTGGTAAGTCTTTCCGTCTCATTAACGAGAGTGTTGACGTTTGACTGGCCTGTCCGAGGTTTTTCCAGCAGTTAAATAAAACTAAAATAATACAGATTTTATCAACTATTTGTACTTGCATTCAGTGTTATTGCAGTTCTGTGGAATCAAAACTACAGTACTACTAACAAGGACGGGACGAGACACGAAAACGAGAAAACGAGAAAACGAAAAAACGAGAAAATGAGAGGAGAGTTTACATTTTCCTGATTTCTCCTCCTGAGACTCGGCCTGTTCATTCGTGTCCTTTCTAGTGGACATTGCGTTAATCAGTCCATCTTCAGTCTATCTTTAAAAAATAAAATAAAATAAGTAAATTAAAAGAGTATAAAAACTTTTTGAGGCGACTGTAGGAGCTCGTCAGAGATGTTGGTCATTAAAAAGTTGTTTTTGTCGTTTTGTTTTTCAATTTCACCTGGATTTAAAACCAAAATGTCCTTGGCGTCCATTACAGAGGACAAATAAATAAATGCAATTATAAATAAAAATAAAATGAACGAAATCTAAATGCTAATCCAAATAAATAGAAAATTTAAAAAAAATTGCAATACACTTTTTTTTTCTTCAGGTCCCAGGAGGATTTATATTTTGCAATTGCCACTGTAAAATTTTGTCCTCACAATTTATATTTATTTTATTTAATATTTTGTTGTGATTCAAGCATTTCTTGTACAAATGTAACTCACCAACACTTCACCGTTTTTTGTCCAATCTAAACATAAACACAAATGTTACGAGATCATTTTTCTCTCTCTTGTTTTTGCGTTTTTGTCTCACGAGATCTTGTCCCGTCCCGAACTAATAAACTACTTTTTTTCAATAAAAATAAATCCAAAAAAGTACAGTTCAGGAAAATTATCTGTAAAAATGCATCTAAAATCTACTCAAAATACTTCCGTCTTTGCATCATTCAAAACATGAAAATAAAAGAATCATATAATAATCATATTTTCATCTCATTAGGTTTAAAAGGTGAACTATAATGCCGCCTGCTCGTTTCCATGGAGACGTTACTGGTTTGCCTGGAATGTTCCACAGTATGGCATTTCAGTTATCATGTATATGTTCAATTACAGGGGTTTTTATTGCTCAAAAACAGCATGAAAACAGTGAGGGGACTCGCCTTTTCTCAATACTGACCGAACTGTGTCTGATGATGTTAACCCAGGCAGAGTTACAGGTCAGATCTGCGCAGAGGCGAGTCAGCGCACAGAAAGAATGCATGTTTTTCGAGGTACTAGTGCAATAAAAACTCCTGTAACTGAATAAATGCCAGGTCACTTTAATACAGAGTTTCCTATAGATTTTGTTCAGACTATTGTGGTTTAAATTTCATAATAATAATAATTCTCTTTAGTAAAATTTGTGGAGTTTAAATGTGACGTTTTTTCCTGTAATTCATATTTAAGCTGTGTTTTTGAACAGTGCGAGTACTTTTTATGTTCATTTTTCACCTTATTCCAAAAGTTGCTGTAAGCGCCGGCGTCATTATTCAGGTTGTTTTATTTTGTATGGGGCTGCTGATCTTTACAGCAAAGAAGTTTATGTTACGGTCCCAGTCTCCAGTTCTCCAGTTCTCTGACTTGTTTTGTGTGTGTTTTAATTTCTTTTAGATGTTCCTCCTGATTCCTGCCATGAAAGACCTAGTCCCTGATTCAGAGTTCTCTCTTTTTCACTGACAACATTTCTAAAACTTTTCACAACTTTTCCATGAGCTAAAGTGAATTTTCCATGACTTTGTGGCTCCTCCATGTGTAGAATTGATCATAGTTTTAGGTGTAAATCTGAAACATTAACTCTTTCCTCTCACTTTATGGTTTGGGATTATAGTTTTTGAAACATTCTAAATCCTGTCAGTGCATTTACTGTCGTCTCTTTTAAACAAAAGACTCAGACGTTCACAAATAATCAGAACAGACTCATGAGAACTGAACACAACACTGGAGCTGCTGGAAAGAGACACTAAAATTCCATGACTGTGGGAAACCTGCTGATCTGTGGGACATTTCTACACCTGCCCAGTCCTGCTTCACCTGTACCCTCCTCCTCCTCCATTTAAGAAAATCCTCGACACATGTTCAGGGCGGCTGGGATTTCACTCGAACAGCGGCTCAGTTCTGTGTCTCTCGTGTCGTGAGTCTCTCTGTGGTTTATTTCTGTAACTCTGACTTTGGTTTTACGAGACACTTGTTCCTTGTGTCTTTAGTTTTCTCGTCATGTTGATTTTACGGGACTCTGTATGAGACACTCGAAGTCATGCGTATGTTTGTTGTGTTGCCGTTCTTTTGGTTCATTCCTGTACAATTAGTTTGCTTTGAAACCTTTATGTACATATTTTTGCATGTTTTGTTAATTTAACCTTTTTTACAATCCTGTTTATTAAATTATTAGTTTATTTATACCCTTTTTTCATCTTGGTTTTTCTTAGTTCCCTTTTCCTAGCAGGTTTCCCAGACGATAATTACGGACGATAAAGCCGTTTTAAAGCCGCCAAAGAATCGGTGCAGACAAAAACTGAACATTTTACGCAAATAAACCGACTTTTTTCAGATTTAAGATGCTAAACTCTTCTGAAATTCTCCATCAACACGAGTGGGATTCTCATTTAACAAGAAAAAGCGCGGTTTAGGTGGAATAATGTGGATAATACAGAGAGAAACGTTGACATTTCAGACTAGGGGAGCCACTACAGTCTCTTCTATTAATGCGACACTGTGGAACATTCCAGGCAAAGCAACAACATCTCCATGGAGACACCAGAAAGTTACATAGTGCATCTTTAACCACACCTTGTTTACGTTTTGGTCAACAACTTTAAAGAGGCTGTACCTGATTTTTTTCCAAGTATTTGAGCAGAATGTGTCTCTCCCCAGCACATTTACATTTCAGGAAGTGCTCGTTAGCATGTTATTTGTTTTCTCTGGGGTGTGAGAGTTGTGAAAAGTGCTTTTAAACTCATCATGGTGAATATTTAGGACGCTAAGAGACGAAGAACTTTGGAGCTCTGCAAACTGTTTCAGATTAAGTAGTTTTTTTTGTTTTTTTTTTACAATTTTAAGAGAAAAAAAAAAAATCAGGTACGGCTCCTTTAACAAAGCAGATGAATCCACACCGACGTCCCTTCAAACTGGCTCAAAAATTCAAGTAAAAGAGAAACTTACAAAACAAAACGCCGTCTCGTTTTGTCCACGGAAAGAAAGAGGAAAGTGCCGGAGTTTGTCGACATTTTTGGTCTTTGCTTTGAGAGTTTTTGGTGAGACTTTTGGTGTTTTAGTTTTTCTCTCTCTCAGTTCTTAAAGGCTCCACAGCGGCTGGCTCTGCTGATAAACTCCTTCAGCATGGAACCGTCGCTCTGCCAAAACGCCTGCGTCTGGGTCACCTGCGTTAAGTGGTTCACACAGAATCGAAAACAGAACTCTTCCAAATCCTGACGAGACAAAAACAGAGAGCAGATGAGACGAGCAAATCAGGTTAGACTCAGATTATAAAATTACACGTCTTCTGATCTCTTCTAATGCAGTTTCCTCGTCACAAACGGACCTGGAGTTGTGTTTTGTTTCATTCACACACACAAACACACACAAACACACACAAACCCTCAGATCTTGATGTCTGAGTGACACAATATTTCCGATCAGACTCAAACAAATAAAAGAGCACAGGTCTGCACAGGACCAGAGCAGACAGGACCAGAGCAGACAGGACCAGAGCAGACAGGACCAGAGCAGACAGGACCAGAGCAGACAGGACCGTCTCTGTGTTTGCTCCACGACTGTGAAACACTTTGCCTTTGCACATCAGAACTGCACAGTCACTGCAGCACTTTAAAACACTAACATGGCACTTTGCTATGTGCTACACAAGAACATTTGATTTGATTTTAACTGGATTAAACTAAAACTAAAATATTAGTTAGTATTCAACAAAACAAGGAGGAACATGAAAACCTGTCAAATGAAGTTTAAGTATTTAGTGTAAGACAGGAGCAGACAGGAGCAGACAGGAGCAGACAGGAGCAGACAGGAGCAGACAGGAGCAGACAGGAGCAGACAGGAGCAGACAGGAGCAGAAGTGTGCACTATGGAACTTTTCTATGGACTAAAACCAGGACTAAAATCAGGTCTAAATCAGGTCTAAATCAGGTCTAAACCAGGTCTAAAATCAGGTCTAAACCAGGTCTAAAGTCAGGTCTAAAGTCAGGTCTAAAATCAGGTCTAAACCAGGACTAAAGTCAGGTCTAAACCAGGTCTAAAATCAGGTCTAAACCAGGACTAAAATCAGGTCTAAAGTCAGGTCTAAAATCAGGTCTAAACCAGGACTAAAATCAGGTCTAAAGTCAGGTCTAAAGTCAGGTCTAAACCAGGACTAAAGTCAGGTCTAAACCGGGTCTAAAATCAGGTCTAAACCAGGTCTAAAATCAGGTCTAAACCAGGACTAAAATCGAGACTAAAATCAGCAGGAGCAGACAGCAGCAGGCAGGAGCAGGCAGGAGCAGGCAGGAGCAGGCAGGAGCAGACAGGAGCAGGCAGGAGCAGGCAGGAGCAGAGACAGGAGCAGGCAGGAGCAGGCAGGAGCAGGCAGGAGCAGACAGGAGCAGGCAGGAGCAGGCAGGAGCAGACAGGAGCAGACAGGAGCAGGCAGGAGCAGACAGGAGCAGGCAGGAGCAGGCAGGAGCGTCTCACCTCAGCGTCGTACTTGATGGCAGCAGAGAGCAGAGTGAAGGCGTTCTCCACAGTGATTCCTCTCTTGATGATCTGTTGACACAAACGCTTCAGACGATTCTCGCAGTACGACGTGGCCAAGTCCAGCAGCCCTGGAAAGACATTCAATTATCAGTAAATTATAGATTCACGTTTGATTAATTGTGCCTTAAGTGAGGACGACACTCGCTCTGACAAAACTTTATAAACACGAGTGAGTCTGGAGCCGTGTTCTGTCTCCCTGATTCAAGAGGGTTTGATTGACAGCAGGATTAACCAATCAGAGAGAAACACGGTCAGTCTGAGTCAAAAACATGACGGTTTACACGTAAAAAAGGGGAAAAAGAAACGCAGGGGACTAAGAAACGGCAACTTTCTGCAGAATAAACAGTCAAAGCACAAAACTCAGGTAAAAGAAGTGATATATTTAGTTCTGAATGACCCAGAGTTTAAGAGGAGAGGTCTTCTACATTTCAGAAACACATGATAGAAAGGGAAAAATATTTAAGTATATTTAACAAATATTTATCATGTAAAGTCTACACTGTGTTGTAAACTGTGTAAAGTGAAAGTGCAGTACCTATGGCGTCCTCCGGGGGCAGGTCGACGGTGTCCGTGTAGAGAAACTGCAGGAAGGATCTGTAAACAGGAAACGAGAACTGGCCGATCTCGATGACTTCCTGTTGGTCTTCTGTCCACTGCGAGCGGAACATGGACCTGAAGTGTTCACACCTGCACAAAAACACACAAATATACACAGAGTACACGTTATATTTATGTTTATAATGTGTGAAACTTACGGAAGCCGAGAGGGGTCACAACAAACACAAATGCGATGACACAACAAAAAGCCACAACAGAAATGACCGCGGGACTCGATTTTAATGCAAACACCACAACAAATACAAACGCCACAACACAAAGGCAAGCGGATCGATCAAGCGGCAAGTTAAGAAGAAGAACTACAACTTCACTTGCCGCTTGATCGGTCCGTCGGTAAATAGAGTCCCACGGTCACTTCGTTGTGGCGTTGTGGCTTTTTTGTTTGATGTGTGTTGCGGCTTTTTTGATGTGTGTTGTGGCTTGTGCTTTTTAATGTGTTGTGGCTTTTTGATGTGTTGTGGCTTTTTAATGTGTGTTGTAGCTTTTTAATGTGTTGTGGTGTGGCTTTTTGATGTGTTGTGGTTTTGTAATGTGTTGTGGCTTTTTGATGTGTTGTGGCTTTTTAATGTGTTGCAGCTTTTTAATGTGTTGCAGCTTTTTAATGTGTTGCAGCTTTTTAATGTGTTGCAGCTTTTTAATGTGTTGTGGCATTTGCATTGTGGCTTTGTAATGTGTTGTGGCTTTTTGATGTGTTGCGGCTTTTTGATGTGTTGCGGCTTTGTAATGTGTTGTACCTTTTTGATGTGTGTTGTGGCTTTGTAATGTGTTGTGGCTTTTTGATGTGTTGTGGCTTTTTAATGTGTGTTGTGGCTTTGTAATGTGTTGTGGCTTTTTGATGTGTTGTGTTGTGGTTTTGTAATGTGTTGTGGCTTTTTGACGTGTTGTGGCTTTTTGACGTGTTGTGGCTTTTTGACGTGTTGTGGCTTTTTAATGTGTTGCGGCATTTGCATTGTGGCTTTTTAATGTGTTGCGGCTTTTTAATGTGTTGTGGCTTTTTAATGTGTTGTGGCATTTGCGTTTGTGTTGTGGCGTTTGTATTTGTTGCGGCGTTTGCATTAAAATAGAGTCCCGTGGTCATTTCCGTTGTGGCTTTTTTTGATGTGTTGTGGCTTTTTGTTGTGTCGTCGCATTTGTACTTGTTGCGTTTGTTGTGACCCCTCTCGGCTTCCGTAGAAACTACAGCCAGAAGGACATTTCACCAAGAAAACACCAACAGGTCCACAGAGAGACGGCTGCAGCTGGAGGAGAGGCGGCCTCAGACAGAGCAGTGCCTCGTGTTAGCGTCTCGCCCCGGGGTCTGTTACCTGATCTTGAGCAGAGCCTTGTGCACGTGGATGTACTTCCCCTCCACGCTGAACTTCAGGTCCGACGTCTCCGGGCTGTCGAACTCCTTCCTCAGAGACTCCGCCACCGTCAGGAAGTTGTCGGTCTCCACGGAAACGAGCCGCCACATCACCGACGGCGACGCGAACCCGGCGAACACATCGTCCGTGGACACGAAGTGAGTGAGAGCAGGAAGAAGAAGAGACTGACCGCGACACTGCCCCCACATGTACACCTGAGGAACAGCAGACACCAGGACTGAACCAGGACTGAACCAGGACTGAACCAGGACTGAACCAGGACTAAACCAGGACTAAACCAGGACTAAAACAGGACTAAAACCAGGACTAAAACCAGGACTGAACCAGGACAAACCAGGACTAAACCAGGACTGAACCAGGACTGAACCAGGACTGAACCAGGACTGAACCAGGACTAAAACCAGGACTGAACCAGGACTGAACCAGGACTGAACCAGGACTAAAACCAGGACTGAACCAGGACTGAACCAGGACTGAACCAGGACTGAACCGGGACTAAACCAGGACTGAAACCGGGACTGAACCAGGACTGAACCGGGACTGAACCGGGACTAAACCGGGACTGAACCGGGACTGAACCGGGACTGAACCAGGACTAACCGGGACTGAACCGGGACTGAACCGGGACTGAACGGGACTAAACCAGGACTGAACCGGGACTAAAACCGGGACTGAACCGGGACTGAACCGGGACTGAACCGGGACTGAACCGGGACTGAACCGGGACTAAAACCAGGACTGAACCAGGACTAAAACAGGACTGAACCAGGACTAAAACAGGACTAAAACAGGACTAAAACAGGACTAAAACAGGACTAAAACCAGGACTGAACCAGGACTGAACCAGGACTGAACCAGGACTAAAACCAGGACTGAACCAGGACTAAACCAGGACTAAAACAACCAGGACTGAACCAGGACTAAAACCAGGGACTAGGACTGAACCAGGACTAAAACCAGGACTGAACCAGGACTAAACCAGGACTGAACCAGGACTGAACCAGGACTAAAACCAGGACTAAAACCAGGACTGAACCAGGACTGAACCAGGACTGAACCAGGACTAAACCAGGACTAAAACAGGACTAAACCAGGACTAAAACCAGGACTAAAACCAGGACTGAACCAGGACTGAACCAGGACTAAACCAGGACTGAACCAGGACTGAACCAGGACTGAACCAGGACTAAACCAGGACAAAACCAGGACTTAAACCAGGACTAAACCAGGACTAAACCAGGACTAAACCAGGACTGAACCAGGACTAAACCAGGACTGAACCAGGACTGAACCAGGACTAAAACCAGGACTAAAACCAGGGACTAAACCAGGACTAAACCAGGACTAAACCAGGACTAAACCAGGACTAAACCAGGACTAAAGTAGTTGTGAGTTGTGAGTACAGACCTGTCCGCTCTGGGTCTTGGCGGCTGAGGTGTGGGTTGAGTGACACGCGGCGACTTCCACAACTCTGAACAGAAGAGAAAAGTTTAAGAACCAAAACAAACAAAACTGTAGAAGAAGAGAGGAGGGAAGGGAGGAGGGAGGGAGGAGGGAGGGAGGAGCAGGAAAAGGAGGAGAGGAAACAGGAAGCAGAATCTGAACAGGATACAGGCGTGTTTGTTTATGATCCAAGGAGGCAGCAAAACATTGTGAGTGGTTTAGTTAAGGTTAAATTCCTCCGTCTCATGATTTTTAACAATTTACCGTTCTTTGTCGGTCATGATTCTGACTGGACTCAGCTGGTTGCTCTTGTTCCCTGTTCCCAGTTGGCCGTAAGTGTTTGAGCCCCAAGAGAAACAGGCGCCTTCATCAGACAGAGCGAGACAGTGACCGTACCCCGACACCAACTGAAACACAACAACAACTACTGTTACTGTGATGGAGTTTGGTGGTTTAACCAAGCCACAGGGTCTAAAATGGCCGCCTATTAACTCCCCGGTCCGAGCTCAGTGTCCATGTCTCCAGATTCTCCTTCAGCAGTGAGGTTCTTCCTCTGGCTCTGCCCATCAAACATGAGCAGTAGAGTCTTTTCTCTTGCGAACACACAGCAACAGACGCCAACACAAGCAAGTAGCACAGGCTCAAATATCATGTGGCCAATCAGAGTGAGAGGAGCAGAGTGAACGATTAAAACGCTGTTTTTAAAACAACTGAAGGATTACGAGCTGAGAAAAAGTTTATGATGTAAAAATAGGTACAAATCGTCACAAAATCCAACATTTTTGAAAGTTGTAGGAGCCTATCAGCCAAACATGAGCAGTTTGTGATTACATTGCTCTCTGAGGGAAAAAAAAAACCCTTTCTGTGCAGGAGGGACTTTTTTGATAAAATACCAGTGACTGGCCACTATGTCAAGTGGAAACAGATACAAACAGCAACATCCTTCAGGTATTTTATTAGATCCATGAGTTGAACAGGTCATGTATTGCACTAAACTGACTCCTCTGAGCTTTAAAGGTTGTATGGAGGATTTTTTTTGTTTCAAATTGTCAGTGATAGATTATAGATGCAGTCGCCTTGTAATTATGATGACCAAAAAAAAGAGAATAAAAATTCATCAACTCTGGACGTGGTGGGGCTAAACATTTGCCAATAGATAACGACACTGCCTCGTTATCTGTGAGCTGACAGGCTGTCAATCAAACTCCCTACGTTTCTAGTGTAACTGACTTGCCTGTGCTGCTGTTACGTGGTTTACGTACGACACAGACGCTGTTTACTCCACCAACACAACAGTTCTTAGCGGCTTTTTTTTACCTATATCTTCCTCGCAGTTCGCACAAAGTTTGTTGCAATGGCGACAAGAATCCAGGAGCAGTTCGCCGCTCAAAAGTCAGTTTTTGAGGTGAAAGAAGAAGACAAGGGGAAAAGCAGCGAAGCCAAACTAAGGTGATTCTTGTAGATTCATTCCAGCGATGGTGCGACTGAAGCAGACGCAGGGTTTAAAGACTGAAGCACTGGTCCACAAATTACTCCTGGACAGGAAACTTCTGCTTATTATGAAAACGTACTTTATTTCCAAGAGCGACACAAACGTTTTTCAGGACACGAAAGCGATATCCTGTGTCTGAAAACGTCATTTTCAAGGCAAAGAAAGAGTCCGCTTGCTGCTGCGTGTTGTAGCTAGTTCATTTGCACTGAATCTCCGTGCACTCTTCTCCTCTTACTGCTCCTGTCCCCGCTGCCCGATCCGCTCTTCCCCCTGCTCCTCACTTCTCCGGGCACGGAATCTCCGCGTACCGCTCCCCTCTCCTCTCCCTGCTCCCTGCTCCCCGCTCCGCTCTTCTCCCTGCTCCTCACTTCTCGTCCGTGCACGAAATGTCCGCGCCCCCCCTCCCCCTGCTCCTCACTTCTCCGTCTTGCCTAACCAACACTGTAGTTAGTTGTTTACAAGTCATGTGCACCGGCTGTAAACAAACCTGTTTGTGGCGTAAGGAGGAGGAGGGAGGAGGTGTTTCTACGTAGGAGCTGTGGGGGAGGGAGGTGGTTTCACGCATGCGCAACGTTTGAAAAAGGACAAACAGTCGCTGGATTTCTCCTTCCTTGGAAAATCCTCTATACAACCTTTAATCCATGTTCTAATGTTCTCTCCTCAAAATCAGAGCTGGAGTTGTGTTCGTTTCATTCACGTGTTTGAGTAACTCTTTATTAAAGAGTTGTCTGTCTACATCTACAAAGCTCAAAATGCTCTGTCATGATGTCATGAAGTGCTAGTTTTCAAGGCAATAGCTCCTTTTACCTAGTAGTAATAGTAGTAGTAGTAGTCATCATTGTAGTAGTAGTAGCAGTACCTGTTGTATACAGATTCCCTGCAGCGCTGACACTCGACTTGGGGCCAGTTGGTTTCCGTTGTTCCCGATCCCGAGCTGACCGTTCCCATTGTACCCCCAACCGTACACCTGCAGGACAACACAGGAATTACACCTGCAGGACAACACAGGAATTACACCTGCAGGACAACACAGGAATTAAAGCGAAAGTTTGAGAAGAAAAGTAGAAAAGCAACAAAACACAGAAGCGTGTGCGAGCTGTAAAACAGAATCCCTCTGCTTATGTCATCACAGGAAAACTCCAAACAAAACACAGACACAGTTTAGGCACAAGGAAGGACTTTTACTGACACTTTAAACCTTCATTTCACTAAATAAAACTGAGATCGTTTATTTGTTTGAGTCTGATCACAACTATTGTACTATTAGTTGCTTGGTAACGGTTTTGGAATTCCTCTTCATATTGTTTTCGAAAATATTTTTGGGATTTTGCTCCAAAGGCGTCACAGCCCCAAAAGTACTTTAGAAATACAACGTAATTATAAAGATGCATGTGCTGTAATTATATCTATAGTATTTATAGAAGTAGTAACAGCAGTAGTAGGAGAACTCTCTCTCAAAAAATTTTAAAAAAATCATGAAAAAGTTACATATTTTTTCTTACTTCTCTCTGCGTCATAAGTCTCTGGTTTGACTCTGAAACCAGTGACAAAAAAAATTGAACATTTTATGATATTCAAATTGTTTTAGATGGACTAAGAGTAGCAGTATCAGCAGTATCAGTAGTATCAGCAGTATCAGCAGTATCAGCAGTATCAGCAGTATCAGCAGTATCAGCAGTATCAGCAGTATCAGCAGTATCAGTAGTATTCGCAGTAGTGGTATGAGTATTCTTGGTGTGTACCTCTCCGTTGTCGCACACACGCTCATGGAGGAGGTCTGTCCGCAGCTGATAGACACAGCAGTGCGTCCCTGTAGCGCTCCGGTCACTCGGCGGGGATACGGCTGATTGGCTGTGGAGCCGGAGCCGATCTGACCGCAGTTGTTGTAACCCCACGCAAAAACCTGCACGAGGAAGAGGATTAGACCAGGACTAAACCAGGGACCGGACCAGGACTAAGAGATCCAGACCTCTCCGTCGTGGGCGAGGGCGAGCGAGTGGTGGGAGCCGCAGCTGACCTGGACGATGCGTTTGTTGGTCAGATTTGCTGTGACTAAAACCGGACTCAGACCCTGGTTTGTGTTTCCGTTTCCCAGCTGACTGTAGCCGTTATGACCCCAGGCGTACAACTGACCGTCTGAAACACAAATGAACAGGAAATATACTGAAAAGTGTCTTTTTTTCTTCTCACTCAGTTTCACTTCATGGATCGAGCTAAAATATTATTTTAACAGATCCGCAGCTTTGGCCTCTGACTGGCCAGTCTACAGTGGCGTGTGCAGTACCTTCAGTGGCCAGCAGGACGTGGGGCCCGCTGCCGTAGCTCAGACTGACCACTCTCTTCCCCCGGAGGAAGTCCACTTTCTTTGGGACGATGGAGCTGAGGGAGTCGCCTGTGCCCAGACACCCACTGCTGTTCAGCCCGATCACAAACACCTGGAAACACACAACAGATATAAGTATATAAGTATATATATATATATATATATAATATATATATATATATATATATATATATATATATATATATCTGTACAGGAAAAAAACACAACTCTAGAGCCACATCAGCTCGTTTGAGATTATAATGTGTTTAACGCAGCTTTGCCACATTTGTGTGTTTTACAGAAACTAAACTTAAAACCACATGACTCATTTACATACAGAGCACAGAGAAGTCAAACGAGTGAAGTGGCAAATTTTAAATGTCGAGATGTCACCCACCCCTATTTACTGATACAGCACTGGGGATATGGGGTGCTCTACATGTACCTCTATGATGTAATGTTCAGCAGTTACCAAGGAAACATTCCTCATTCCTCACTGTTAAAACACTGTCTGAATAATGTGCTTTGGTCAATATCATATCATCTGACACAGACGGACACTTCAGAACATGTTTGTAAAGGTTTAAACTACAGGGTCAGCAGTACGGCTGTGCAAAAATACCGACATATCGATATATCGTATTGCTTGATGTGATGATACGGTATCGATATCATGGGCTGCTGTATCGATATATCAACAAGAGTATTTTTTGGTTTATTGTACTAAATTATTTTGTTACAGCTACAGTTTTGTTGTTTGTTCAGAGGAAGGAAACTCATTTATGTGAAACATTTGACATTTTACTGTTTTGAGGATTAAAATGTTTGTGCTTCATATGAACTTTGCGCAAGAAGTGGTTTAACAAAGACTTTTAGTATCACAGACATGATTTAGATTTTATTTTTATTGAACCGTATCGAATCGATATGAAATATATTGTATTGAATCAAAAGGTCATATGTATCGTATTGTCAACTTCTTAATGATACCAGCCCTAGTCAGCAGCTTTTGCACAAAATAAGACCCCATGGGCACACGCGGAGGGCACCTGACACACGGGGAGGGCACCTGACACACGGGGAGGGCACCTGACACACGGGGAGGGCACCTGACACACGGGGAGGGCACCTGACACACGGGGAGGGCACCTGACACACGGGGAGGGCACCTGACACACGGGGATGGCACCTGACACACGGGGATGGCACCTGACACACGAGGAGAGCACCTGACACACGAGGAGAGCACCTGACACACGAGGAGAGCACCTGACACACGGGGAGGGCACCTGACACACGGGGAGGGCACCTGACACACGAGGAGAGCACCTGACACACGAGGAGAGCACCTGACACACGGGGAGGGCACCTGACACACGGGTCTCAGTACCTCGTTGCTGTGAGTGACGTAGATGGCTTCATTGGCCGTCGTCCCAAACACACACGCCTGTCTGATGCTCCCCAGCTCCTCCGGACTCAGCAAGGAAAACAAAGGCCACCGACTCAGGTCCACCATGGCTCCCCCAAGTCCGAGTCCTGGGTCCGAGTCGGGTCTGGCGGGTCCCGAGCCGGAGGAGGAGGAGGGTCCGGGGGAAAAGACAGAACTCAGGGGCGAGCGAGGAGAGGCGAAGGGGGAGGAGCGAGAGGCGTTTGGGGGGGAGGAGGGGGCGGAGTCTGGGGCATCTCCAAAACTGCTGGGAAAAAAAAAATAAAAATCAAACCACAAAAACAAATGTAAATTATTAACCAAAGTCAGAAGAAGCAACAAGTTTGAGTTTTAACCGACTCTTGTGAAGCTTTAAGTCATGTTCTAATGTTGTTCCATCCTCAAAAACAGAGCTGGAGTTGTGTTTGTTTCATTCACACATGTTTGAGTAACTCTTTATTATTTGTCTGTCTACATCTCCAAAGCTCCAAATGTTTTGTTCCACCTTGTCATGTCATGAAGTGATGAAGTGAACAGCTCCTTTTCCATTTAATCGCGAATCCAGGACTGAAAATGATCCAGATGATTCTAGTGAAGGTGTGTGGAGTTTAAAAACAAAGCAGAGCTCTTCCTGTATCATCACATGATGACATCACAAGGTGGAACAGAGTGTTTTCAGACCCAGAGTTTGTTTTCGTCCTGTTTGTTCTGCTCCCTGCTCCTCTTCCTCAGAGTCTCGTGATGTTGCTGTGACGTGTCGCTCAGCTGATTTAAACAGGTTTAAACAGTAGAGGAAGAACTCTACTTAGAAAAGGAGCTGTTCACTTGAAAATACTTTATCACTTGATGACATCACAAGGTGGAACAGAGTTTATTAGTCTGTCTACGTTTCCAAAGCTCTAAACAGAGTTACTCAAACATGTGAATGAAACAAAACACAACTCCAGGTCTGTGTGTGATGAGAAAATGACATTAGAACAGATCAGAAAATAGCGTAAAATTCTCATTATCATGCAAATTATCTTAATAAAAATAAGGAAATAAATCTTAAAAACCTCTTGAAGCCAAAAATAAAAAGCCAAACTAAAGCCACAGTCTGTAACTTTTTAGCCAATAAATAAATAAACACATTTATTTGTGTTTTTGGCACTGAAAATCTTCCTTACTGTGATGACTGGGCTCGCATCTCCACAAACCTGACTCTGCTCCTGCTCGTTTCCATGGAAATATCGTTCCTTTGTCTATAATACTCCGCAGTATAACAAAAAACAGATTTATCTCCAGGGAGAATGTTCCGTAGTGTGGTTTTAACTTTCTATTTTTTTCCAATGAATCGCGCAGGAGACGTGCCACCTCCAGAAAGTTCCACACTGTAGCTTTAAACGCAACAATTTGGATAAGAGAAACAAGTAATAGCAAATATGATCACGTTTTTTAATCAAGATCAGCTAATTGTTTCTTAAATTTTCACAGACAAAGCCACAGAATCTAAAAATGAAAGTGGAGTCTGGAGTTAGCGCAGGTGCTAGTTGTTTACATTCACTTTAAGCCGTTTTTTTTAGCTCGTTTCGTTTTAAAGCACACATTCACAGTCATGCCGCATGCTAAATCCGTATCTGCTCAATGCGATGAGAAGTAAAAACTCAAGCAAAACGCAAAACCAAACCTAAAAAAATGCGTTTAAAGCGGTTTGTTTTGATGCAAACGTGGAGCGGCGGCGGCGGCTAACGGCTAAAGCTAATCGTTGTTTACGTGTTTATTTCTGCTTCTTTTTACCTACAACAGCGCTCCATCCCCGTGACAACACTGAGGAAATGTACAGAAACACAGACGGATCACAGGGACACGTGGAAACAAAGACTTTTAACGAGTTTAAGGGTGAAAATAAGCAAAAAATTACCGACTAAAGGCGAACCGTGCGCTTCCTCTGTCTGCAGCCCGGGGGCGCGCTCTGCCGGCGGGGAGCGGGACTGCACCGACACGGGACAAATATCAGGAAAAAAAATAAATAAATTGTACAATAAAATATAAAATACACAGAAATTACTTTTACTTTTTAAAAATCAATTTTTGTGTATAAAAGTATATACATTTTTATTAATTTATACATTTAAAAATAAAAAATTTAAATCAGGAAATAGCGTAATATTCGGTTGTACTACATTACGCTATTTCCTGATCTGTTCTAATGTCGTTTCAAACAGACCTGGAGTTGTGTTTTGTTTCATTCACACAAACCCTGCACATTTAGCCGGTCCCACCTTGTGATGTCATCATGTGGTGATACAGGAAGTGCTCTACTGTGTTTTTAAACTCCACACATCTTCACTAGAATCATCTGGATCATTTTCAGTCCTGGAGTTGCCCGATCTCGACTGAACTAAAGGGAAAAGGAGCTGTTCACCTGAAAAATACCACTTGATGACGTCACAAGACTAATGATAAAGTGTCTCTAAACGTTCAGGACCAAGGACAGAGATTAGAACAAATCCAGGGACTAAACCAGGTCTGAATCCACAGGTGGGAGTGTGTGTGTGTAAATGTGTGTGTGTGTAAATGTGTGTGTGTGGAGCACGTGGGAAACTGCGTAAAAAGCGGGATTCCACGCGCCACTGCGTCAAGATGCACGAGCGCGCCGGTGTTCCCCTCAGACCCACGCGCACAGAACAGGGCACGCGCGCTCTCTACTTTCATGAACTCATTAAAAACAACAACAACAACAACAAAACTACAAAACTGCAAAAGTCTGAGCGTTTATCGCGTTTATCTGAGCGTCTGGTGACGTCACGAGGAGAGACCGAGTTTCAGCCCCGATGAAGCGCACGAAACCGGGGGAGGAGACAGGAGGAGAGAGAGAAAGAACAGAGGGATAGAAAATGGAGAAGAGGAGAGGGAGGGAAAGAGAGAGAGAGAAGAGAGAGACAAGCAGAGAGAGAGAGTGAGAGAGTGAGGGGGAGGAAGAGAGGAGAGAGAGGGGGGGGGGGGGGGGGGACGTCCCTTGCGTCAGCGGTGGTTCCGCGCGAGTTTGACGCAGCGCGCGCGTGGATCAAATATTCATCAGAGTTTGTGAAGAGCGCGCGCAGAGATTCCCCGCAGTGATTCGGAGCGGAGCGGAACCGCGCGGACACCGCGCTGCCGCTGACGGACGGGCGCGCGGACCCCAGCCCAAACAGACTCTAATATGCAATGGTTTTTTGGGAAGAAGCCCACAGCTGCCGCGTACCGCCGACCGCACGCTAGTGCCACCGCATGTCTGTCCGAAGACGCGCCGCGCGGCAGACGACGCCATTTGAAGAAGAGGAAAAGCGCGCGGGGGCTTTCCACGGCGCGGCAGAGACACGAGGAAAGCGGCACCGCGGGGCGGCACAGCAGAGGCGCGGCAGAAGCACAAGACGCGCCGCCGCTCGCGGGGCAAGGCGTCAAAGCGCGCGGCGAAGCGGAATTCCTCCTGCTGCTCTGGTCTATGGTGCAGATCTGCGCGCTGACCGCGCGGTGCGAGCCCTGCCGCTGGCCGCGTGCGGCATGTGAGCAGCGCGCGGGACCGGGCTTCATGCGGTGGCTGAATCTGAAGGTGCCGCATCGCCCCGCCGCCTCTGCCGCATCTGCCGCCTCTGCCGCCCCGTCCCCCCCAGTGTCGGCCTCCTCCATGCGGTTCGTCTGGACCGTGTTCAGGAAAGGCGCGCATATGCTGCAGTGTCTCTGTGGAAAGAGCCTCAAGAAAAACAAGGATCCAACCGGTGAGTCTGCCGCGTGCATGTGCGCTCCGCTCACGCGTCTGCCGCGTCTGCCGCGCGGCGCTCCGGCCGCATTGGTCGCAGTTGTGCAGAAAGAGGAAGTTGAGCGCGCGTGGTTTTACTGCGGACACTTTGGGTCTGGACTTGGGCTGGGTTTGGTGAGACCAGGTCTAGACCAGGTCTAAACCAGGTCTGAACCTGGACTAAACCCAGACTAAACCCGGACTAAACCCGGACCAAACCCGGACTAAACCCAGCCTCGTGTCCACTCGTCTCCTCCACGCGCGTCATTGGGATTCCACGCGCATCCAGCTGTTGTGGAGTCGCGTGGACAGTTCCTGCTCGTCTGTGATTGGCCGCAGGCGCAGATGTGGGTCACGTGTTCTGTTTATTGACTCGGTTTGGTTTGACCTGGTTCTGTTGGACTCGGTGTGTCCTGATTTTCACTGTTTACGAGTCAGAACGGGCATCAGGTTTAATCCCGCCCCAGTGTGTTGATGTGGGAGAGAAAACACGAGTCAATAGAGAAAGTTTAGTCCTGGTTTAGTCCTGGTTCAGTCCTGGTTCAGTCCTGGTTCAGTCCTGGTTTAGTCCTGGTTCAGTCCTGGTTCAGTCCTGGTTTAGTCCTGGTTCAGGACCATGAACAGCTCAGTAATCTGACTTTATGATAAAGTTCATTGTGTAAAGTTAAAGCCACAGTACGGAACAGTTTGTTTCTATGGCGACTCTGTTGAACTCTTGACTCCCACACTTGCCCCGGGGCAGACTGCACAAGTGTGGCTGCCAGTCTGACCCGACTCCCACATCACCACATCAACACGGAACAAGTCCTGGTTTATTTAGTCCCAGTCCTGGTTCAGTCCTGGATTTAGTCTGGTTTGGTTCTGGTTTAGTCCTGGTTTAGTCCTGGTTTAGTCCTGGTTTAGTCCAGTCCTGGTTTAGTCCTGGTTTATCCTGGTTAGTCCTGGTTTAGTCCAGGTTTAGTTCTGGTTTAGTCCTGGTTTAGTCCTGGTTTAGTCCTGGTTTAGTTCTGGTGTTTGTCTGTGACACAAAACAAAACAAAACAGGAAAATATTTAAATAATTTTATTGTGAATGAACTGAAGCTTCATTCATACAACTACAATCTCTCTCTCTCTCTCTCTCTCTCTCTCTCTGTCTCTCTCTTCCCTCCTCCTCTCTTCCCTCTCTCTTCTCTTCTCTTCTCTTCTCTATCACTCTTGTTCCTCTCTCTCTCCTCTCCCTCCCTCTCCTCTTCTCCATTTTCTATCCCTCTGTTCTTTCTCTCTCTCCTCCTGTCTCCTCTCTTCCTCCTCTTCCCTCTCTCCTCCCTCTCTTCTCTCTCTCCTCCTGTCTCCTCTCTCCTCTCTCTCTCTCTCTCTCTCCTGTCGTCTTTATGTTTTATTCTCTCCGTTTCTCTTCAGGTTATTTTTGTTCCGTGTGTCAATAAAACATGAGCAGTGTGAAGTACTGTAGTACTTTATGTAGTACTTTATGTAGTACTTTATGTAGTACTTTATATAGTACTTTATGTAGTACTTTATATAGTACTTTATGTAGTACTTTATGTAGTACTTTATATAGTACTTTATGTAGTACTTTATGTAGTACTTTATGTAGTACTTTATGTAGTACTTTATGTAGTACTTTATGTAGTACTTTATATAGTACTTTATGTAGTACTTTATGTAGTACTTTATGTAGTACTTTATATAGTACTTTATGTATAGTACTTATAGTAGTACTTATGTTACTTATATAGTACTTTATGTAGTACTTTATATAGTACTTATATATAGTACTTTATTAGTACTTTAGTATTTATGTAGTACTTTATATAGTACTTTATATAGTACTTTATGTAGTACTTTATGTAGTACTTTATATAGTACTTTATGTAGTACTTTATGTAGTACTTTATGTAGTACTTTATATAGTACTTTATGTAGTACTTTATGTAGTACTTTATAGTACTTTATGTAGTACTAGTACTTTATAGTACTTTATGTAGTACTTTATGTAGTACTTTATATAGTACTTTATGGAGTACTTTATGTAGTACTTTATGTAGTACTTTATGTAGTACTTTATGTAGTACTTTATATAGTACTTTATGTAGTACTTTATGTAGTACTTTATATAGTACTTTATGTAGTACTTTATATAGTACTTTATGTAGTACTTTATATAGTACTTTATGTAGTACTTTATGTAGTACTTTATGTAGTACTTTATATAGTACTTTATGTAGTACTTTATATAGTACTTTATAGTACTTTATGTAGTACTTTATGTAGTACTTTATGGAGTACTTTATGTAGTACTTTATATAGTACTTTATGTACTTTATATAGTACTTTATATAGTACTTTATGGAGTACTTTATGTAGTACTTTATATAGTACTTTATGTAGTACTTTATATAGTACTTTATGTAGTACTTTATGTAGTACTTTATATAGTACTTTATGTAGTACTTTATATAGTACTTTATGTAGTACTTTATATAGTACTTTATGTAGTACTTTATGTAGTACTTTATGGAGTACTGTGGAAAAGTACACTTACTCTTACTTCAGTAGTACTTTAGTACTTCCCCAAAATACTTTTTACTTGAGAGTCATTTGTTAAACTACTTTGTACTTTGTACTTGAGTAAAAGTATTTTAAAGTAACAAAACTTTTACTCGTCGACACGGAACAAACTGGAGCCTCAGAGTCTGACACACGAGGACTTAGACCTGGTCCAGACCCGGTCTAGACCCAGTCCTGGTCCAGACCTGGTTCAGTCCTGGTCCAGACCTGGTCTAGACCCGGTCTAGTCCCAGTCCTGGTCCAGACCTGGTCAGACCTGGTTCAGACCTGGTCTAGACCCGGTCTAGTCCTGGTCCAGTCCTGGTCCAGACCTGGTTCAGACCTGGTCCAGACCCGGTCCAGTCCTGGTCCAGTCCTGGTCCAGACCTGGTTCAGTCCTGGTTCAGACCCGGTCTAGACCCGGTCCTGGTCTTTATCTAATCTGTGGTCCGTGTGGAGGCGCTGGTTTGATTCCCGTTGAGTGTCAGACCCTCAGCCCTTCAGCAAGACACTTCAGACTCAGACATCACACCAAGACCAAGTCCAGGATCATAACCGGTCTATGCTGACCCGAGATAAGACCAGAACCCAGGGGCGGGGTAGACCTAGACCAGGACCAGGACCAGACCAGGACCAGACCAGGACCAAGGTCGAGACCTGCTCAGACCGACGTTTAAGACAGACCAGAGACCGAGGCAAAAGTATTTAGAAAAGTTTTAAAAGTAGCAGTAATAGTAGAAGTAGTAGTAGTAGTAGTAGTAGTAGTAGTAGAGTAGTAGTAGTAGTAGTAGTAGTAGTAGTAGTAGTAGTAGTATTTGTTGCAGTAAAAGTACAAACATGGATTTTGATTTGATGGTGAACGTGGCAGAGAAGAGACTGAGAACTGCTTTGGGGAAACAACCGATCGGTAAGTCCCGGTTTAGTCCTAGTTTAGTCCTAGTTTAGTCCTGGTTTAGTCCTGGTTTAGTTCTGGTT